>NC_043711.1:97921397-98027061 GCF_006229205.1 Suricata suricatta | reverse complement strand
CCTGGCAGGCGACCATGGGGAGAGGAAGGGGGGAAAGAGAGCGGGGAAGAGTGAGGGACACAGATCAAGGGAGACTACTGAATACTGAAGATGAACCATGGACTGAAAGGGGAGGGGGAGGGAGGGAGGGGGTGATGGTCATGGTGGGGGGCACTTGTGGGGAGAAGCACTGGGTGTTATATGGAAACCAATTTGACAATAAACTATTATAAAAAAATAAATAACCCAACCATTTATAGCCACAAATGACTGAATAAGCAAAGACTATGCACTAAAAGCAAAAATAAAACTATTAAAATGTCTTAAAAAATGTCACCTTCTCAGGCTGGACTTTCCTCCCTCATTCTCAGTGCTTCTACACATGCTTTTCTGTGGCACTTGCCACTACCTTCATAGTCCAGATTTATTGATTGATTATCTCTCCACATTATAATAAGAACAAAGAACAAAGATTCTGTTTTAATTGATGCTTAGAATAGTGCCTGGCAGATACATGATGCCTAGTAAATATTATTGAATTAGATCAAATAATAAAGTACAATACATTGTACTGAGTAAATTTCACTTATGAAAATGCTCAACATCATTAACATTTAAAAAAAATGTTTACTTATTTTTGAGAGAGAGAGAGAGAGAGAGAATGAGAGAAAGAGAGAACACAAGTTGGGGAGGGGCAGAGAGAGAGGGAGACACAGAATCTGAAGCAGGCTCCAGGCTCTGAGCTGTCAGCACAGAGCCCCGACACAGGACTTGAACTCAAGTGCCATGAGATCATGACCTGAACTGAAGTTGGACCCTTAACCAACTGGGTCACCCAAGGGCCCCTCCAACATCATTTTTATTGCCTCTCATTTTGCTCATGAGAGGTGAAAATGTTTTCCTATGGTCTTATCAGTTTGTGATTGACTCTTAGATAACGCCATGGTGATTAAAAGTATCAAGAAATCTGAACTCCTGTAGGTTTTTTTTTTAATGTTTATTTTTGAGAGAGCATGAGCAGGGTGGAGGCAGAGAGAGAGGTGGACAGAGGATCAGAATCGGGTTCTGTGCTGACAGCACAGAGCATGATGCGGGGCTCGACCTCACGAATTGACAGATCATGACCTGAGCCAAAGTCGGACGCTTAACAAGTTGAGCCACCCAGGTGACCTCACCATAGGTATTTTGGTTTGCTTTAGCAGTAATTATTTTGTGTAAAGATCTTGTATCTTTTGACAACTCAGCCTCTTCTACAAGGACCCCTGCCTCCAACTAAAAACACACAAATTCAAAAAATAATAACCAGACATATCACTGGACAACAATCTTCTTGGGGCTTTTGACAAGCTCTTGTAATGACCAGTAGTCCCAGGGCAGGGGCAGAAACAAGTGCATGAGTCCAAATTGTGAAATGGGTGCCACATCGTGTATTAACAAGTGTGCAGAAATTACTGTGTAACATCAGTGTTCATCACTCTCTAATATCTGACGTTTGTGAAACAACAAAGAGAAATAAATTTGTTTTCGATTTTCACTTCCAGTCCTTGGCTTGTCCAGAAAGAGGAGGAGGAGAAGGAGGAAAGAAGAGCAGGAGGAGGAGGAGGAGGGTGGGGGAGGAGAGGAGGAGGGGGAGGGGGAGGAAGGGAGGGCAATACTAACATCTCGGGATTGTCCTGTGACGTAAGTGTACAGTAAAGCCAGTCTAATTTGGATTAAGTAGAAGAAAGCTCTTGCAAAATTAGCAAAATTCTGAATCATTTGGCATTTGGAAAGTGAAGGGTATGAGCTATGGAGTCAGATCCAGGTTGGATGGTGGTGTCTACACTTAAAGCCCTAAATCCTGATCAAGATGTGTGGCCCAGGCCCTCCATCTGCCCAGCTCAGTTGATGGTTGGTGGCGCCTCATGGAATTGTCACCAGGACAATACATTCAAATTGCCTGGAACCGAGTAAGAATATGGATATCTGTGGGTATTATTGTTTGAAAGGACGTGTGGTCCTCCTATCTTCAAGGACATATGGTATCATGCTGCTGACCAGAGGGGGAAAATATAGAACAGAGTATGATCTACCTGCCGCACCCTAGGAATAATTCCCACATCTCATAGGAAATGGGTCCTTATTTGCCGTGCCCTTGACGTAGCTGCTCTCATTTAACACCTACAACTGTCCAAGAAGGAAAGCCTATTGCCACCTGCATTTGGGCAGAGACAACAGACTGGCAGAGGCTCAGTCGTTTTCCACAAAGGTAGGATGAGACGGGGCTGGCATAAGATCACAGGCAGGTGGAATTCAGCACCGAAACATTTATTATCATGTTTGGAATCAACCCAGGTCTTTGCATGCAACAGAAGGCAAAAAGGATTTTCAAAGATTTAGGTTTTCCATAGATGAAACATCCTTCCTGCTGTCTCATTTTCATGACAGATAGACAGACACACGGACAGAAAGACAGTAACATTAATATGTCAGGTCTCCAGAAAGTTGTCCAGAGACTGGGTGGGCGGTGCGCCCAGCTGGCCTGGCTCCTGGTTCTGATACAGGAGTACGAGAGACTCTGCCTGCGGGGGGACAGTTCACCCTTTGCTCCCTGTGACAGATGCCACAGTCACCCTCCAGGACTGTGGGCTGAGAAGCTCTTCTCCACGAGAGCTGGGATACAGGTGTTCAGATTCTTCAAGTGCAGAGACGTGGCCCTGATCACCCTTCTTCACTCTCTGTGCCGGGTCATGTTTGGATGCTGAGTCCTCCTTGCCTTGGGGGCACTAACTTGTGGCAGATTCTGGCTTGGAGCCTGAAGAATCAAGATCTGGAATTGGGAAAGAATGAGAGAACAAAGAAGAAAAGTGTGTGTGTGTGTGTGTGTGTGTGTGTGTGTGTGTGTGGTGGTGGTGGTGGTGGAGGCAACAGGGTGCTCTGTTTTGGCCAAAAAATCATCCCCAAAACAAAACACAGATCCTCGTATATTCAAACTAAAAAGGAACTTGAGTTGATGAAGAAGGGGGGCCCCCAGAGATCTTAGCTGCAGAGGCTTTTCTAGAAGCGAGGCCCGCCCATGCTTGGGAGCACTGAGGCAGGTGGCCTTGACTGAGGACAGCAGTGAAACACACTGGCCGCAAACCCAGATGCCACGTGGCGGTGGTGACCCTGCCGGGAGACCGCTGCATGTTCGTTGCCTGTCAAACATTGCCTGTCACCTGCAGTGAGCAACACATCATCACTTAGAATCCAGCATCAGGCTGGTCACCTCGTGGCCAAAACGGCACATATGCACATGCCCTAAGACTTCGCCCAGTTTCCATTTGACTTACTCTATGTCCAAATCCCCCCTTGCAAAGCCCCAGACCTACAAGCCCCCCAAAAGAGGGTGGAATGGAGCTCTAGTGAGGTGGTGGCATGGATAGTCTGGTGTGTGTAGTTCAGGGGCACATACTGAATGAACCAGCTAGAGACCCTCCTGCTGCCCCCCCTCCCCCTCCCGGGGAGAGCCATCGACCACACCCGGCCACGTTGGCATGCAACATGCCCAGAGCCCGTGGCTAAGAGCCAGCCTTTCGGGGAATGTTTTAGAAGCAGAAAACAGGCCCATCATTTCTGCTCCAACCATCACTCTTCATGACAAAAGCTCTCCTGATTCTCAGGCCTTGGCTTCTTCAGGAGCCAGGGAAAACCATCAACATTCAAGGACAAAGAATCTCTTGACTAGTGAAGAGTTGGGACATCTTCAGTAATGGGCAAACCAATTATCCTTGCAGTAGTAGGGACGGTTTCCGCACACTTGCATTGTTGTTCTTGGCCCATCTGCCTCTTGGCACACGGGGCCAGCGTCCTGGAGCGCGGCCGTTAGTACCTCCATGCTTTACAAGGAACATCTCTTTCCTAAAGCCTGAGCTGTTCCAGCCCACGGCAGGATGACAGAGGACTTGGCCCTTGCTGTCGAAGTGGAGTCATTAGAAGTAATCAGGCCTCTGCCCAAATAGCAGCTTGGATGAGAGAGGGTCGTAAACCCCCCGCTGGAAGTTCCTATAGAGTTGGCAATGGTGGCCTGTAAGCGTCTGCATAGCTCCGCCAAGGCACGAGCTCCTATGAGCCAACGCGGCTTTCCTGTTTGGGGCTTTCCCACTGGGATCTCTAGCAACATGCCATTCGGAAGCATCTGAAGAAAGAAACAACCTCACATCCTTCCCAGTCAATGACTGACTTTGCAAGGAGATGCTTCCAGCACTCTGGGTAATGTTGAGAAGAAGGGAAAATGAGATGCTGCTAATTTATGATCTGATTTCAATCCCTCTGCACCCCCCTCCCCCTTTCCATCCCTCAGGCCAGGAGGGATGGTTGTGTGGAGAACAAGGCAGATGTAAAAGGCCTCCAGGATAACTTCCTGGCTTGTGTTTGAAACCTGCTAGGAAGACAGGAGAGTTTGAACACCCTAAAGACGCTGAAACTTTTGTGCCGCTTGCTGTCAGCCCTCAAGGGGGATCGCGAGGTCTCCCTTGGAAAATCAGGGAATCTCTAGGTCTTCCTTGGAAAATCAGAAGATCTGGCAGCTCTAGGTTTCAGCATCTGGCCCAGCGATGTTTGCAGCAGCTGAGTGGAAGCACCTGTTGGGGGTGGGCCTTCTCTGGACCCTCTCGGTGCCCACCACCCCTTGGGCAAGGAGCCAAGTGCTGGATGTTAAGGCTGAGTGTCTGTTGCCATTTATCACTCTTGAGCAAGGTCTTTGCTGACCTGCCTTCAAACAACTCAACACCCTTACCTCTAGCCCTCCTTTTTCCTATTTTCCTTATACTATAATTATCTATACTTTCTATCTATCTTTCTTTCTATCTAAGATACTATCTTTCCTATACTATAATTATCACTTCACATAACCCATATGTTATGTATTCATTTAGTAGCAGTGTCTTCCAAGTTCACAAGGGAGGCGGTTTTCTTTGCTTTATTCACTGATGTATGCCAAGTGTCTAACATGTAATAGGTGCTCAATAAATAATTGTTTAATGGAAGGATAAATGTTCTATGAATACACGTTTTTATTAAAACTGGGAAATAAGGGGCACCTGGATGGCTCAGTTGGTTGAGTGTTCAGCTTTGGCTCAGGTCATGATTTCATGGTTCATGAGTTCCAGTCCCCTATTAGACTCTTTGCTGTCAGTGCCGAGCCTGCTTCAGATCCGCTGTCTCCCTATCTCTGCCCCTCACTCATGTTCTCTTTCTCTCTCTCAAAAATAAATAAATATTTAAAAAATAAAAAAATTTTAATGTTTTTTATTTATTTTTGAGAGACAGAGAGAGACAGTGCAAGCAGGGGAGGGTCAGAGAGAGAGGGAGAGACAGAATCTGAAGCAGGCTCCAGGCTCTGAGCTGTCAGCACAGAGCCCGACGCTGGGCTCAAACCCACGAACCGTGAGATCGTGGTCTGAGCCAAAGCCGGACACTTAACTGACTGAGCCACCCAGGCGCCCCTAAAATTTTTTTTAAAAAGTAGGAACAGTTTTGCTCATTCGTGTTAACTGCTTCATGACTATGGGTCTGACCCAGCAACCTCTGGAGGCCAGAAGCAGGTTGTGGGGCTAGAGTCTTCAATGTTAGAGAATCGTCTGTTTCTCAGGATTGGTTCAGAACCAGGCGAGAGTCCGTCCTGAAGGAGCCACGTGTGGAGGGATAGTCGCTGTCCCAGTGATACACTCCTCGGCATTGCATGCTGCCCTAGACTTTGGCAAAGCCTGGAGGGGGGATTCTCAGTGCTATGGCGCTCATCATCTCCCTTTTCACACAAACACTTTAAAACAGCCTGCCTCTGGTTGGGTTCTCCAGAAGTTTATCCCAAGACAAAGACATGAGATGAAATAGTGCATATAGGAGATGATTCCAGAAGTGCTGTTAGGGGAATGGTATCATGAAATGGGGAAGGATGCGAAACCAGTTCAGGATGTGTGATTGAGCAAGTTACCTCATGGCAGCTGCAGCTCTCCCAGTGGTGGGAGATGCACAGAATGTGCCTCAGAGTCATCTCTCACCCGGGGATGCATTATCCTCCACCTCGCCATGTGCCATTGGTCAGGGCCACCTCAAGGTCAAGGGAAATGGCTTGGGGCTGAGAATGGCAGGTGATGGCAGATGACATCTTTCTACGTGTGGAAGCGAGTGGTCCAGGATCTGGTGGGACATGGACAGAGTCTGCTAATCACTTCCTTTATGCATCTAACATTCTTGACCTACCATCATAATTTTTTAAAGGACAACTATGAGGAAAATAGTTATAAAAATATGTATGTCAACATTGAAATACTTGAGCTTCATACCTGAGCACACGATGGAGTGGTCAGATGCTTGCCTTTCTACACAGAAACACAGAACTCAACGGCCACAAATACAAGAGGAGACCTGCGTGTTATATCAAAGACCTGAATGCCATCCATGGTGTTGACTTTGCCATGTGATTTTCTGACATGCAGAACAGGTCTTGGTGTGGTTAGAACAAAGGACAGCCTTCTCTCAAGGTATACAGCAGTCGCATTCCTATATAATTCAGTGTGTATTAAAGCTGTGTGAGGGACTTTGAGTACCTATGTCAGACGGACTTAGATTTAGGCTCAGAGAGTTATACACCCATGCCTCATCTATATGAATGTCTAGTGGACATTCAGAAGTTGAGATCCTGGGGTTCTTGGGTGGCTCAGTCGGTTAAAGCACCTGACTCTTGATTTTGGTGAAAATCATCATCTAATGGTTTCTGAAATCGAGCCCTGCGTTGGGCTCTGGACTGACAGCATGGAGCCTGCTTGAGATTCTCTTTCTCCTCTCTCTTTGCTTTTCCCCTGTTCTCTCTCTCAAAATAAAGAAATACGCCTAAAAATAAAGTTGAGATCCCAGACAATTCTTCATGGTGCCGGACTGTCTCATGCATTGCAGAACATTTTTCATCTCTAGATTCTGACCACTAAATGCCAGTATCACCTCTCAATCTTTATGACAACTCACTCCACAACAGAATTTTCTGGAAAGCTCACCAGGGGCAGTTATCATTTCCATTTGTGAACTACTGATTTAAAGAAAGAATGGATGGGAAACTCCTCCCAGAATGACGGAGACTGAGATGAATGGGAATTTGAAATAAAAACTAAGCAGAGTTGAAGAAAAGAGAGTTGGATTTGCAGGTACCTCTGACTTTTGTGGCCAGATTCACACTCACTGTGAAAGCAGAGAGGAATGCTTGAAGAAGCCTCGGCTTATGACCCAGAATGTTGTAATTTTTTTCCCCCTGGAGGAACTATCATTTATCACCAGGACAACACCTGGCTATTATGTTGCAGGTCTAGGGAAGATTCTAAAAAATGTCATTTCTCTTGAAGAATAGTGTCTTGTGCAAGTGTCATTCTTTCTTGACCCAGCATCTAAATTCAAAGATCCTGGGAAAATGATAGAGGAGTTTGCTTATCATTGGGGTGTGTGCACCAGTGCAGAAAAATCGGACAGGCTTTTGGGTGTGCTCTGTATTTACTAACCCTTCAGCGGTGACAGTGTGGAAGGGCCAGTAAGCATAGCCATGCCGGGCAAATCCTGGGGGTGGGAGGGCAGGGAGGTGCAGAGCCAAAATGGAAAATCCAGTGCAATGTGGATTCTCTATTCTTAATTGGTTCAATGAACCTAGTCCTCTAGGGTAAGACAAACAAGAGGCTTGATGCAGCCTTGTTGTGCAAAAAGCCACATGAGCTAAGGCAGCAGGGAGATTGGCTATTGGCATTGGTCTGGACGCACATGTTTCTAATTGAAAGTTTATCATGGTACAACAGTTAGGAGGGCTGGCTGTGGAGTCAGACTTGCTGAGGTTTCACACCCCAGGTCCATTGTCCACAAGCTCTGGGTCTTGAATACTTAATCTCTACACTCAGTTTTCCCATCTTAAAAATGGGGATAATGTTAAATTTTGGACTTTGTAGGGATTAGGTAAGGTCATCTACATCAAAGCTTAGCACAGTGCTTAGCACATTGTAAGAATAGGTGAGGTGTTGGTATTCTCATTAAAATCAGGACAAAAATCTCAACTTTTGGCACCATGAAATATTGCTTGCTTGGTATGCTAAGGAGAAAACAAATTGTACGTACTACAGGCTTGGTGAATTCAGGACACTATCTTTTCTATTTCTAGGACTCCAGGAGCCAGCACTGTGCTTGATGCAGTGTAAAAGCTCAAGAAATGTTTATGGACTTCAGTTGGCAAAGGTAGAAAATTAAGGGCAGAAAGCCCACAGTACGATGGCCAGATAACTACACACCATCAATTCTAGCCTATGTAAATTAGGACATAAAAGGAGGTGATGTGTGGGAGAAGCAGAATACCAGATTAGGGGTAAAATGAGGTACAGTATAGAAAATAATTTTGTTATTATTGTATTGTGTTCACAGTATATATATATATACACACACACACACACACACACACACACACACACTGTTTACATATATATGTAAACATATATATGTGTTTGTATATATATACACTATGTTTACAAAATATATCATTCTCCTCTCACTTTGAAATCTTGATTTTTCACTAAGATACTTTCATGCTCCGGAGAAACTCAGTAAGGGCTTTGACATGAGCATCGATGCTATCCCCCTGAACTTAACGTCTACTGAAGTTGCAACCCTTTCTGGTACCAAAGGAAATGGAAGAGTTGAGTGGCCACCATATTTATGAATTTTTTCCTTAGTCCCAGAATCTGGGACTCTTTTTAACAGTATCTGAAGGATAAGTTTTCCCCCATGATGTTTGTTGAGAGACTTGCCCATGAATTGATAGAACTGATCCAGGCTTGAATTCTGGCTTTGCCATTGACCAGAACTGTGACCATGGACTTACCACTCGCCATGAGCACGGCACCTCTATCGTGGGATGCGGCTTCTGTCCCCCTTTCTGACTATACCCTCAGTTCCTCCCCCACCTCCCATCTTTCCGTCCCATCCCCAGGGATTTTCTTTTTGTCTCTCAAATCTATTAGGCACATGGCTCAGAGCCATTGTGTTTGTTGGCTCCCTTGCCCAGACCTTTACCATGCAGGGCAAAGAAAGACGATAATAATCGTATGCCCACACAGTTCTGTCCTTTTTTGCCAAGTTAGTGTTGGTGTGAAGCCACTGTTGCCTGACAGCACTTTATGAAAACCCTTTAATTTTCAGAGGTCTTGGACTTCAGAATTATCCCCAAGGGACTGCGGTCCTGTATTATTTCCCCCACTTTGCAGATAGGAAACTGAGGCACAGAGAGGTTAAATAAGTGGCTAATCACCCAGTGAGAAAGAGCCAGGTAGTGACCCCCATTTGTGTGACCCCAGCCACTTCGGGGCGCCTCTTTATGAATGAAGGTCTCTGATGGTCAGCTTCTTTATTTACAAAGCAGGATTATGACCCCTACTTCCTGAAGGAGTTGGGGAGATCAAATGAAATAATACACACAAAACACCTGGTATGATAGGCCTTCAATAAATGGCATTTCGGGACATTGGCTACAAGAGTATCCAGTGGAAAGCATTAGAGAGGGACAATTTTAGCCAGAAAAATGCATGCCACGGCGGAAAAATGAGTAAGTGTAGCTCTTAGTTAGACACATGTTCACAATAGATGTTTGGATTTTGGTTTTAAAAATATAAAAAACTAACATTCAAAGCAGTGATCTCATAAGGAAATGGAGGAGGGTTTTGTTGCCTGCATGATCTGTCAGCCGAGTGAAGTTTTATTTCTGCTTCATCAAGTGGCAAAGGACCATTAAAAAAATGGATGAATGGTTTCTACAGTTTATTTCTCCAAGTAAGTCTCATTTGCCATTTTGTTTTATGCACAAATTGGTGGATTTTCCCATGAAAGAGTTGGGAATGAAAAAAAAAAAAAAAGAAGAGAAACTTTTCCTACTGGGTTTCAGTTGCTATGGTTTTGTTCCAGTTTCCTCAGGCTCAGTGGCTGCATGGAACAATCCTTAGCTCATTTTGCCTCGCCTCACCTCTCCTGTCCTTGCCTCGCCTCACCTCTCCTCTTCCCTTGTGTTCCTTTCTCCTCTCCTTCTCCTCTTGTCTCTTCTTGTCTCCTCTCGTCTCCTCTCCCCTTCCTTTCCCTTCCCTTCCCCTTCCCTCCCCTTCCCTCCCTTCCTTCCCCTCTCCTCTCCTCTCCTCTCCTCTTCTCTCCTCTCCTCTCCTCTTCTCTCCTCTTCTCTTTGCCCCTCCTTGCCTCTTTTCTCTCATACTCTCTTTTTGTGTAAAAAGAAGAAAACTGTCTGGCAAATTAAAAGAATATTAAGTGGCAAGTGAGAAGCCATTGCCTTTTGTCTCCTAGCAATAGTCTGTGGCCTCGGTGCATTCTCGCCTGTAAAAGAGACACGAGTTTGTGGTTGGTAAATATAAAAATGAGATGAAACCACCTACCTCTGATTTTTTCCAGGAATGGCTTTCCACTTTGGAAAGTCCATCCTGGGGGTAGAGGAGAGGGCTTGTTCTGTTTCCTCAGAAGGACCTTCTTCTCATCTCTGTATTCTGTGCTGGTGGCCTAAATCCTGATATCCTCCATTTGTATGCAGGGCTCACTCCAAGAATAAACAGAGTCGGGGAGTCCCCATGTGGGGCCGCCCTGGGAGAGCCCCGGGTGACGCAGGGAGGACTTGTCTGATAGCTCAGAGAGCTGGGGACCTCGTGGTCTGCACAGCTGGGCGTGCAGAGACATCCGCGCCTCAACAGGGAAGAGTAAGAAACCATTTTGCTATAAATCCAGAGGTCTATTTCGCTCCTATTATTCTTAAAGTGGATAATTCTCTTTTCATGGGTATGTAATTGTTTTCTGAGCACAAACAACTTCCAGAAAAATTTGCACCAGGAGATAAAAATTTTATCATTTGCCTTCAGCAGCTTAGACATTAATTGGGGGTTATTTTAAATGGAACTGAGAAAGTACCTTTGAAATCTAGTTTTCTTCTAGTTATACATAAACCCTGGCTTTAAGATGATAGCAATAACTAATCATTGAATACATTAATTAGAATGTTAAAGCTAGCAGTGAACACTATTTATTATGGAATACACATATTCATATTTATTATTATGAACATGTTCAGGGTACAGAACATTATCCTATGTAATAATGATTATTGAAAAGTACCCATATAATCCAAGTTGGTCTCTGAAACAAAGAGAAATTGAATTCATGCAAACAGGTGAAAAATGTTAAACTGAATTCATTAGTATAAATTCAGAAGAACTGCTTTTGGTTTGGGGGGAATTAAAACACTATGTCAATAGAGATAAAGGCACACTTTTAGGTGCCCTTCAGGAAGAAAAACCCACCAAAGAAAATCTTTGGATTATAATTTTTTCTTTTCCACTAATTTTCATTCATTAATTATCATCAAAGTACTTAAACAATAATAATCATTATTATTTCTGTTTTCTGGAAAGAGTGTTGCCAATGCTAACACTATTGATAAATACGGCATAACAAGAAGATGAATAAGAAGAAGTTTCTTCCATCACCTAACTATTCCCAAGTGTCAGAATGGGTGGTCACTTGTAGATCAATGAGTTGTATCC
The DNA here is from genome assembly GCF_006229205.1 of Suricata suricatta. Taxonomy (NCBI): domain Eukaryota; kingdom Metazoa; phylum Chordata; class Mammalia; order Carnivora; family Herpestidae; genus Suricata; species Suricata suricatta. Next base: position 98,015,509 of record NC_043711.1, on the reverse strand, counting down.
CTTTTGGGTTCATGGATCCCTTTGAGTACATGATGGAAACTGAGAGTTTTGTCTTCCCAAATGGACATGCATGAGAAATTTCCAGTTTAACTTTAAAGGGTTGGCCTTCCTCCCTGGCCAGGCTATCCAGGACCTTCAGTGGGTTAGTGATTTCTTCTGTAGTAAAAATTCTAGAAGGTAGAAGTGCGGACTACATACTTTGTGGGGTCCTATGCAAACTGAACACCAGAGGCCTCTTGTTCAAATATCATTGAACATTTCAAGATGGCAGTGGCAGAACACGAAACCATGTGTGGGATCCTTCCCAGCATGGGCCCTGTGTAACTGCACAGAATGGTGTGTCCATCCAGACTTTCAAGTGTAGGGTACTAGTTACGATTTCAGGCTCTGGTGTGGGATGTTCTGAGCTCAAATTATAGCTCTCCTTGAAGTATTTTGACCAAGTTATTGTTGACACCCACCTCAGGGCTATTATGAGGGATAAATAAATTAGTAATGTAAAATCCCTAGAATAGTAAGGACACAGGGTTGGTTGTTGTTACTATTTTCTTTATAAATGTTTTAATGTTTATTTTTGTGTGAGAGAGAAAGAGGCAGAGCACGAGCGGGAAAGGGGCAGAAAGAGAGGGAGACACAGAATCGGAAGCTGGCTCCAGGCTCTGAGCTGTCAGCACAGAGTCCAATGTGGGGCTCAAACCCACGGACCGTGAGATCATGACCTGAGCCGAAGTTGGATGCTTAACTAACTGAGCCCCCCAGGCGCCCTTGTTGTTACTCTTTTCAAAGAAAAATGTTGCCAGCTATATATAACTCATAGCATGCCACTTTCTTGGTTCAAATCTCTCAATGGTCCATAGCACGTAGAGTTCCCTCTGAATCAGGCCTGAACATCTTACATGAGCTTACTGCTGCCTCCCTCCCCAACCTCTTCTTTCAAAACTTTTGTTTTTGCTCAACATAATCAAGCCATCTTTGGCTTCCGCTAGTTCGTTACACCTGTCAAGTCCTCTTTCACCTCAGGGTCTCTGCACAGACTCTCCCTGCCTGCCATATTCATCCCAGCCCCGGCCAATCTCTATCTTTGCCTACACGCCCACGTCAGTTTCAATGTCACCTCCTCAGAAAGACCTCTCTTCCCTGTGGCCACCCTTTCTTCTGTTTGTGTCCTCAACAGCTTTACTGAGATACGATTTACATACGATAAAGTTCCGTACCATAAAATTCATGCACAGTTGGGAGCCAGGGCTTCATCCCTGTCTTAATCCCCACCAGTAACTTAATTATGCCCCCAGGTACCAGGGGTGCTTGCAGTGCAACTCAGCTCAGGGGCAAATCTTCAAGGCTCTTTCAACCTGATTCACCAACTATAGTCTCCTCTGTTACTGACATTCGCAGATCATCATTTTCTTCTCTCTCTCTCCCCGTCTCTGTGTCTGTCTCTCTCTTCCTTGAGAGAGAGAGAGAGAGAGAGAGAGAGAGAGAGAGAGAGAGAGAGAGATAGTGAGCACGAGCCCTAGCGGGGGAGAGGGACATCGGGAGAGAGAGAATCTTAAGCAGGCTCCTCGCCCAGAGACGAGTCCAGTGTGGGGCTCGATCCCATGCCCCTGGGATCATAACCTGAACCAAAATCAAGAGTCAGACGCTCACCCAGATGAGCCGCCCAGGTGCCCTTATCCAGATCGTCATTTTCTATGGACGGCAAGATGATGGTTTATTTCTAGTTTTTTTTTTTCTATTTTGACTTTCTTTGTTTCCTATTTCTTCATAAAAAACACATATTACTTTTATTTTTTCTAAGTGATACAAATGATGTATTGAGAAGAGGGAACTTGTGGCAATCTTTGCACGGTGGTAAGGAGAGAAATTAGGCAAACATACGACAGAGGGGGTGTCATTTCCTCGACTTGGCATAGACTGCTGCCACATGGGGCAGTTTTCAGTAAAACCTGAAACATTTGAGGCCCCCCAATTATCCTTCTTGTGCCTTTGACATCGACGCCTGAAATCCCCACCTTACTTCTTAGCGTGAAAGCATCAAAAGTCTTTAATGGAATGCATATGGGATGCTGAGTGATGATGGGTCTTTATCCACTTGGTATAAATTAATTTGTAAGACTATTGCCACTTACTCTGTGGGATCCTTGTGGGAACAGGACCCAGGCTAGCTAGTTTTGGTTGAAAAAGGCATGGTGTTAGAGGTTTGGATTTCAGAAACGTACAGGGTTAGACAGCTATGCACTAAGTCCAGGGGGAAGTATTGAACTCAGGGGACGAGCAAAACGAAATGTAAAGGGATGAAGCCCCAACCACACTCCCAACCTAATACAAAGCCTCATACTTGGGTTATGTTTGTCTGGGTTGTTTCATGTGGGTGAAACTCATATTGTTTTCTATTCAGAACCCAGATTACAAAAGAGTCAGTGAATCATAACCTTAGAAGAGAACATTAAAAAAAATACCTTTTGTTACCTTTTGTTGTGCACCTAGGGGGTGTCAGGCACTGTCCTAAGAATTTTGTACATATTATCCATCCTGATGCCTCATGATACATTTATGAGATCGCTGGTGGCATAGATGAAGAAATTAAGGCGTAGCGTGATCAGGGGTATCTGCTAAAGTCATAAGCCCAATAGCGAAGAATTTGAACTCAAATCTGTCTGACTCCAACTTCCTTCCTGTTTCCTTCCCTGAGGCCAGGAGGGATGCCTCTCTCTGATGTCTCCTTTTGGTTCTAGTTCGAGAAAATGCTTTGCTTTTAAAGGGACCACCTGACTGAATCAGGCCCACCTGAGACAGATAATCTCTGTGATGTAGGGACAACTTGGTTGAGGGATTCACTGTATCTGCAACGTCCCTTTGCCGCGGAACCTGAACCTACGGGGGATGGGGGCCTGAGGAGGCCATCGTTAGAGTTTTGCCATGACATCCAGTCTTTCAAATTTTTGGCTTGATGACAATTGAATTATTTTTTAAACAATTTATTTGTTTTGAGAGAGAGGGAGAGAGAAAGGGCAGGGGGAGGGGCAGAGAGACAGAGGGAGTGAGAGAATCCCAAGCAGGCTCCACCCGTCCAGCGGCAGAGCCTGACGTTAGGCTCCAACCGACCCTGTGAGAGGAGGCTGTGAGCCGAAAGCAAGAGTTGATGCTTAACCAACTGAGCCACCCAGGCGAGCCGATAACGGAATTAACTTTTATGTGATCCCAAAATGATACTTCTTTTGAGAGAATCAGTTAATACTTGTAAACACTAAGACTAACATCCTGGAGTTAAGTATCATTAGAATCTTATTTGCAAAAAACAAAACAAAACAAAACAAAAAACCTCTTTATTTCCTTCATGTGATTTCTCCATTGTGGACTCTTTGGGTTATAATACTCTGTGGTTTCGTCACACGTTTTTTTGAAGTTTGCCATTTGTTTGGAGTTCAAAGGAAATGTCATTTCCCACCTCCCCAAATTTTAATAATGCAAAATATTCTCTAACTGATTCTGGATAAAAACACAGTTGACAGAAAAAAAATCCTTTCACTCAGTAAGGGAAAACAGTGAATTAATGAGTATTTAGTTTAATTTTTTAAAAAACCTGAGTATTGGCAGATCAGAAGTTGACAAAAATTATTCTGGTCCAATTTGTGGATCAAATGCAAATAGCCCCTTCTTTGCTTCTTTCTAATGGATTTCAGTGGAAATGTTACATTTTCATTTTAGACTGACAGAAAAAAAACACCCAGCAATATTCTGAGGCCAAAAATTATGGCTGGAATCTCTAAGTAAGTCGTTTTACAACAGCTTTGTTCCCTGGATGCTGGCTTATCAAAGATGCCCAGGATCTTATTGGAATGAACTCTTCTAATGAAAAAGATTTGATGAGCAGAACTTGCTCTAAGCAGCAGCGGTTTTCCAGTCTCTCTTCTGGTTTCATGTGGGAAAAAAACCTGAAGATTCAAGGTGACTAGAGTGAACGATGCTCTTCAGAGAAATCCAGGTTTCCCAGGTGGAATATCGGCAGAATAGACAAAGTGTGTTTCATGTCTGTGCAGAGCAGTGTGTAATTTCCACACACGACAAGAGCCCCCAACATCACTCACTTGCTCATTCATAGGCAAGTATATTTATTTATCGCCTGTAAGGCACCAAGCCCTGTCCTAGGCCCAGCAGAAGCTGTAGAGAAAGGGACAAAATACTAATTCCCGACTTGATGGAAGCCATGGAAGACAGGCCGTGGCCCGGGGGAACGTGCTGTCTCAAACGTGTCAAGTAGGGTGCACTGTCCCTATCAGATGCGTAGCCCGGTTGATATGCTCCAATGTGACATGCATTTGGAGTCCGAATCTTGAAGAGTCTCAAGCCTGACGTTGACGGCCAAACATAACAAAATCCCCACAAAGCCGTGGAGGCAGAGCATTTTAAGAGACTTCACCATCCTGCAGGTCCCATCCCGTCTCAGATTTCAGCTGCTCCCGCCAGGTTGATCTTCTTCCCTCAAAACGGTACAGCGGAGTTGTGCCGAGGGAGGGAGGGCTCTGAGGTCCTCTACTGAGAACCCCTCCCTGCCTAAAAGGAAACTGATTGAGGGAGGCTGAGCGATGCCTCCTAAAATGTCTACGTCCTCATCCCCGGGACCTGAGCACCTTCCTGGACATGGTAAAAGAGGCTTTGCAGACGGGAGTACATGAGGGCCCCGAGATGGGGGAGATTAATTTGGATAATCCAGGTGGGTCCAGTGAAATCACAAGGGATCTTATAAGACGAAGATGGTGGGGGGAGGGGTAGAGCCATTAATAGGACAGCTGAGGACAGATGACGTTGGAGTGATTTGAGGAAGCGTCTCTGAGCTGGGACATGCAGGTGGCCTCTACAAGCTGAGAAGGCAAAGGAAACATTCTCTCCTGGAGCCTCCAGAAGGATGCAGCATTGGAGACACCTTGATGTTATCCGAGCCAGACCGACTGGGGCTTCAGACCTCCAGACCTGTAAGACGATACCTCTGTGCTATCTTAAGCCACAGAAGTTTGTGGTAGAAATAGACACCTCATTGAAGATGCCCTAAAGCTGCATGTCTGGGGGCGCCTGGGGGCTCAGGCGATTAAGCGTCCGGCTTCGGCTCAGGTCATGATCTCATGGTTCGTGGGTTCAAGACCCGAGTCGGGCTCTGTGCTGACAGCTAGCTCAGAGCCTGGAGCCTGCTTCCGATTCTGTGTCTCCCTCTCTCTCTCTCTGCCCCTCCCCTGCTCCTGCTGTCTCTCTCTCTCAAAAAGAAAATATTTTAAAAAATTAAAAAAAAAACTGTACGTCTGGTTACTTAATAATAAGTTCAGAGAATAGTGCGCAGGGGCACCTGGATGGTTCTATCGGTTAAGCAACCAAGTTCGGCTCAGGTCATGATCTCCCAGTTCATGGGCTCTGTGCTGACAGCTCAGAGCCTGGAGTCTGCTTAGGATTCTGTGTCTCCCTCACTTTCTGCCCCTTCCCCGCTTACACTCCGTCTCTCAAAAATGAATAAACGTTAAAAAGAAAAGAAAAAAGAAGAAGAAGAAGAGTTGGTCAGACCTCAAAGCATGTTATTCTCAGGCATTGTTCTTAATGCTTGGCAGATACACTAGTAACTAATTTAATCCTCAAACAACTCTTTAAGGTAGGACTATTATTTTGCAAACTGACCAACGAGGAAACCTAGGCAGTTTCTCAGCCTCTGGCAGAGGGGGGACTCGAACCGAAGCAGTGTGGCCCCTGAGCCCGTCTTCACCGTGCCTGCTGCCTGGGGACCACACCTAGACGTGCTGTCCACGCAGGCTCTGCAGAGGGATTTCATCTTTGAGCAAAGCCAGAAGTCACTTAGAATAAAGGATAGCAAAGCAGGCCAGGTCATTTGCTGAGTTAAACTGCTTTTGATCTATGATGAAGTGTAATTATAATGATTATAATCTCGTTAGCTCGCTATCCTTGTGGGGCTCATCAGATGGCTTCCGAGGAAATTTTGCAAAAATCTTTGCAGTTGCGGCCACCATGTTGGAGTAAATGTTTTATCCTCTTTGGGGACTACTCTGGAGGAAAAGCGTCCATTTACGATGGACACCTTAAGCACTTGCTTTTCTAAGAGAAACATTTGGGAAAACGAGGTAAGAGTCTTTACAAGAAACAAAAACCACATACTGAGGAGGTTTTTTGTTGTTGTTGGTGGTGGTGGTGGTTTTTTTTTTGTTTTGTTTTGTTTTGTTTTGTTTTTTTTTACAGTTTTTAGGATTCTATCTTGGCTATTTCCTGGCAGGCTCCCTTCTGTGATTCACCTGTTTTCCGCTCTCTGCATGTGTCCTAAGCACAGACTTCCCCATAGATCTGGAAGTGGACAAAGAGGTAGTCAGAGTCATGGCCTTCAGACACGGTGTAGGGAAGGGGAGGTGCACGGTGGGAAAGCCCACCCAGGCTCCGACGAGATCAAGGTTTACCTCCCTTGAGAGTCTGAAATACCCACATGGTGATCTACTCGGTTGCAACGTTTTAACCCCATTTTAACCCCAGAGGGACACTTCCCTGCCTCCCCGTGCCTTCCGGTGGAAGCCAAGGGACCAAATTCTACTCAGGAACTTGGCCAGGAAGTGGCCATCAGCAGAGGGACGGGGGGACTGGGGGACCAGCCTGGCAGGCTTGGCTCTTTGTCGCCAGGATGACTCTGAGCTCCCTCCCAGTAGCCCTAGAGGAGTTTTCCATGCAAAGCTTCACAACCACAATGAGATATTTACTGTCTTTATCGGAGAGATCAAACCCACACACAGATGTCACATTTCTCAAATTCCATCAGTAGATCAGACAAGCCGTCTCTGGAAAGAGGACATTCCAGCCGGCAAGTTCAGAGCGCGCTGGCTCCGAGGGCCGTTCCCTTCCTATTTTCTGTCGTGCACCCTGAGCCTTTGTTGTCTCTGCAATGCTGATAAATCAATCCATCAAAAAATTTCCTCAGTGAAACTCAATCAAGAAAGGTCATGTCAGCGGGAGAGGAACAGATTAAATTAGCATCAAATTAGACATGGAAAGTGAGTTCTGTCAAAATCATCGCAGCGCTCAGCACAATTAGAATATGTTAATTATGCATTTCATTAAGGTGGATGTGAGATGAAATGTCACTGGGGTAGGCATCCGAAAAAGGGAAGATTGCCAGGCACAACTTTCTCTAGACAATGTGTGACACCTTCATTAACATCAAGAATCACAAGTCTGCCTTGACTTTTTCTGTAAAGGATTAAACCATTAACTGTTTGCTGGCCCCTTTCATTTGTGCGGGGGTCCCCGTCCTCGGAGGGGGCCGGTCCCTCCTGAGTGACTGACTTTCTCTGCCACCGCCATGGCCCCAGGGGCTGCTGGGAGTGCCCGGTGGGCAACGGAGAGGGTGGCGGTTTTTAATGAACTCTCTGGAAGCTTCGCGGGGATCACGCCACTGCCTTCGGGGTGGCATGATGCTGAGAAATGAGGGGTGAGGATTACAGGGGGAGGGGAGGAGGGGCGGGCGGAAGCTCTTGGCTTCACTCTTGGGGATGAAAGATATAATCAACGTAATGGGGGGGCGGGCAGGGGGGATCAGATTTACAAACTTACACCCGGCAAACTCTAATTTGGTGAATTATTTTGTAGATCACTCTCTGAGTCATGGTAACCAGGAGGCATTTTCCTGGAGTAAAGTAGCTCTTGCGAGGCAGCTTGATGATACTTGTTAGATGCTTACGGTGGTAGGAGTCTTAATTCATGCTGCCTCCTTCTGTGGTTCCTTATCACACACCCTTCTTAAAGCTCCCTCCGCTGGGGAAGGACGGGGCCGGTCCCCTGCGCAGGCTGGTCCCCTGACGTTTGTCTACTCAGCCCCCTTTTCCAGGTGTCCGGAGGCAATGGGCCATGTGTGGGAGTTTCCAGTCACCTCCTTGTGGAATGTTCTCCAACCCCTCACTCATGCTGTCCCTCGCTGGGCACCCTCACCTCCCACCTGCCCGCCCCGCTCCTGACTCCCTAATACCCACTGAAACACCCATCTGCATTGCTCGTCTGCTCCTTCCTCAAGCCTCAAGTGAAACATGGCTTCTTCCAGGATGCTGGCCCTGACTCCTCACCTCGGATCTGCGTTCGATGCCCTGTATGTCCTCCTGGGACCCTGAGCTTGCCTGAATTCACCAGAATCAGCTCCTGTTGGCAGGAGAAACTGTAACACTCGCTCACACTGTCCTCCTTGCGGGGCATGGTGATCACCAGTGCCATTGTCCAACCACCCGCTAGGGGGTAAGGGCTCCCTCTCTCTCTACTTTATGTTTACTTAAAAAATATATTTATAATTTTTATTTTTATTTTTTTTTATAATAGTTTATTGTCAAATTGGTTTCCATATAACACCCAGTGCTTCTCCCCACAAGTGCCCCACACCATGACCATCACCCCCTTCCCCCCTACCCCTCCCCTTTCAGTCCATGGTTCGTCTGCAGTATTCAGTAGTCTCCCTTGATCTGTGTCCCTCACTCTTCCCCGCTCTCTTTCCCCCTTCCTCTCCCCATGGTCCCCTGCCAGGTCTCTCCTGTTAGACCTAGGAGTGCAAACCTATGGTATCTGTCCTTCTCTGCCTGACTTATTTCGCTTAGCATGACACCCTCAAGGTCCATCCACTTTGCTACAAATGGCCATATGTCATTCTTTCTCATATTATTTTTATTTTTAAAATATTCATTTATTTTTGAGAGAGAAGAGAGAGAGAGAGAGAGAGAGAGGCAGAGAGGGAGACAGAGAACACAAAACCAGCTCTGCCTTGACAGCAGAGAGCCTGGTGTGTGATGTATTAATTGAACATGAACCGCAAGATCATGACCTGAGTTGAAGCTGGACACTTAACTGACTGAGCCACCCAGGCGCCCCTTTCTTTCTATATTTTAAGTCTCTCTTTCTTGGTAAACAAAAAGTATTCATCAAATATATCTTTAAAAAAAATGAATGATCAGGTTATGAAATTTACCATGACCTAAGTACTATTTTTTTAGGGGGTGGGAGAGAAAGCAAAGGTTACGAACTTTATTTCTACCCTTTCTCCACAGGGTTGTGTATTGTCATGTTAAATTAATACATCCCACATCAATATATACCCATTTCTAACATAGTCAGTTGGAATTCATTTTCTCTGACGCTTAGTGTTAAATACAGTGCACAACACACATCACGGCTGCCATTTTTTCTTACTCCTACACCGAGGACATTATTCTGTGAATTTACCTGATTTTCTTTTTTTCCCTCTTTCTCCCCTTCCTGCCTCCCCACTTCTTTTCTTTGCTCTCTTTCTCATTCTCTTACTCTTTATAACAAAACCAATGATCAGCTCCTGGTTTCTGACCAAACGGACAAGGCAATCCCTTTTAAATCCAAATTCTTTTGGGGATTTACACAGTGGAAAGTAACCTGAGTGTCAACTCTAGCGGCTGGAGAGGCAGAATGATCCGCTAAGTGATAAGGTGGCTTTGGGTGAGGCTATTTTTCCCTCTAGGTCATGTGAGAACAACCTTCCTCATCGCATGTGTTAATTGGGCGAATGCAGGCAAAACGCGAAGGCCGGTGTGGGGCACACACCGAGTCCCCGATAAATGACGGTGATGATGAGTAGGAAGATGAGCTGGCGTCTGTGCAGAATCGAGAGGCTCAGGAGGCAGCCTAGCGTCCTATCCTGAAACCACTGCGCCAGCATCAAATACCTCAATTTACGGGGAGAAAAGACAGCATCGGCTCCCATTGCCCGCTGTAAATTTTGCCCGAGAACAAGGGAACCCGCAGGGGATGGGGACCCCCTGGCAGAAACACTCCGGAGCTGTGAGGTTCTGGAGTGAAACTCTGCCACATGCCAAAGGCCCAGAGGAATTCCAAGGAAACTGACAAGGGAAGCGGAGAGTCTTGCTCAAGTCCGGGCATTCAATGCCCCATTCTCCAAGCTGTCTCATTTTCTGAGCTTCATTTAATTTTGAGGATCACCTGGGGCCCAGCCTGTTAGAAAGGGGAGGACGGTGGAAATTACTCAGGGGCCGGCTGCGATTTGATGAAGCCAACTGCCTCACCGCGTGGCCAGAGTGGGTGCGCGGGGAGGAGGGAGAGGCTCGCCCACCTGGGTACACAGCTTCCTCCCAGCCTTCTAGCTTCCTTGTCAGTGCTGCCATTGATATTAAAATCAAGGGGTTGGCATAAAGCTCCTGGCACACTGGCAGAATTCCAGCCTGGCTCTAATGAGCCTCACCTGGGCTAATTACATTTTTTACAAACCCCGCCGCTGGAGAGGTGAGGGCTGCCAGTCGGTCGTCCAGAATGAGAGCAGCTGGGATTTCTCGGCTCTGAGATTTCTTTCCACCTGCTGGCGGCTAGAGCTCCGGAAGGTGAGGCGGCAGTGACCCGAGGGGCTCTGGCTACTTCCTTGTGGGGCCGAACGGTAGTTCCTTATTTGTTCTAGAAAGTCAAAGTAAGCTGTAGAGTCAGAGGTGGTCCTCAGCCCGGCTACTCCCAGGATGGGCTCTACTGCGATCATGTTATAAATACGCACCCCGAGGTCTCACTGCAGAGTCATGGAATCTGCACTTTTAACAAGGCCCTCAGGGGATGGGTGTGTACAGTCAAATGTGAGACACCCCCATCTAGACTTTCCACTTGGGGAGAGAACATGTTTCTCAAAACTAGGCAATCCCCAACAGGGAGAAAGCATTTCCCGGAGGTACAGAACATATAGGACATCTAGGTTGGGGGGTGGGGGTGTCTCCAATCTACCTTGTCAACTGTATGATTTGGGCCAGGGATTTAACCTCTTTAGACCTCAGTTTCCTTGTCTGTAAAATGGGCCTAATTTTAGTTTCCCTGACATAGATGACCATGAGGATCACATGCTAGAATATTTATGGGCTTCATAGTTGGGTGGTTGAGACACAGCAAGGACTAAAGATATTCCTTGTCATCGTTGTTGATGTTATGAAGGAATCATCGGTCTCCTGGGAAAACTCAAATTCTCACTCAGTCCTTTACTGGCCAGCACATCTGTAAAATGGAATAATAGTATCTATCGCTTATGGTTTGTGTGAGCAGTAAAAGAGCTACTAGAGGGCCACCTGGGTGGCTCAGTCAGTTGAGCCTCCAACTGTTGGTTTCCGCTCAGGTCATGATCTCACGGTTCGTGGGTTCGAGCCCCACATTGGCTCCATGCTGACGGCACAGAGTCTACTTTGGATTCTTGCCCTTTCCTTCTCTCTCTGTTCCTTTGCTTCTCTCTCTCTCTCTCTTTAAAAATAAACAAACTTTAAAAAAAAAGAGAGAGAGATTAGAGTGTACCTGACTGGTACTCTTTGAAACTGTCAAGGTTGTCAAATAGAGAAAAAGTCTGAGAAGCTGTCATAGCCAAGAGGAACCAAAGCAGACCCGATGAACGAAAAGTGTCCCGGATGGAAACGGGAACAGGAAAAACAAAGGAGATGTGAATCAAATATCAACGTTGGTTAGTAATAATGTGCCAATATTGGTTCCTGAGTTGTGACAAACGTACCTACTCATGTAAGATGTTAAGACTAGAGGACACTGGAGTCAGGGTACAAGGGAAGTCCCTCTATTAGTTTCTCTGTATTTTTTCCTGTAACCCTAAAACTGTTCTAAAAAGTAAGGTATATTTAAAACGCAGTCATACATGAAAAGCCCTAGCCAGGGTGATCAAGGTCTAGCCTAGCGCTGGGGCCGGGAGTCCCAGGAAGCTGCTAATCTGGGGCGGACTGGGACGTCGGGTCACCGTCCCCAGAGCACAGAGCCTGGCACAGCTCGGGACCCCAGTCACCGTTACCCCTGGCGCATCTGCTCCCTGCGGTCAGCTCGGCCAGCGCTCCGGGGGGCTGAGAACTGGAGGTGAGCAGGGACGAGCGGAGGCTCTGACCTCCTCTCTCCCTCTAGAAAGAGGAGCAAACCAGCAGTGGGGGAGGGGGGTGCCAGCTGACAAATAGCACTGAGCATGCGCGGTGTGTCCAAGACTGAGCCCCGCCCCGGGCTTGGAGGGGCTGCAGACACACAGGTGCGTAAGGCCCCGGGCTGAGGGCCCATATGACCTAGAACTCGCACAACGGCAATAACACAAGCGTCGCAACAAGCACGCCTGCAGCTTACGTTTAGTTTACCTCGGTTTTCTCTGACCCGGAAGTGAAGGTTCAGAGAGGCCAGATAGCTTGCCCAAGCTGACACAGGGTCAGGACCTAGCCCACACCTGTCCATGCCCCCAGCGCCGTGCTTTCCCCATTACCCCACAGCTGCCTCCCATGAGTCTGCAGGACAGAGGGGAGAGATGGGGGTGGGCTGGTAGGAGGCATGGTTGTATCACATGAGCTTCAGAAGGAATAGCAACTTTAACCTGGGAGAAATCCGAGAGGACTTCCTGGAAGAGATGGAATCTAAGTGAGGACTTGAAGGCTTGATGGGGATCCATCCCAGGAGCTCCATTTCTCCCATGCATTTATTTCCTGGTGGGGTTCTTCATCTTCATAAACAGCGGGATTTGGGGGGGAGGAGGAGGTGTGGCCCATTGCACATGGTACGATAATACTTTTGGAAAAATTGCCTTGATTTTTTCCTAGCATTCCTGTATTGGCTGCTCTTCCCTCCACCAGGCAGCAGTGCACCGTGCCAGGCACCAGGGCTCGTGATCACACCAAAAATATAAGGACAGGAATTTGAGTGTAATAAAGCCCCATGATTCCTGAGGCAGCTCAGGGACAAGACGAGACCTAGTTAAGGAGCAAGTCCCCCTGCTGGACGTGACAGGATAAACTAGGATAAACTTGTGGAGGGGGGACGGAGGGGAGCTGGGGAGTCAAATACAGCCAGGTGTGCCCGATGGAAAACCTAACGGTGTGGGGGGGGACTCAGGAGTAGTGACCATCCGGACCCTTCCCCAGCAGCGCCTCTGGAAGCCGCAAGCCCCTCCAGACTCCCTGGGCTCCCACGCACTGGGGAGAAAAGGCAGAAGAATAACTCAGAGAGGTGGGTGTCCTGGCAGGTGGGCCCGGGCGGCCCCTCCAGGGCCAGGTTCATGGGCATTTAACCTGGGCGGTCACAGAAGGCTCTGCGTTTGGTGGAATTCTCTGCTGGTGCTCTCAGGAAATCCCTAATAATTTGGACAAGGAGCCCCCCATTTCCATTTTGCACTGGGCTCTGCCATTACGCAGCTGGTGTGGCTGCCTGACAGGGCGCCCGTGTGCCCCAGAGGGGGAATGTCACAGCCCCCTCCCGAGTCTGCGGGGGGGAGTACACGTGACGGAGCCTCACGGAGCCCAAAGTGGCTCAGGAACTGCCCAGTGACGGCTGTGGGCTTCGAGAACCAGGACCTCCGCGAGCGCGTGCCCACATGCCACCAGAGGCCACCTCTGTGAGGGACCCGCCTTCCCCGGCCTGCGCGTCCCCACCGCCGTATTAGATGTAGCTCTTGGGAAAGGAGAGGAGTCCTGCACCGGCTGGGAAGGCCTTCCGGCCGCTCGAATGCAGGCTTGAGATGGACATTTTGTTCCGGGGAAGGACAGCGGAGGTTGTGTTTCTTCCACACCCGAGTCGGGAGCTTGTGACCCAGTACCGGTAGAGCGCGGCTTTTCTTCAGTGACTGAGCCGAGCTCAGTTCCGGTTTCTGTCTTCTGTTCTTACTGTCAGTGACTCCGGGGGGAAGGACCTAGAATCCAGTCCCGTAAGCCCGTGCATGGGCCAACGCGTCCGCACTTGGCCAGGCAGCTTCCTTGAGGCTCTGGTTTCCGGCAGCGCTCGCCTGGCTCATGTGACCCCCCTGCAAACCTGCGGGTCACGGCCTGCAGCGTCTGGGGCAGGGCCCTGACCCTCGGCAACCTGGCACGCGGAGCCAGGTGGTGGTTTCTTGGGGGGCTGTTCTGTGCGCCGGAGGACCTTAGGCGGCGGCCCCGGCCTATACCCACCGGATGCCAGTGGCACCCTCCTCCGTCACGACGACCAGAACGACCCCAGGCATCACCAGCTCTTCCCTCGGTGGAAAAGTCACCCCTGGAGATTTTAAATCCATCATGGCCAGTCGCTACGGAGTGACGCAGGGTAAATTACTCAACCGTGATGTGCCCGGATCACGCCTGTTGGAAAAGGAGACAGTAGTTGCATCAACTGCTCATTCTTCTGGTTTGAATCCAATGAGTCCTCATAGGAGAACCTCCCTGCTGCTCTGCTCTGGTCCCGGCCGTGTGTTCTAGATGGGGAACAGTAAGACTTGGGTGGGGGGCTACGAGACTCCCTCCAACCCAGGCTCATCGCTCTGTTTTTTGTTTTTTATGTTTTTATTTATTTTTGAGAGAGAGAGAGAGAGTGAGAGAGAGAGACAGAGCATGTGGGGGAGGGGCAGAGAGAGGGAGACACAGAATCCAAAGCAGGCTCCAGGCTCTGAGCTGTCAGCACAGAGCCCGACACGGGGCTTGAACTCATGAGCCGTGAGATCATGATCTGAGCCAAAGTCAGATGCCCGACTGACTGAACCACCCAGGTGCCCCTCATCGCTCTTTTTATAACAAAATCCTTCAATTTGATGTGGGGGGAGTTATGAAAACATTCTCTCCACTGGGGGAGGGATGGGTACAGTAACAGCACTTCCCTGGTTGAGGGAGGCTGACTGTGGGCCAGGCCCTTGGAAAGCTTTGCAGGATCAAATAATACGGAGAGTTGCCCTGCTTCCCAGGTGAGGACACGGAAGCTCGGAGGAGGAGCTAACGTTCCCGGGACCGCAATTTCAGCTCCACGAGTGGTGTGGCCGTGAACCTGTGGCTCCAATAAAGCTTGCGAGGAGGGGCTGGATTCCAATGGAGGGACTGGTGCTTCAGGGAGTCACGTGCGACTCTCTCCATGTTTGCTTCGGCACACCACTCATCCTCGTACTTATTTAATATTTTTCTTTAAGTGGATCGACTTTTCGGCTTAAATATTTTAAAAGGCATTTTATGGTGCGCCTCTAAATTGAAAAGCCGTTTCGGCAGCCACGAGTGGAAGGGAAATGAGTATTTCATGTTAGGAGTCAATGTTATTTATCTTTGGTAAATGATGAATGAGAGTCGAATCTGGGCAGCACATGGTTGTTGGGCCTCTTCTACTCAGTAAATGTCCAGGAAATGGGCTGCAGGATGTCCTATGGGTTGGCTCACTCAACACCCACTCACCCCCAATCTCGCTATAAGTACTCCTGCTAGAGGCCGAGAAACAAGACACTTCCTGCGTCCTTTGTAGCTGGAGGTGATCATGCGCCGGTGGGATGTACGGGGCCTGGAGCTTTTTCTTGATTAAAAAGGCAAAACCTGGGGCGCCTGGGCGGCTCAGTCGGCTAAGCCTCAGACTTCGGCTCAGGTCATGATCTCACGTTTGTGGGTTCAAGCCCCGCATCGGGCTCTGTGCTGAGCGCTCAGAGCCTGGAGCCTGCTTCAGATTCTGTGTCTCCCTCTCTCTCTCCCTGTCCCTTCCCCTCCCATATCTGTCTCTCCCTGTCTCAAAAATAAAATAAAACATAAAAAAAAGGCAAAACCTTGCTGGAGGATTTTCTTTCATCACCTCTCTCTTTGTGATGATTGGTTTTAGATGCCAACTTGGGTAGGCTCTGGTACCTAGTTATCCAATCATTTGTCTAGGTGTTTGTTGCATGGAGGTATTCTGTAGATGTGATGGAAGTCCATAGTTGGTTGATTTTTAGTAAAGGAGATTATCTTCCAGAATGTGGGTGGGCCTCATCCAATCAGTTGAAGACCTTAAGAGCAAAACTGAGGTTTCCCGAGGAAGAAGAAATTCCACACATGGAGAGCGGCTTCAGCTCCTGCCCGAGAAGTTTCCAGCCTGCTGGCTTGCTCTACAAACTTCAGAGGTGGCCAGCCAGACTCATAATTGCATAAGCCCCTTCCTTACAGTAAGTAAGTGAATAAATAAAGAATCCCAGTGTCATGGCTACCTCTCTCACTGGTTTTGTTTCTCTAGCAGAGTCCTGACTGATACACCCTTCTTCCTCCCTTTTGCAGAGGGGACATGAGTCACGAGGATGCCTCCGTCATCTTGCTGCCACACGGGTAACAAACATGGCGACAAAGCATTGATGTTAAGCATTGATGGAGCAGAAAGTTTTGCAAGGAACAGGGTCTGTGACTGCTTCACTGCGCTTACCTACCAGCTGGGCCCATCTACCTCTGGACATCGTGACACATCTGAAATCAGAATGCATCTTCCGATAAATCGCATCGAACACCTGATTGGCAGGGTTGTTTTTATACTTTCCTCCCCCCACCTCCTTGGGAGTCCATAAATAATGACGCCTGTTACAATGAGGGGTAACCTACATTTAGTAAACTATGGTCATTGCCAACCAAGTACTGAGGTGACTTAAGCTATTGTATATTTCAGAGAAGCCAGCGTGCATGCACTTGACCTCCTGTGGGCTGAACGCTATGAAATGACGAGCCTGGAAAGGAGGAGGGAAAGTCCGCACTTGGCGGCTGTACACACAGCCCTCTCTGCTCCAGGCTCCTCGTCTTGTCTCCTGCAGTCAGCCGCCGCACCACAAAGCGGTCCCAGCCTCAACCTTTGATTCCTTAATGAAGGTTTCTTTGAAAGCAAACAGGATCCTCCACGAGAAGATAAAAGCTTCCCCAGATCTTGTCCCTTCTCACCCCACCAGATCCACGTTTCAGACTTCCTGCAGGTTGAAATGAGGTGTTTTTTTTTAACTGATGAAAATATTATAGGAATTAAAAACCAAGCTCTTTAATGTCCTGACTAGACTCCTCATGTTAATTGCAGATTCTCTCAGGCGACAGAACAGGTCACTCTAGGCGGGATGTGATAGCGGTGTTTAGTAAGAGCTGCCCGTAGGAACAGCCGTTCGAGGCGAAAACTTTGGTCACCTGGCAGATGAGGCTGGGAAGTGATTTCTCCCTTCGCACCCTTGTGAGAAGTGACAGCAGGTGCCGAGTGCTGCCTTTGGGGAAGGGGAGCCAGATCGGAAAAAGGGGACTAGGGGCCCCGGTTACTTCTTCCCTTTCTCGACACCCTTTCTGGCAAGTTCAGCACAGATTTCCCCCTTTCCCTCTCCTGCCTTTCCAGAAGAGGGTGATTGAGAGGATTCTCGCGTGCACACGAACAAACTAACGAAAAAACAACAGGAGGCCCTTTTTGTAACACACGTTCCTGGGCTCCGGCCCCTGAAATGCCTCCCTCCGTCATCCGTGGGTCTAGAGCAGGAGCAAAAGCAAACATCTAGTGTCCACACGGGGAGCACGAAGGGCTGAGTGGGAACAAGGCTGGTTCTGTGTTACGGGACGGAGTCGGTTGCGCCTTGGTGTGTTGCACAAGCCCTGTGCCCCCTCCTCGTCTACAGGGCACACACCCCCGTCCCGGGAGGTGGGGCCCAGCCCGCAGCGCGCATCAGAACTACATCGGGCTTAGAGCACAGGGCTCTGGGCCCCACCCTCGGGGTTCTGATCCAGTTGGTCTCTGGGAAAGCCAAGGGTTTCCTTTTATGCAGGTTGCAGATGCTGCTCATTTGGGGGACATCCTTGGGGAATGACGGGCCCCCAGCCTGGCTGCCTGGGTTGTTGTATAATCTCCTAACTGCTCTCCGGGGTCTCCTCGGCCCACTTAGCGTTTGTCTTGCCGTGGGGGTCCTGGTTCACGGCCCAGCTGGGCTCGCTCACATCCCCTGGCTCCCGCCAGGCCCCAGAAAGAACCGAGACTTCAGTCCTCTCTGCTTTTCTGGCAGCCGCACAGTCTCCCTGGCGTCCAAGAGATGAGCCACATCTTTCCATGGCTTTTCCCTGGTGTGTTGCTAACCTTCCCTCCGAGCTGCTCTATTAAATTTTCTCAATCACACCACTTTATAATTCCAGCTTCTCCAATAGTTTCTTTTTTAAATGACTTTATTACTCTTCCCTCCTGATGATATTCATACATTTCCTAACGACCTATAACCTATGCCCATTAACCCAGGCCAGCCCCACTCCACACGAATATCAGCGCATCCAGGATCTGAGCGGACACTTGGTGATTCTACCCAAAGGGAAATGTGTTCCTAACGCAATAACCACTCATGACAGGCCGGCGAGGCTGTTTCTCCCTTTCTCACACAATGTGCCAGAAACTTTGAGAACTCCAGGCCTTGCAAAGCGTTTTATACCGAGACCAGGCACCTTGTGAAAGGAGCGCTACGTACTTCAGACGAATCCCAGACAGATGTCAGAGAAACATATTTGAATAAACCAAACACCACTTTTCTCTTTAATCGCTGGCTTCAGAGGAGCTAAGACTTTCTGGACCTTATCAAGGTGCTGTCATCTTTGAATCTCCCGTCATAGTTCAGGCACTTTTTTTTCTTAAGTGTCAGGATGATAGGGGTGCAAGAGGGAGAAAGTAGAAAGGATCATAAGTTTACATGTGAGAGTGTCTGCCGGTCCTGATTCTCTCCGGCTTCATTGATCCCTTGGATTCCTGGGAGTTTCCAACTACATCATGTTCCTCTCCCTTTACTGTCCTATCGGGTCACTCTTAACTTTAAAGGCATCATATTTCATGTCACCTTTATATTTAAAAAAGGGTGTGTCCCACCACCAAGGATTGCACAGAAACTAGTAGAATCTTAACCCACTTTAGTTCGGAGACCAGTAGAGTCTTAATCCACTTTGGTTCCGACACCAGTAGAATCTTTTTTTTTTTTTTAAATGTTTTTATTTATTTTTGAGAGAGAGAGAGAGAGAGAGAGAGAGAGAGAGAGAGAGAGAGAGAGAGGGACAGCATGAGCAGGGGAGGGTCAGAGAGAGAAGGAGTCACAGGATCCTAAGACAAGCTCCAAGCTCTGAGCCAGCTGTCAGCACAGAGCCTGACATGGGGCTTGAACCCACGAACTGTGAGATCATGACTTGAGCCGAAGTCAGACGCTTAACTGACTGAGCCATCCAGATGACACCAGTAGAATCTTAATCCACTTTGGTTCTGATACCTTTCTATTGTTACACAAGATGTTAACACTGGAGGAAGCCGGCGGAAGGTGCACAGAACTTCTCTTTATGTTTCTTTGTAACTTCCTGTTTGTTTATAATTATTTCAAACTAAAGAGTAAAAAAAAAAGAAAGAATGTGTATGCAACTATGTATCAATATAAATGTGTAGAGACAAAAAATGTAATCAGAAGCTGGCAAATTGATTCTATAAGGGACCAGATAATAAAAAATTAATATTCTAGGTTTTGCAGGCCATATGGTTTTTGTTCTTACTACTTAGTTCTGCTGCGGAATCATAAAATTAGCCAAAGATAATATGTAAGCAAATGGACATGGTGGTGTCCAATAAAACTTTATTTAAAAAACACAGGAAGTGGGTTAAATTTGGCTTACGGCCTCTGTTACTCATCCTCTGACCTAGAATTTGTGTACAGAACACTGATGTCTACTAAAATGTTGGTAATCCCCCCATCCCCCTCTTGGGGTCCCCCTGAATGCTTCAATTTCACTTTAGTGGACATATGTCATTTATATTATTAAAAAATATGCTTCTGACTGGTTTTAATGATTTTGTGGTTTGTTTTTTAGAAAAGATATGGAAAACTACCCAGAATATCTTATAGAATTTGGCACCTTTTCCTCTTTTCCCCTACAACTGTTATCCATAGCGTTGGTCGAGATGCACAACCCGTGTTTACGACTAAGTCCTGCCTGTGGGATTATCTGGCAATAACTCCAGGGTGGCTATGCTCAGCTGTGCCAGCAAATGCCAGAGCCGTGAGACTGGGGTTGATATGGGTGATGGGAGGGAGAGAGGAAGCAGGGCTTTCTGGGGTTAAACTGTGAAACTGGTCCATCAATGGCTTTCAGTGCTAGATCTCAGACACATGGGCCCTGGGTCTGCACGCACCCACCGCCCCCATACTTCCTGCTATGTAGGAAGCCAAGGAGATGAGAGGCTTTTTTCTTCTTTTACTTTAATTTTGCAATTAACTGGGCCCAACTGAGGTGCTTCCTGGAATTTTGAGTTGGGGACCAAGAATCGAAACATCGTGCTGGATTTCTGCCTTCAGCCTGGCTCTAGACAAAACAGTCTCGACAGACAGTTGTCTTTCCCGTTTTTAAAGTTCAACAGGAAAGGAGACAGAAGTTGAAGTTCTTTGGCAAATGCATTCCAGTGATGAGAAACATTCCTGTTTTTTATGAAGCTTAAAACCTTTCTGATGGCAATAATCAGACCTTGAATTTATGACAGAACTTGATTTTCTAGTAGAAATGATGCTTGCCTGAGTGCTAATTCTTGGCCAAAATCCTGAAGCTTAACATTTTACAGAAATTATAAATAATAGTGTATTTAATTGATAATTCAACTAACTATTCATACCCTGCCACCGGTGGATATAAAATTTCTAAGGTACATATCAAGCAGACTAGGGGGCTATGGCTTTGAAGCATGTAATTTTCTTTACTGATATTCCTCCTCCAGCCACAAGAAGATTTAAGGTGACATAAAATGGAAATAATTAATAAAGCTAACGAAAGGAGGAGAAGGCAAATATCTGAGTGATAAGAATTAAAATAGTTCCTGTGATTAAGCATCCAATTTGGTTATGAGCTTCCTGGCTCCCAATGCAAAAACAAACAAACAAACAAACAAAACAAAACAAAAAGGGGATAATACAGCGTTCAATTATCTTGTGATTGAAATAGAAAGAAGAGGAAGATGCCAGTTCCTCACTAAATTGAAAGAGAGATGTGTCACCAAAGACTCTACATGGAGAATATCCATTGTCAATGGTTTGTCAATAATAAATCACTTATCAGCCAGGACATGGATGGCGGGGAAAGTTCACCATGTTTGACATACCCCCGTGGACATCATTCTTCCTCATCCACATAGCAGGGAAGTTCCAGGTTCCACGTCTCCAGTGTGTGAACTGCTCAGACATAAGTAGTGTAAATGACAACTGGTAAGTCTGGAAAGCTAAGATCCAGACTGCTTATAAACAGAGTTGGAGTAGCTGTCTCTGTGGATTTTTGTAAGAAGCAGCAAGGTTTACACACATCCTGGAGGTTTACCTACATGAACACAGTTTCTCTTACTGGTCAGAGGCAAGCGTAGGTTTGGACTTGGCGTGAGCAGCCCTACACTGACTCCCCTCCCTGACCATAACCCCGGCACACGCCCCATCCGTCTCCTTTAAAACCCTCCCATGCCTTCACTTTGCATCTTTTTGCCATCGATTTCAGGTCCCCGAGGCTTCTGGTCCCTTCCTGTGCCTTGTTTTCAAGTTCACAAAGCTTTTCTGCTCCTCCAATGCACGGCTCACTCTTCCCTGCAGGGTAAGAGAGCAGTTGGCTGTTGAGGTTCTTTGCACGGCTGCCTTCTTCCCACAGGGTGTCACATGGGCCAGGACTCCGCTGGTCATCCCGTGTACGCTCATCCCACTGCCATCCTGGGTCATCAGCATCTCAGCCTGTGCGGGTGCCTTCAAAGCTCTTACCACACCCAGAAAGAGCCTTGTTTGTCTCCTCCTTTTGTACTAAGTTATAAGTGAGCCCTGCTGTGAGCAGGAACTTTCTCTCATTGTTCACTGCCTTAGGACAGTCCTTGGCACATCACAGGCACTCAGTCAATATTTATTGTGTCAAAAAATGAATCAACCAGCAACCACAGTGCTAATACCGCATCTCTTGCGGACGCCCCTTGATATAGCGTTGGGAGGATCTCCCTGAGACCACTGGAACGGCCGGGTTTGGACAGACACACTTACTTCTGTTGGGTAGTAGAGCCAGTGGCTGCGTATCAGTGATTGCTCAGGACTCTGAGAACATTTTGATATCCCTCAGCTACTGCCCAGATGTTGCCCCCCCCACCTCTTTGATTGAAGGGGTAACTCGTTATGTAGGTGTTCTGGTTGGATACGTCCTGCCCAGCGGACTATACAAATGCAGGTGGTGGAGTGGTCTCAGCTCTCCGGGGCTGGGGAGCAGGTGTGATCTGAGCACAGGGGCTCTTTCTCATCTGCGTCTTCATGTACAACCCCGCACACATCCCTCGTGTACGTCCCCTGCCACACGAACAGTGTGCGGAGCCTCAGGCTTCCAAGACCTTCTTGAAACCTTCAGGTTTCAAGTATTTTCTAGGACGTGCTCCATTTCAAATAGTCTCCCCTTGGATCGCCCCAAGGACAGCTGAACTCATACACCCCCGGAGCTAATTTTCATCTGGAAAATCTGATGATAACAGTTGTGGACCTGTTGACCCTGGCATGTTTGTAAGCCTGTGTGGCGTACGGTCTTGCCAGGTTCCCAAATCTGCGAACACGGCCTTGCTGAGAGAGGCCCCCGGGGTTCTCCTGATTGCTTGTTTTCCTGGTGAGTCACCTATTCTCCATAAATATTTTTCTACAACAATCTTTACAAATAATGTTTTGTCCACAAAGTCGATGGCACTTCTCCACAACGGAATACGGTTATAATATCACTCAGCGTCACGGCATGCATGATAATGAGCGAAGGAGGGCACGGTCCCATGGAGAGTGAATGCAAGGTGGTGGACTAGGGCCGCTTCCTGGGCTACGGACTTGCCCCTTCTCATTAATGTCTCAACACAAATCAAATTTATAGCATAGCAGAATGGTAAGTTACTACATCTCTATCATGTGAGTTGCTGAGGAGTAATTGGTAGAAATTACAAATAAACCCACAAATGTTGAGATCCTAACTATCTACAAACTGAGCTGAGTTATGTTTATAGGTCTGTTTATTCCATGGAACTGTGAGCTCATCCAGGATAGAAGTCCCTGTCTTAAGTCTTTCTTTCTTTAGTACCCACCACAGAGAAGGCGATTGCTGTAGACGGACTGACTCGAATGGATGGAGTCTTATCCACAGTAATTCTCTCAGTCCTATGTGAAATTCCACCATTAGCAGTGCCTTCCTTCATGTTAAGCACTTCCTTCCTTCCTTCGTTTTTCATTCCCAAAGACGCGAGTTGAGAAAGCAGAGGCAGAAGTGAGACATATACAGGGCACTTTATCCAAGGTGCCATGGCTGCCATTTCTAAGACTGGCAAGTCCTTCATTGTTCTTTCCTTCTCCTAGTCCCACTCACACCAGAAAAAGTCACACACTTGAAAATGAACAGCAGACAGAACAGTCCCCTTTCCCTGCCTTGCAGCCCGTTTGCCCGAGTTAGATGTACAGTGGCCCTTAGGAAGAGCTTCCAGAAGGCAGACTCATGGTGAGTATTCAGGTGTGGACGCTCCAGACCCAGGGCCCTCGCCCTCCACCAGGAAGGGGGACCTGCCAGAGTGACCTACCATTCCTTCCACTGGGGGGCAGGGGTGCCCACGCCCTGGACCTGCTGCAAAGTCCCTCCAAGACCCCCTACCTTTCTCTTTACCACTGACTTTCCCCCTTAGATCTAGGTTCGGGGACAGTCCTCAACACACTCAAGTTATCACAAACGCTCACCTCCGAGATGTAAGTGGGCTGCGTGAAATTGCAAGGGACGCGCTCCAAGACACTGGGCAAGCTGCTTGAGGCCCTAACTTGGGCAGATGATGATGTGCGGAAGCGTTAAAGCCCCAAAGAAAACAGGGAGAAATGAAATGCATCCAGTGGAACAACACAGATGGTCACGTCAGTCCCTGTGTTCACAGTGCAGCTTCACCAAGACCAGCACAGCTTCTGGATTATTCCATGCCCCCTCGCAAGGCTTTCTCCCAATAATTAGGCCTCAGAAACTGCCAGATTCGTGCATTTTGCTGTGCTTGGAACTGCATGGGCTCCTGCCACTCCACTTATTAATTTGGTCATTTGCTGGCTCATGGATTCAACCCGCCATCTTTTGCTGAGCACAAAACTGGCTGCTAGAGACAGGGCTGAGCCCAGGCTCCCAGTCCCTGCTCTCAGGTGCTCGTGATCCCATGGTGGAGAAAGGTAAATAAAATGCCTCTGTGATGCAGGGAAGTCAGGACTTGAGCCGACGCCGTGCAGAGGGGCCGAACTACTGTGTCGGGTAGAGGATGTGACACCTGACTGCAGGCGCAGACGGTGAAAAGGAGTCTGACCCTCTCCCTCTTCTGACCCGGAGCTGAGACAGACCCCAGACTGGCGTTGGGACAGTGAGAATTATGGGAAACAGGGGAGGGGGTGCTGAGTGCTCTCCTGTGTGGTTGGGGGAATGAACAGCTCCCTTTTTTTTAATGTTTTATTTATTTTTGATACAGAGAGAGACAGAGCATGAGAGGGGGAGGGGCAGAGAAAGAGAAGGAGACACCGAACCAGAAGCAGGCTCCAGGCTTGAGCTGTCAGCACAGCTAATGCACAGAGCTTGATTCGGGGCTCGAACCCACGAACGTGAGATCTGACCTGAGCCGAAGCCGGAGGCTTAACCGACTGAGCCACCCGGGCGCCCCCGAACTCGCCCACCTGTGCCCTGGCATGCAGCCCCCATCCCGGAGCCACGTGTGGGTGTGACAGCATCTCTCCAGGAGGTCCAAGTGGAGAGGAACGCGTTGCATGTGGAACAGTGATGTGAGCAACGTTCGAGATGGAGGTGGAAGTTTAGAGGAAGGAACTGGGAAGCGTCTCACCGAACTTTTGTGTACAGGTGAGTAAATGGAGGTCAAGGTCAGGGGAGGTTAGGTCCAGGCTGAGAGCCAGAGCCCGGACTACACCCGCAGCCCTTTGCCTCTGCAGCTCAGGATTTGTCCAGTTCAGCAGGTTTTAAAGAATCTAATCAAGAGGATGTGTTAAGGCACCTTAAGGAGATAAACGGAGGCGGCTTTGATAGGAAGGAAGGAATCCTTAGGGTACACTTGCCATTCTCTCATTTATCTTTATCCATTCAAGCCTTTAACCTTTAACCACACCATCCATTCAGTTATTTATTTACTCGTTATACAAATATTTCCAAGGTGCTTTCCATAGCTCTCCTACGGTGGAATGCAGACACTCGGGCTAAGACGCACATCAACGTCACTTGGTGAACCAAGGAAGGTCATTTTTTTAAACATGTTTTAATTTTATTTTTGAGAGGCAGAGAGAGACCGAGTGCAAACAGGGGAGGGTCGGAAAGAGAGGGAGACACAGAATCCAAAGCAGACTCCAGACTCTGAGTGGTCAGCGCAGAACCTGACACAGGACTTGAACCCATGGATGTGAGATCATGACCTGAGCTGAAGTCAGAAGCACAACAGACTGAGTCACCCAGGCGCCCCAAGGAAGGTCATTTTGTAAGAGTTGCTTGAAACCCTATTGTGAGAGAGGTTCAGCGGTTCAGGTCAGGGTCGCTTAAGGTGCCCAGAGCACATCTGGAGCCACAGTCCTGACATTTTATTTATTTATTATTTTTTAAAACGGTTTATTTATTTCTGAAAGACAGAGAGACAGAGTGCGAGCAGGGGAGGGGCAGAGGGAGAGGGAGACACAGAATCCGAAGACAGGCTCCAAGCTCTGAGCTGTCAGCACAGAGCCTGATGCGGGGCTCAAACTCACAAACTGTGAGATCATGACCTGAGCTGAAGTTGGCCGTTTAACCGACTGAGTCCCCCAGGCGCCCCTGTCCTGACATTTTAGAGCTAAAAGGATCTTTGCCCCATCCATGGTCTGGTTTTCTCTCCAGATCAAGCCTTGGAGGTCGGGTGCCCAGCTTGTCCTGGTTTGTCAGGGAGCCTGAAGGCTCAGAAACTGCTTTATCCTGGGCACATGGGGAGGTGGTCACCTGCTGTCTGGGCAGAGCTGCTGAGGGCTGGCCCTATATTCTCACACCCTCTGTGATACTTGTTTCCATGGACACCATGCACGTAGGCTTCGGTGAGCCGGCAAGGGTGATGCTTCATTTCCATGTGCAGCTCCTGATTGCTTAGGCCGGAGGCTGTTAGCCTTGTTGCCAAGAAAACTGCTTTCTACTGGGTTCTGGGCCCAAGAAGAGCCTGGCCCAGAGACACTGGCTTGGAAACTTGCGTTTGCTGCAGGACCCTTCCCAGTGGCAGCACTGGCATGGAAGAGCAGAGCATTGGAAGAGGAAGAGGAAGAGAAGCTTGGTGCCTCTTTCACAGGCTCAAGGGGAGGCAGAAAGACAGCACTTGCCAGCCAGGGACCCCCAGAAGTGTGGCTAGAGGAGGAAACCCCAAGAGCTAAGTTCAAGTATTTTACATATAAAATAAAACCACTGTCCTCTATCATGTGACACTGGACCTTATTTCTAATCTCCCATAAAATCGGCAAAGGAGGATAAAAATCTCTGATTTACAGACAAGCAAACAGCCTCAGAGAGAGATTATCTTTCTGCGCATGGTTACTCAGGTAAGAACAGTTAGGGCTGAGGCTCCCCAGACCCAAAGTCTCAGCTCTTACCCCGACAGCCTGCTCCTTCCTTTTAGCACCTTCCATTTGGCGTCAGGTGGGTTGGTTCATGACCAGAAGGTGGTTATGGGAGCCCTCCTACTCTCTTATTTAATCACACGACGGGAGGGAAAGGTTTGGAAACTCAAGGTCCCAACTTGTGGCTTGTCTACCAGCTCCAGTTCCCAGGACCGCATGTGACAATGGAACTTTCTCTTTCCTTCCGTCCCCATAAGATCGGGCATCACTGGTCCACATTCTTCCAAGGCAACACTCCTGGGAGTGAAAAGCAGCAATCCCATTAGCCGAGGCCCTGGGACTGCCCCCCTGCTCCGTTGGTCACCTGCTGGCTCCTCTGGCATGGACATTTGCAGGACTTTCTGCAAAGAATCACATGACTGGACGCCAGTATTCTTGAGCTCAGAGGGGACCACTCATGCAGGAGGCCCCAGATTTGGAGGGATAATGGGCAGAGCAGTGAAATTTCCAGAAACAAAAGAAAGAAAGAAAACCATGTAAGTGACCAGAGTTCCGCATGGACACACAGAACGAGACAGAGGAATTGCTATGACCACCATGGAGTAAAGAGAGAAGACAAGTTTTCCCGAAGCAAGGGGAACAAATCCGTCTGTTGAACACCTGTTGCCCACAGGGTGACAGTGTATAGTGGGAGCTACGTAAATATTGTTGAATGCGTGTTGTTGGATGAATTCCAGATAATAAAAGAGCCCTTTAAATAGGCTTAACTTTGCGGAAATTATACTTACATTGAGACTTATATTTCTAATTTGTCTAGAAAAAATTATTCTGACCCAGAAACAATCTAACAACTGCCTCCTGAGGATTCTTATCTGGAACAACATCTTGATCGCTCATTCCAAGTAGACTTAGGGTCCAGAGAGGGGCATTAACCTGCCCAAAGACACACAGCTCCTTAGAAGGAGGTCTTTTGACTCGTGGGTCTCTGAATGCCTCCTACTTCAGTCTTTCCTAAAATGGGGTAAAACCCAGGGGGAAGAGGAATATTTTTATGAGATACTTGGAGGGGGTATTTCTTTTCTTTCTTCTTTTGAAGTCAAAGGTGAGCTTTGTGTGATGAATGCAGACACCTCCCTAACACTGATAACCTCCCCTTTCTGCAAAGACAGAGCAGGACTTGGGCTGAAAGTCTCTGATCAAAATCAGGATTTGATGCTGTAGTTTTGCTGCTTTTGCATTTTCATCCTTATAGTGATGCTCTATTCATGATAAGCAAACCTGATTTTCATCCATGGTGGTGGTTTTACAAAGCGTTCATCTGACTTGACTAAAAGCATTGAGTCGGTGCCAAGAAAACACCTGATGTAAACAGTGTCAGGAAAATGGTGCCAAGAGGCAAAGAAATCACGAGGTGGGAAGCCCTGTGGCCCCCGGCAGGCAACGTCCTTCCGGATTGCCAGGGTTCAGATCCAGCTCCCAGCTGTGTGACTGTGGGCAAGTTCCTCAACCTCTCTGTGCGTCAGTTTCAGAGGCTACTAAGATGACTGAGGCAGATGGCAGGTAAAAAGCACTTAGAACAAAGCCTGGCACATTGTAAGAGGTTTGTGAGGGTTAGCACTGAGGATGATGATGGTGATGGTGATGACGGCCCCCAGCCTCCCCGGCCAAGGAAGCCACTAGCCTGCCCATTCAGGGAAGCGACTCCTACCCTCTCCCCATCGCCCCACCTCTGAGCATCTCCATCTGGCTGGTTCTCTAAGTGTGTATGTGCAAGATGCCCCTTTTGCACATGGAAGCCGGGACCTCTTCGCTGCTTCTCCTTGGTTACTCTTTGGATTAGTCCACACGACAGAGCAATTGTCCTGGATAGAAGCAACCCTAGCTGTGTTCCATGTGTCCCAGTGCGAGGGACACACAGCCGCAGCAAAAGGGACAGTGTCTTCCCCTATTGGAGCATCCCTTCTACAAGGGAATAACTTTCCCCAAACACCTCCCTGTC
This sequence comes from Suricata suricatta, assembly GCF_006229205.1. Classification (NCBI taxonomy): domain Eukaryota; kingdom Metazoa; phylum Chordata; class Mammalia; order Carnivora; family Herpestidae; genus Suricata; species Suricata suricatta. The sequence continues at coordinate 97,987,187 of NC_043711.1, read as the reverse complement.
CATCGGGGAAGGGCTGGTTGGTCCCGGTGAGAGCGAACTTGCTCTGTGGGGCACTTAGGAGGGCTCTCATGAAAGTTTAGGTTGACTGCCCAGAACGGTGGCTGCACTGCTTCTTGAAGAAGGGAGAGCAGGTGCAAAAGGCAGGATGTCAAGTTTTCTGGGGAATGAGAAACATTTAGTATCCAGGCCCTGCTGTGTTTTAAGTATCTGTATGTCTCTTGATTGTGACGTTCTTTTTTGATTTTCCAATTTTACTTCTTTATTTTGGGAGAGGAAAAGAGAATGACCAGGGAAGGGGCAGAAAGAGAGGGAGAAAGAGAGAGAATCCTAAGCAGGCTCCATGCTGTCAGTGCAGAGCCTGATGCGGGGCTCGAACTCACGAACCATAAGATCAAAACCTGAGCTGAAATCAAGGGTCAGAACTTAACCGACTGAGCCACCCAAACGCCCTTCGATTGTGACATTCTTAAAGAGAGGCATTTGTCCTATTCACAGGTACAATAGCCTCGTTTATGAGTGCCTGCTCTACTCCAGGCTTGGGGGGAGCACACTGCATCCACTCTCTGTTAGAAATTTTGTCCCCATGGTTCAGATGGAGGAACTGAGGCTCAGAGAATTCACATCGCTCACATACATGGACCCCAAGCAGCAGAGTCCAAATGGATGCGGCCCGCCCACCTCTGGTTTGTTTCCTGCCTCTCACTGCCTCGCTCACGAAGCTCCGTCAGCTCACTACCCCGCCTCTTCTGCGGGGCGTGGTCTTTTCTGCTCCTTCTCCTTCGAACGCTTCTCCCAGATCTCGGCCTGGAAGGTCCTTCTCATTCGGGTCACAGCCCAGTCTCACTGCTCAGAGGCCCTTCCTGGATCACACTAGCAGTGACAGCTGCCCCCCGTCCCAAGCTCGATTGCTCTCTACCCCGTGATGGCACAAGGTGCTTGTCAACAGCAGACTTCAGAGCCACATGCCTGCTCTCCGGATCCCAGTTCCAATCCTGTTTACACTCTCTGTGACTTGGTTTCCTCCTCTGCAAAATGGGTATGTAACCGTAATTGATCTTACAGGTTTCTTGTGAGTTTTCAATGTACTCAAATATACATAAAGAACCTAAAACAATGCTCGGCACATAGTAAGCAATCAATGAACATTAGTATTTATTGCCTTTTTCTAGTGGAATATAAATCCTATAAGGGCACCACTTTATTTGGTCTCTTACAACTGTATCCGGTGCTCAGTGAACATTAGAGGAATGAATCAAATGAGTGAGAATGGATGAATGAATGAGTGTTTAAAGCCTATGTTGTCCCCAGCTATGCCAACCTGCGCCTCTTCCTGCTTATGCCCCTGTGCCAAGCCTGGTGCCCAACCCTGGTGGGGCTCAGGAAATCTGGAACTGAATTAAGCCCAGAGGTTTTTTCTGCTTCCTCTCCCAGGGGAGCCCCACGGCGTCCCTGCTCAGGATGCCGACCTGTTTCTCTTCTCACCTGGCAGGTCCTGTGCCACGTGTGTGCTAGGCGCCTGCATCCCATCCTGGGAGAGCTGAGGGCTCACGGGCTGCCCCTCATCGGGTCCCCTTCAGACAGACAACAGTCATGATTGCCAGCCCATGAGCAGTGCCACAAAAGACAGTGGAAGGCAGCTTTGGTGCCTTCTGACTAACCTTGAAGGTGTTCACACGTTGAATTCTAGAAGGTTCATGTCCACTTACGGAGAGGCGTGGCTATGCTGATTTATTCGGTGACTATTTCTAGAAAGATCTTGGGAAGAAAGACCCATCCTCTGTTCCCTTTTCTCAGAAGAACTGTTCTTTTTTTTTTTTTAACTTATTTATTTATTTATTTATTTTGAGAGAAAGACAGAGTGCAAGCAGGGGAGGGACAAAGAGAGAGAGAGAGAGAGAGAGAGAGAGAGAGAGAGAGAGAGAGAGAGAGAGAGAGAGAGAGAATCCCACCCAGGGATTTTCTGATGCGGGGCTCGAACTCACGAACCGTGAGATCATAACCTGAGCCAAAACCAAGAGTTGGACGCCTACCGGACTGAGCCACCCGGGCGCCCCAGCCAGAAGAGTCATTTTAAGATGCCCTTTGCTGCCTCTCTCCACTGCCCGAACTCCTATGCATCCCGCTGAGCCCAGAGCAAACCTCAGCTCTTCTCTAGCTTCGATGGCTTCAACTCCTTGACAAACAGGAGCTCCTACTACGTGCCGGGTCCTGTGCCCTTAGATGGCCAAGAAAGAAATCTTTGCCACCAAGAAGCCTTGACACTGATGTCTGTCTCTCCCCATAGGAGTCCTGAGGGCAGAGACACGCCCCCAACGTCCAGCAGGCGGGCTGCCCGGGAGGATGTGCAGACAGAGGGCCCTGGACGGGCACTGTCTTTTTTCCCTTGAACGATGAGGGTGCGGCTCTGTGTAAGAAAACCAACATCGCTCATCAGGCCTCCGAATAGGATTCACTCCGACACGCTCCGTGTAAAATCTCCGCGCGCTGCGGAAATTTGTATTCTCGCTGCCCTGAAACGTGGCGCCGGGCTCGGGGCCTGCATGCTGATGTCAACGGGAGGCTGCGAAAGTAGTTTTTCCTTCTGCTGACTGGCATGTGTGCGTTTTCAGTTCGAACCGGCTTGCTGGGTGGGGGAGGGGAAAGGAGGCCAGAAAGCTGCCTCTTCCACTGGCTAAATCTTTATTTTAAGCATTTCACAGCCTTTCCACTGCGGCCCGCGCCGGCTGCTCCTGTGGCTGGCAGAGATCAATGCAGTCAATAGTTTTGACTGCAGAGTTTTCTATGACTTACACATATTTAAAAGGATAAACCACCATCAACAATTCTCTGTGTGAACTTGACCGCTCTAATCCTTATCTTTGATTCTTTGGGATCCAGCAAACAGCCTAAATCTCCAACATATCTTGCCCAGGACCTGGGAATTCAGACGGGCCGGAACCTTTAGAGACCACGGCCTGGGCTGTAAGAGTTTGTTTCCCTCTGGGAAACTGGGCTGGAAAACTAGACATCGCAGCATTTTGGGAATGCTGGTGGCCTTTCCCTTGGACTATCACCTTTTGCTGGACGCCACACTGCTCTCTTTCACTGTTACTAACCAAATAATGAGCTACTGCTCTCAAGGGTATTTGCCTCTTGAAAGGCACTACTTAAAACCAGCATTAAACATGAGCACTGCAGCTTTAGCATTGGGATCGCAGGCCACTCATTGAAATAGGGTGTTGTTTAGAAAGATTTAAAAAACGGTTAATTGTGATGACTTTCACCTGGAACAATTTCTCCTTGACTCTAACATTATGAAAAAGATAATAGGAAGCAAAAGAGCAGAGATCAGCAACATTTTTCTGTTAAGGGAGGAGAGGAAATAGTTTGGGCTTTGTGAACCTCCTGGGCTCTTCAGCGACTGCTGACATCCACACTTAGAGCACAAACGCAGCCACAGATAATATGTAAACAAAATGGGTGTGGCTGGATTCCAATAGAACTTTATTGAGGGATATGGAAATTTGAATTTCAATTTTTATGTGTCATGGAATATTATTCTTTTGTTTACATCCTTTTAGTTCCCCCCCCTCAACCATTTAAACGTGTAAAATTATTCTTAACTAGTGGGTCCTGCACAAAAGGTGACAAGCAGGATTCAGCCTATGGGGCAGGACTTGCTGAGCCTTACAACAGAGAATTCTGATTAAGAGAAGACCCTGGGGTCAGACAGAGCTAGTTTCAAGCCCTGACTTGGCCATCTTTGGATAAATGATGTTTGGCAAGATGTTTAACCTCTGCGAGCCTCAATGTCCCCATCTGTAAAGTGGAACTGACGTAGCTCCTACTTCATGGTTATTTGGAAGATCAGTGGAAATAATATCCATAAAGTGCACGGCAAAATATCTGGGACATAGTAGGAACTCAATAAGTCCACATGTCCAATAAGTATTTATTGAGCAATTATTGTGGGACAGGTGGTATATTTATATTGGTCCTTTGTCTTCTTGAGTTTAAAATCTATGAGGCTGATAAAGAAGGTTAGCTGTTGTTATTAATAATGCTTGAGCTTTGCGAAAGAGAAGTGGAAATTGTAAATCATCCAATAATATTTTTTAACTTTATTTGTTTATTTTAAGGAAGAGTGAGAGAAGAGAGAGAATCCAAGCTGTGTAGTGTGAAGCCCAATATGGGGCTTGAACCCACAAACCACAAGTTCATGACCCGAGCTGAAATCAAGAGTCAGGGGTTTAACCCTGAGCCACCCAGGCACCCCCATCATCCGATAATATAATGTGTTATTGCTATGTATTTTTTGTTTGTTTTCAAAGATAGTTAAAACCCCCATGGCCGTCTACCACATCAAGGTCTTTCATGACCATTTGCAGACATGAAATTGAAAGGTAAAACACATTTCCCTCCTCTTATATCAGTGGTCTCACAGTGTGGTCTCTGGACCAACAGCATCAACATCATTTGAGAACTTGTTAGGCATTCTAATTCTCCAACACCATCCCAGACCTATGAATCACAGACTGCAGTCTGCGCTTTGACAAGCCACCAAGTGATTCCGATTCACATGGATTCAAGTTTGAGAAATCACACATTGGTTTGGATAGAATGTAAACTCATTACCTTGTTCAAAGTCACAGCCTGGGAAGTGACAGAGTCTACATTTGATCAGCGATCTATACAGAACTTTAAATGCCAGAACATACTGGGTTCAAGGACAGGGTTATTCACCAGCGGTAATGGAGTCTACCAGGACTAAAAGAAGGGTGTGCGTGCACTTGTGTGCACGTGTGTGCACGTGTGCAGGTGTTAGAGAAATCTCCCCCACTACCCTTCTCCTTCCGCGTTGTTTGCTCAGCCTCAGCATCTTAAACGTCTCTCCCAGGGCTTCCTGTCCCCTCAATGGCACGGGGGCTGGAGGGCAGAGGGAATGATCTGGCCCAGGAGGGGGAGTCTTTGATCACTGACATGTTTGGGTCACTAGTGCATTGTGATAATGAAAAGCAGAAGAGCTCTTCATGGGTTTTGTTATTCTTATACAGACAATGCCTTCTTTATTGCCTGTCTCCAGAGAGAGATCACTCCCACCACGTGCCTCGGTGTGCTACTCTATCTATATTAACCCCTCTGTGTTTCTGTGTCCCTCTTCTATAAATGGGCAGTGCAAAACCTCCCGGATGATTTTCATAAGCTCCTGGGTTTCCTGCTCATTTTACCCATGCCCACCTGCCGTCTGTGGTGGCAGCTGCTGATTGCTCTCCAATGTCCATTCCTCCCATTTCCCTTTAGGAACAGCACCCCTTGAGTTTAAGCCAGGAACACAGACACCTGGATAAAAACTACATTACCCAGTGTGCCCTGTAGGTAGGTATAAACATGTGACTAGATCTGGCCAATGCGATATGAGCAAAAGTGGGTGGCATGCTTAGAAGAAATGAGCGCCCTTTCCCTTTATCTCTATCCCTCCTTTCTGCAGACTAGATGCAGATGTAATGGGGGGAGCTGAGCAGCCATTTTAGATCACGGAACGAAAGCCATGTGTTGAGCGTGGCAGAGGAATAACCTCTAAGGAGCTAGGGACCCAGATGGTGTAAACCCACCATATTGGTCCTGGGACCGCTTATATTTGTGTGGTTAAGGTAAGAGAGAAGTAGACTGTCTTATTTAAACCTCTGTTATATTAGGGACTTAAAAAAATAGCAATCAAAATCTGTGTCTTAACTAATGCATCACTTTTTTTAAGTTTATTTATTTATTTTGAGAAGAGAGAGAGAGAGCACAGGGGAGGGGCAGAGAGACACAGAGAGAGAGAGAATTTCAAGCAAGCTCTATGCAATCAGGGCAGAGCCTAATGTGGGGCTTGAACCCACAAACGGTAAGATCATGACCTGAGCGAAAATCAAGAGTCAGACGCTTAATCGACAGAGCCCCCTAGACGCCCCACTGATATATCACTTTTCAAGATGGGGCTTGATTGGTGCCACCTCTCCTGTTCTCCTACACCATCCCAACATCCCAGTAGAATGAACCTACCTCCTCTTTCATACCCTGCACTGGAGTCACTGATAAGTCATTCAGATGTTAGGGCAAACATGTGCTTCAGTGACTGGCAAAGTGAGGTCACCAAAAGGTATACTTAAGTAAAACAAAGAGCGAAATGAACACAGTTCAGCGGTACTGATGAACTTAGCCAAAATTACTTTATCAAAAACATCTAGATAGGATTTCTTTCATTTTCAGTGCATGTCTTTTTCTTGTTGTTTTTAAACATAAGATATGATTTTGGAATGCATTTGGGTGGAAGAAAAGGCATGGTAACATTTTCAGTGCTTAGGGTCTTCTAAAGATCTTAATCCAACCCAACTGTGTTCTCCAAATTATTTCCTCACAGCTCTGACTGCATTTCAGGGCAACCTTCCATCCTCCATCCTCTGCTCCCTACCAAATAGGCCCAAGGCTCCTACTGGGATCTTTTTCTCTCAATAAGTTCATCTTTATTACATGCCTATTGTCATTCATGTTTCTACTCCCTTCTGGAACCTGGTGCCTGGCACTTGGAGAATGTCATTGATACAAGTAAACCCTCAATGATGATTAGCTCGATGGACAGTGAAATTCATATATATGCCTCTTTGTGAGTGGGGCGGTTGGAAAGAAGAGCCACCATTTTCTTTTCTATTCCTCATTCTAAGGTTCAAAGAATCTGAATATGATGCCCAAGGGTGATAGATCTTAAGTGACAATTGTAGTTTCAATATCACAAACTTGTCTTCACCTTGGCTCTTGTCATTCTAGCCACATCAGACTTTTCAAGTTCTCCTAGAACCCACGCATCCCATTCTCTTCCAAAGGGCCTTTGCAGGTGCTGGGCTTTCTGCCTGGATGCCCCCCTCCTCAACTCTTTCTTCCATAGTTCTTTCACCTAGCAGATACCTACCCATCTCCAAAGTTCAGCTTAAATATCACTTCCTCCGGGAGGTCTCTGCCAACTTCTCATACTAGGTCAGGTCCTTATCATGATGTAACACCCACCCTTTCTACTTTTCCTTTGCAGCATACATTGCAGTTGTAAATTGGCCAATTATTTCTCTATTATCCATTTTCCATGCTAGACTGTCACCTCCGTAAGAGCAGGGCAGTGAGTGCCCTGTTTGTTACTCTGCTTTAGCCTGGCACATAGAATATTCTGGGCAAATCTGGGCAAATAAATGAACGAATGAACATCAGGACAGACAAAAGGAATCCACAATTTCTCCAAGAGGAGAAAGGAACCTATTTTCCCTTTGATAAAAAAATCAAATAGAATATTGTAGTCAGGTAATTTGATTTGTTGGATGAGCACTTTTGCAGAATTTTGATAACCACCAAAGGCGAGGGCAGCCATACAGAAAGTTCAGAAGGAGGTAATGCTTCCTTTCACCAGCTTTGACTTTGATGCGTCAAATTCCAAATCAAAATTCAGAAACTTTGCTATATGCGTACAAGAGAAAAGTATAGATTTGGAATTTAATCCAAGAGAAGTATCCAATTAAGCGTGTGGATTTGTTTTTTATTCCTTTCCCACAAAATGCTGTTTACCAAAGCTACACTCGGAAAGGGAATGATTAGGTACATCAAAGCTAATTAATACTTTTGACATTGAAAGAAAACTTTTAGGCTTCTAACATAGAGTGTGGAGATGTATTCAAGGTTTATAGAGAGTTTCCAAACATGGTTTCCATTAATTCCTTCCCTTCCCCTGCATGAATTCTACCTGTCAAGAAGTAGTGCTATTTTCTCTTTCCCGAATCATCTTGAGTTGTGACTTGTTTGACCAGAAGTGATATTGTGCTAACTCCTGGGCTGCCTTTTATTTTTTCTAATTAAAAAATTTTTTTAACCTTTATTTATTTTTAAGAGACAGAGCATGAATAGGGGAGGAGCAGAGAGAGAGAGGGAGACACAGAATCTGAAGCAGGCTCCAGGCTCTGAGCTGTCAGCCATCAGTGGGGCTCAAAACCACGAACTGTGAGATCATGACCTGAGCTGAAGTCAGACGCTTAACTGACTGAGCCACCCATGCACCCCTTAGGCTAGCGGAAGGGGAAAGGGGGTGATGGTCATGGAGAGGGGCACTGGTGGGGAAGAGCACTGGGTGTTATATGGAAACCAACTTGGTAATAAACTATTTAAAAAAAAGCAACTTTTGCATTCTCTTGCGGAGGCCACTCATCCTGCTGTAAAAAACTAGGACTAGATTATGAATGATGACACCACATGGCAGAAGAGAAACCAGATGGAGGGCAGCAAAGAACTAGCCATGTGAACAAGGACTTCTTTGAACTCCAAGTCCAGACCAGTTGCAGCTCAATGCAGTTGAGGGAACTCCCCCAGATTCTACCCCACTGAGCATAAGTGCCTAGGAGAACCTTGCCTGGATTCCTGAACCACAGCATCATGAGAAATAACAAACCACTGTTGCTTTAAGTTGCTAAATTTTTGGTTGACTTGTTACATGGCAAAAGGTAGCTGATAACGTGATATTCCAACTCCGGAAGTCTCCCTTCTCTGACAGCCTCAACCTTGATGGAGCACAACAGAGAACTGATACATAAGGTAATGTAGAGCCCACACGCTCTGCTTCTGGCAGGGATGGGCATCCTCACTCATGACCTAGAGTCTCTATGTTTATGCACAATGTTAACATGTTTCTTCATCTCATAGCAGAGTCAGAAACAGTATAAGATTATGCAAATTGGAATAGGTTGTGGATTTTGGAGACAACTTTTGCTTGATCCTCTCACTTTTTGATAGTGGGACATAGGCCAAAAGAAGCTGAATCACTCGTTCAGGTGGACAAAGTTAAAGACTATATTAAAAACCAAAAACTAATCCTGGATTTCTGGTCATCCAAGGGAGACCCTCTCCTCACTTTACCTTCCTATTCCATAAAAGAGACACATTTTAATGGGTAAGAAACAAAAGGACTTTTAGGTGTGATAAGAACTCTAACAGTGGATATGGAAAGCTGGTAGGCACAATCTCAAAAGCATGACACCCTGCAGTTCCCATTTAGGCTCCAGGGACCCAGAGGCATCCCTGTATTTGAGCCCAGAGCAGCCCAATAGCTGATACTCATGACTGTGACCCTGAGTCAGAAAGCAAGGATTAAGTTATGTTTCTCGCATTCTACTTAAGGAGGTAGGGGAGGGCGTGATGCACTTTCAGAAATATTCCTATGCAGAATAGTTAAAATAAATATACGATTTGATGGGAAAAGAGATAAGCTTCAGTTATGCGGAGAACTCACTTCTGTGGAACGGTCCATGTCGAATAAATGAGGCATCGCTGTGTTGGCAAAGCATACAGCAAGTAGTCCAAGTCTTGGTGAGTCTGAAGGCTTCTACTAAATGAAAAATGAGCTTTACTTGTGTCTAAATCTGAGCTTAAGTGCACTCTCTAAAACCTTCCTGGGAATATTTTGGACAGGTGTCTCTTTTCAAACAGCATAATATTTGGACATTGCGTTTTAAATATGTGCAGATAAAAATGATATTCTAAGCCTGTATTTCACTTATAACCAGATGAGAACGAGAGTTACCGGGAGCTTGTCCTTCATGGGAAAGTAACAGAAATAAACCTCACCTCCCCCTAACCCCGCCTGGAGGTTTGTGGCTACAAGTTCTAGATTGAGAATCCTAGGACTCCAAATCTGAAATGATTCAATGTGGTCAGAATAACGTAAAATCTATCTTGTTTCCAGGCAGGGTAACAATGGTTTCTTTTCCTAAAAGCCTGGTGATCGAGGGAAAATATAAACAGATTTTGCCACCTGCAGGCCCTTCGGACGTGGACCAGTGGCTCATTGGCAGGATCCAGCTGCAGACCTGCTGTGTTTCATCCTCATAGCTCGTGGAAGTCTCCAAACCCGAGCTCCTTTTACAGGGGTTGAGCCATTGCTTTCTATTTCATCCTGGCTCGTTCCACTTTGTCATGTCTTCTACCTGCTCTTTTTCTTTTTTAAGTTTATTTGTTTTTGAAGAGAGAGAGAGAGAGAGAGAGAGAGAGAGAGAGAGAGAACAGGGGAGAAGCAAAGAAAGAGGGAGAGAGAGAATCCCAAGCAGGCTCTGCACTGTCAGCACAGAGCCCGATACAGGGCTTGATCTCACGAACTATGAGACCATGACCTATGAGACCATGACCTGTGCCGAGATCAAGAGTTGGACACTCAATCCACTGAGCCACCCAGGTGCCCCCTTGCCTGTTCTTTTCATTTACTTTGGGCCTGGCTTCTATGATTTGAACTTTGACTCCAGACTTAGAACCCTAATTCTTTTTAGGGCAGGACGGATAAGACAAACAAACCAACAAACCAACAATTTACTGCCACCCAGATTTTTGCAATGTTTTGAGTGTGTGACATCCCATCAAAAGCCTGATATGCTGATGGCAGACTTAGCCCATGCCAAGCAGGTTAGCAATGACTGCAAGGCGGTCACCGTTATAATGGATCCAGATTTGCTGGTATATTTGCCAGGGTGTTGGTGGTGATCGCACTACATGCCAAGGCACCTTCCAGCAGTCTCCTGGTCTGAGTAGGAAGGTCTATTGCCCTGACCTTACTCTCTTATATATTTAGGAGACATATTTACTGCATTTCCCAATATACTATGTTTCCTTACTACAGGCTGGTCATTTGAGTGAAGTTGAATCATTCCTGATGAGATGTCTATACAAGATTCATTCAAATAAAACATCAGCCTTAGCTCCATGAAGATGAGTCCAATGCTCATGAGGATGGGATTCATGAGGGCTAACAAGAAGACATGCCAACCTGGACAAGCAGGACGCCTGTGGCTAGGTTCTTTTTAACTGTCCTAAAGACTGTGTATATGATCGGATTGGCCAAGGCAGACATCCAAACTCTGCAAACAGTCATCAACTGCCTACTATGTGCCAGACCTTGTAAAAATTTGTTTTGTGTATATTACCTCATTAAAAAAATTTTAATGTTTATTTATTTTTGAGACACAGAGAGACAGAGCATGAGCAGAAGGGCAGAGAGAGGAGACACAGAATCCGAAGCAGGCTCAGCACAGAGTCTGATTCGGGGATCAGTCTCATGAACTGCAAGATCATGACCTGAGCCGAAGTCGGCCGCTTAGCCAACTGAGCCACCCAGGTGCCCCTATATTATCTCATTTAACCCTCCCCCACAAAACAACTCTATTAGGACAGTATAAAGTTTCTGAAACTTATTTCTAAAGCACAATGGAATAATCTTTAAAGAGCAGAGGAATGCTTTAATATTCTCCACCTATTTTCCCCTTACTATCAGGAATTTGTATTAAGTCAGGACGGTTTGAATGCCCAGATTCTGAGTATAGACCTTTGTTAGCCTGGCTCAATGATTCTGAAGCTTCAAGTTGCATAAGAATTACAGTTCAAGGTAATGCACAATATAGTAATATAAGTGCACTGTACTCTATGGCTTAAGGGATTTAAAAAAATTTTAATGTTTATTTATTTTTGAGAGAAACAGAGACAGAGTATGAGCAGAGGAGGGACAGAGAGAGTGGGAGATACAGAGCCTGATGCAGGGCTCAAACCCACAAACCATGAGATCATGACCTGAGCCAAAGTCAGACATTCAACCAGCTCAGCCCCCCAGGCGCCCCATGGGGATTATTAATCTGACTGTGAGTAATGTCCCTCTCACAAGCTGCACTTGACAGTCTGCCCCTGTGAGGTACATTTCTGCACTGTAAGTCCCACTTTGAGCACGTTGCAAGGTATGCCTTGTTTTTCGGTATTTCAGATGATCTCAACATAAGGTTCTGCCTGGCTGGTAGTGATATACTCATTTGCAGCCGTAATAAAGTTTGCACATCGTATCGGATAGACTCTTAAGCTGGACCCCATGGTCCCTGCCTCTGGGTGTTCATGCCCTGATGCGCTTCTTCTCTTGTGAGAGTTGGCAGGACCTGTGACTTGCTTTTAACCAACAGACTATGGCAAAGGTAATGGGATGGACTCCCATGACAGTGGTGCCTCGTGCTGTGACCTCCATCTTGCCAGGGACTCGCTCCCTCACTAGCTTTGATGAAGCACATGGTCAGCTTGGGGAATCCCACAAGACAAGGAACTGTGGGAAGTTTCCAGGAGCCAAGCGTGGCCTCCAGTCAAGAGCCAACAAGAAACCAAAGTCCTGCGTCACAGAGCTTTGGGGAATGAATTCTGCCAACAACCCGAGGGAGAGACTTTTTCCTCAGTTGAACCTCTAGGGACACTACAGCCTTGGTCAACACCTAGATTATAATCTTGTGACTCACCAGGCCAGGGCCTGGACTCCTGATGCTTAGAAACTATGAGATAATACATGTGTATTGTCTTCCATCAACAAATACACACATTAATCAGAATTTGGTGACACGTCTGAGACTCTTCAAGGCCCACAAGTTGAGAACTTTTGGTCTAGTCCAATAGTGACAAGGAAACTGAGGCTGAGGTGAATGCATTTGTCTTGCTTTCTTTGGTTCTAATTCTGTCTCTTGCACAGACCGTGTATTCTGTAACTCCGTAACTCTGATTCCCTATTTAGTTGGGCTGGCTGACTTGTAAGGGTAATTTAGTCTTCATGCAGGTCTTCTGTCTCCTGAGCCCTTGGCCTGTTTCAAAATATGTTCCTTAGAACACTTGTTTTAAAAGATTCTATGTGGAGAAAATAATTCTGTGGTCAAATTCAGTTGGGGGATGCCGAGTGAAACAACACTTCATAACAGATTTCTTCACTTCAGGACCTCTCAGAGCGATTAATTTGCTTATGTCCATTGGGAATGTCCAATAATTAGATAGAGCCAACAGCATTTTCCAAACTTATTTGATCTTGAACTTTCTCCCACTTTTGTCCCCTGAGCTTTGGGGCTTATGCTTCCCCAAACACGCTAAAGGAAGGTCCACAGCCTCCCTTAAAATGATCAAAACTCCCCTCTAGGTGGGAAGCAGGATCCAATGGAAGAGAGTTCATATTCTGTCCGTTATCAAATGACTTGGGATGACAGGAAGCTTAGTGTCCTGAGATCCAACGGATGAATGTGGCTGGCCACCTTGCAAAGGCTGACAGACACCATCCAGGATCCAGCGATAATAATACGGTGATGTCACTCTACTAACATGAGAGACATATGTGAAATATGCCAGGGATACACATCAAGCTGGTTGCCTTGGAGAATAAGATGTTTTCTTCTGACTTGTAAACTACCCTCTCATGAACTGAAAGCCATCTCCTTAAGATTTTTCTAATGGGCAACGACTTCTTCTCTCCCTCCCTCTTTGCCTCCTTTGTTCCCCCCTCCCTCCTCCCTTCTTTTCTCCTTCCCTTTCTTTTTCTTTCCCCTTTCTCTTTCCTCCCCTTTCTTTCCTTTTCCCTCCCTTCTCTCCCTTCCTTTTTGCTAAATGCTTTCTTTTATGTGTTTTCAACAAAGAGCTTTGCATGCCTTGTTCTGGGATGGGAGTGGGGTGAGAGGGCAGGAGGGAGAATTAATATCCTCAGAGTCTCACATCTGGAGTCCAGAACCTACAGTGCACTTGAAACCCTTCTTGAAGTAGCCGAACAGCAACAGGATGGTCATTCTTTGCATAAATAGGTTTTGAGCCTTAGGCTCAGAGCAATCATTTCACTTGATTCCTGAGCTGCCTGGAGAATGTATGAAAAACAAGTAATTTATATTTTGCTCAATTAGCCCTTTTGTGGGACATTCCAAACGATCTGCCCTCTCTCACCCATTGGTGAGCAAGCCTTGTTCTTCTCCTCATGCTGAGAACTGTCATGGCTGCCGGACTTCTGCGCTGAGTTCTCACTGTTACAACCACAACCTCTCCTACCACGGCCTCCAGTGTGAGGTTTTGGGAATGAAATGATAATACACCTCAAACCCAAACCCTGAAGCCCTCCCGGCTGCTGAAGCATGGCCGTGATTTTTAACCTTGCCCGACAGCTCTCTTGAGTTCACCCACAGCCACGTGGCCTTGCTCTGATAACGGGTTGTTTTCTGCGAGAAAAGCAGCAATGTCGAGCACCAACTTGGCAAAATAAAGGAGAATAAAACAGACGTTATGAATAAAATATGTGGGCAGAAAAATATATAAATGATCTGGGGATGCTGACACAATAAAGTCTTTTTAACTGCCCTCCAGGCAAAATACATAGTTTTCAAACTCGTAAGTTCTATACATTAGGGAAAAAAAAAAAGCTCTCCCCGGGTGACCCAGGGCAGCGAGACGTGCGTGCGACATGGATCATTCCTAAGTGTCGCTGGCCTTTTGCTAGTACAACATCAATTTCCTGAGTCCTCAGCTTATTTTCCAGCTGCACGTGGACACACACATCACCACTGAGACGCCCTGCTTTTTCCCCATTTAGCAGTTGACATCAGCTTTCAACACCGCACAATTACACTGCAAGTCACCGGTGTCACCTCTGCACAGACCGAGCGCGAACTCTGCGAGAGAACAAGACCCCAAATCAACGTTTTCCCGAACTTGCCCTTCTTAGGTCAAAGAAAAAAGGCAAAAGCCAAAGAGAGGCTTGAATGCTGTGTCTGTCCGTCTTCCCAAAGGACCTCCAATAGCCTTCTAAATGGAGATCAAACCTGAGTCCCCATGACACGTGTCATTCATTCTCTTTTTTTCATGTGATAAATATTTATGATGGATCAGGCACTTTGCTAGGCCCTTGGCCAGATGAGGCTTCTGCCTTCAAGGTGCCCATCATGTTGTGGGAGAGGCGTCTCTACAGACACACATCTATTAGGACACGCTGTATTTAAGACTCATGATTAATGGCTATTTTCTCTTCCCTTCCCTCCATCTCTGTCCACGGAAAGAGGAAACAGTCTCTGAGAGCTTTGGAAACATGGATCATCTCTGACCACAAAGACTTCGGGTTCTTCTAAACCAGTAACCCTGGGGGCACCTGGGGGGCTCAGTTGGTTAAGCATCTGACTCTTAACTTCAGCTCAGGCCATGATCTCACTGTACATGAGTTCAAGCCCTGCATCTGGCTCTGTGCTGCTGGTGTGGAGCCTGCTTGGGATTCTCTCTCTCCTTCTCTCGGCCCCTCACCTCTTTGTGCCCAATCCCTCTCAAAATAAATCAATTAATTAATTTAAAAATTAAACCCGTAGCTCTTAGAATCACTGGTGGGCATTTACAAACCAGATCTCCCAGGGGCTGGGAATGGTCCATATTCTCATCTGCGGGGGGGGGGGGGTTACCCTGATGTGAATGTATGTAAAACCCATGAACTTTACACTTAGCATTTAGGCACTCTACCGTAGATAGGATAAACTCAATTTTTTTTTTTTAAAGTGAAAAATTCCTACATCCAGGCCTGCTCTTAGAGACTCCCTTTCAGACGGCCCTGGCTTCAGTACATTGGAAAAGCCCCCCAGATGACAGTAATGTGCAACCAGGCCTGAGAAACAGTCTGTAGGCGATTAAATACTAACGGCCTGGAGAAGGGGCCGCGGGGAGCCCGTGCCCCTCTGTGGTGCAGAGTCAGCACAGAGCTGCCATTGCGTGGTAGCCTTGGCCCCTAGAAGACCACCCAAGTGCATCTACTGGGGTGGGGGTGGGGGTTTCTTGATAGCTCTCTAGCTCAGAAAGGAAAGGGTCAGATCTTTTGTGTTTGGGACCAAAAGAGAAGGAGGAAAAGAGGCAGGGAAGGGAAGGTGGGAAGAGTTCGGGGTTCAAGAAGAGGTTTAGCAATCAGGCCACAGCCCAGGAGGGGACAAGAGCAGGGGCTTGGCAGCCCTGAACTGGATTCTAGCAACTACGTGCACCTTGGAGAGATAACCCTCAGCCCCAATTTGCTCATGTCTCAGTAGGTGCGACCAGGATTTCTCTGGTTTAGCCCTGGAAGTTCTGTGTCCTGGGAAACCTCATCGTCCTGGACAAACCCAGTTCATTGCTGGCTCTACACAAGTTGAGGGCGGTAATTACCACTTCCTGGGGTTGTCTTGAGGACAAACGTTTGTTATGTAAAATGCTTAGTATGTTGCTTGGCAGAGGATCAGTACCCAATAAATGACAGTGATTATTATCAGTAGGCTTGGCATAAGGGAAACTCTTTTTGGGGGGGGGGGTTTCTATTGAATACAGAGAGCCCAGGCAGAACCTGGCACACAGTAGGCACACAATAAATATTAATAAAATGAACGCTTATGCGAGCCACAGATTTCATTACCCAAATTAGAAAGCTTCTCCCTTCTTAATTACGAGGGCATGCTTTCAAACTGTTTAATGACATCTTGTTTTGTAGCCTGCTTAATAAATCTTCTCTGCCAATGGCAAGTTCCTTGTGTCGGCAAATCATCTAAATATTTAACTGATTTTTTTTTCTCCCCGAGGTTTCTTGCAGACTCTTGGCATCGCGTAGCTGATAGGCAGAGAGAGTCACTTGCAAGAAGTCAGCCACTTCAAATCTATACATCGTGGGTCTTTCTCTCTGTGGTTGGTGGGTCCTTTGGATTGCTGGCGGCTTCCTCACTGCAGGGGCTGAAGAGCCAAATACGGAGCAGCGGTGTCGGCCCCATTTCGATCTAAGTGCGGTTGAGTAGCCATTTCTGGCAAAGGAGATGCTAATGGAATTCTTCCAAAGGGAGGACAGTGGTCCAAGGAAGGGTTCGCCTTTCTGGCAAGAGGGGCGGATGAATGCAGTGGTGCCCTTCACAGCGTTCTGGCCTTTCTGCACGGCTGTGACACTCGCAGAGCAAGGGTGGCGCTCTGACGGTGGCACCAAGCAGGAGGCCAAAGCCGTGAGGGCCACAGAGACCCTGCAGTTGGTGCCGCATCAGAACCTCCGGACTGGCTGCCTTGTTAGGTGACAAACAACAGCTTTTGCTGTTTAAGGCCCTTGAGGACGGGGATCCTCTGCTGGCTGGCAGCCAAAGTCATTTCTATCGGGTACCGATGTGATACCCTGGCAGGAGTCAGAGCCGGAGGTTAGACCCTGTTCAAAGTGAGATTTTTGGGGCATCCCTTTGGGGCCAAACTGAAGCCAGGGCCGGGAGCCTGGGAGCAGGGAGCCGGGGGAGCTTAGGGGGCCTGAAATTTGTGAAGGAGTGTTTCTCACATGTCTGGTGGACCTTTTGACTCTGGGGTAGTTTGGGGTGCCCCAGGGCGGGTGCTCAGCCCCCCAGAAAGCCAAATGACTGTTGCCCCAGCAAGGAAGGCAAAATACAAACCTTGGTTATTTAAAACTGGAGCAGACTATGGCCTCTTGTGGGAGGGTGGGCGGAAGCCGAGCCTAATTTACACAGTTTCATCTCCTTCCTTTTCTTACCCAGACGGAGGGGGCGGGGCTGAAACAAATAAGGTCCAGGAGGTGTTATCAGCATTGAAAAAATTCATTAACATTTTTGCCGTGTAAATACAGTTGAAGGCTGTCTTTAGGGTTGGAGCAAAGAATGTTCTAGGTCTGCGAGCAAAGTTCCGTTTGTTTTCTTGTGCTTTTTTCACAGAGCAGGGGGATGGTGAGGAACAGAAACAAGCAACATGGTAGGCAAGAGGGACTTCTCAGTTATTTAAAAATATTATATATGTCACGAGTAGGATGTTGTTATAGGCATGGTTATATGTGTTATGCTTATAGGGAGCTCCTCAACGAAATAGTACATTATTTGCGCTAATCATCTCCACCCTTGATTGAAAAACTGCAAGGCTCTGTTGATTGTCTTTATAACATGTCGAGATGCAGGGAATGGGCAAGAATTATGGAGAAAGCGCTGTGCCCGCTGAGGTCAACACTCGAGAAGTGATAGAGGAGTCACCACAAAGAGAAGCGAAAAGCAATACTGAAGGAGCAAAATTAATAACGGCAGACATTTATTGAGCACTTACTGCACGGCAAGACTTATTCGAGGTGCTTAAAAGTTTAACCTCTTTAATCCCAACCGCAACCCTGTAAAGTAGGACCTAATTCCCCCATTTCACAGATGGGGTAAACTGAGTGAACACACGGAGGTCTCTCAGTAGTTACTTCTAGGCAGTCTGATTCTATCAACTAGCTCTTCACCATGACCCCATATTGCCTCCCTATTGTAGTGGAAGTAACAAAAACAAAGTTTCTGGGAAACTCACAGGAATTTTAAGAGGGTCTGGGTTTCCAGATGGTGTGGAAGTTTGAGCATTTCTCAACTGACTGAAAAAATGTCAATCGACTGAATACTTGAGGTAATAGCTGCCCAAGACTTGACTCAGGCTTTACAGAAAAATGCAGTCCGCTCGGCATTGGTTTAAACCATTTTCCAGTTTCGCTGTGTGAGATGAAAATGTAAAACAGCTTCCAATTTTGCCTAAAATCAAATGAGGTTTTTTTTTAAATTAAAAGATGGGTTTTAAGGGAAATATTTGTCGACTGAAAACCGGCTTCTCTAATTAAGCAATTAAGCCTCAACAAGACAGATCTCATCATTGCTTAAAGGTCATTTAAAATTCAAAGAGGATGCAAAACTCAGCCAAGGGGCGGGAAATCAGCCCATCTCTGTGGGTGTCTAAAGGTCTGAATTTTCTTCAACCGCACAGCACATGCAGTGTTTAGGTATTTGAGTCTTTGGGTGGTCGCCTAGGTGTGTCCAAGAAAACTAAATCTTTGCTGTGCCTTTTGGGTAATCAAAACGCAGCCTTGCCTTTGATGATGATTATTTTATAAGGTACTTGTTGTTGAGGGGTAGGGGTATAGCTTACAGTGGAAAAAACAGGAAGCATTCCGGCGGTCTCTTCCCACGGCAGTGACTGGGAGCCATTTACTACAACTATACTACTACCACCGCCTCAGTGTGGAGGGTGTGGTTTCCAATAATTACATTGCTGCTATTTTGAGTAATGAGATGGGGTTCCTCACAGCGAGAGGTAGATTTTACTGGGTTCATTTAAATTTTATGGAAATGAGTATTTATTAGTTGTCATCCAACTGAAGCCCATCTCGAAGGTTTGCCTTTCGTAGAGGCTCACTGAGGGATGGCGACTCTGAAGGATTGATCTCCTTACTCTTTTCTTACTAATATGGCACTGTCTCGGCTTAGTTGTCCCGTGGGCTGAGGTTTTCCTGTGGCCTAATCCTAGGAAAGGTGAAGAGGGGCTCAGGAAGCACCAGTAACATCCACTCTCCTACCCAGTACCCAAGCACTGTTGGAAAGACAATGACTTAGCAGTTTGGGCAGCAAAGATGATTTATTTTCAAGGAGTTTGTTTGCATCAAGGTGAGAGGATAAGACAGACAGACTTTACTATTATTGTCTTGCATTCGCCAAACAATAATAATTAGTCACGAAAGAGGTTCTATGGAACCAAATTTCTTTTTAATTTGAGAGAGAGCGAGCAAGCACATACATGGGGAAGAGGGGCAGAGAGAAGGAGAGATTGAGAAACTCAAGAAGACTTCGCACTATCATCGGAGAGCCCAAAGCAGGGTTTGAATTCATGAGTCATGAGATCATGATCCAGGCCAAAATCAAGAGTCGGATACTTAGCCGACTGAACCACTGAGGCACCCTGAAACCAGATTCTTTAGAGACCAAAATGGGTCCTTGGAACCATCTAGACTATTGTAGAGAATTTTGCAAGGCTCTTCTCTCGGCAATTTCCACATAATCCCCTCAGAACTTTGCCATCATCAGGCAAAAACCAAGAGCGGAGGCTTCCCCATGTGCTTTCTTTCTGCCGCGCTCCTTTAACTCAGTGATGTTTACAAATTGAAGACATGGCTGAAACGTGGCCCTGTCATCCTTGCTTGCATCACACAGAATGGCAGGCAAACAGGAAAATCTGGACTGGCCCGGAGAATGAGCCAACACACATAAATTACAAATTAAAAAAAAAATTAACAGACACCAATCTGCTCCCCAGCACCATTTGCCAACATGAAATCTCTATGGTAACTGAACTCCTCCCGGCCTCCCTGGGTAGGAAACTAGTGGATTCCCCCCCCCTTTTCCTTTTGAAGGAAAAGTTCTCAAAACCGATTTAAATATTATGATAGGTCTCATCTCTGAGTAGAAATGAGAGACGGATTTGTGTTGGCTGGGGGTGCCTTTTCAAACGTATACTTTTCTTCCCTCAAATGGCACTGCCACAAAGGTGTATTTTCTCCTAATAGAAGGTTCTTCTTAAAAAAAATCTGGATGTAGGGGGTTGAAAGTGACACTGCTTTTCGGGATGACTGGATGAAAGTTGCCAAGCAACTAAGGAATGATGGGAAAGGACGGGACACCCTCTGAACAGAATGTCGCTATGTGCAAATACTTATCTGCTGTTGGTAAGGTAGCATTGGCTCTCTCCTACCGTCCTGTTTCTGTGGCACTCAGTTGAGGTGTTCTAGGTGTATAAATATTCAAGCCTCTGTTTTCCTTGGAGGATGGGCAGAGACTAACATTTATTGAGAATTTATTACTGCATTCTGAGAATATTGTTATTGCATTTTTAAAAAAGACTTTTTAAAGTAATGTCTCCACCCAACATGGTGCTCGAACTCACAAAATCAAGACCAAGAGTTGCATGCTCCACCAACCAAGCCAGTCAGGTGCCCTTATCATTACCAAAAAAAAATTTTTTTTAGTAGGCTTTATGCCCAGAGCAGAGCCCAACATGGGTCTTGAACTCATGGCCCTTAGATCAAGACCTGAGCTGAGATCAAGACTCAGACGTTTAACCGACTGAACCACCCAGTTGTTACTGAAATTTTAATATTCTTGGCAAACCAGTAGGGTAGGTATTTTTTAATCTTCATTTTATAGTTGAGGAAAATAAGATTCAGAGAGGGTAAGGAGCCTCCTGAAGGTCACATAGTCATTGAGAAAGAATTTGAAATCAGTCTCATTGATTTTGAAGTGCATATTCTATCGGCTATGTGACATTGTTTTTAATATTTATTTATTTTTCTCTTGGAAATCACTGTTTACAGTTCCTCCTACTCTTAGGGCTGTGTCATCCACAGAAGCAAATCTACTATGCCTTGCTCCTGGGATATCATGAGGACAAATGCCCAATCTTGACCCCTTCCCTCCTCTTGTCTTTTCTGCAAATCCCCAAGGAGAACCTGTGGAAGGTCTATGATTTCAGCAGGTAGACTCTCAGCCGCAAATTTGAAATTAGAATGTTTGCCCAGCTGATGACGTTGACTGATGTGTTGAGCTGATCTGAGGCTAATTATATTCATTCACTCACCAAAATCATACAGACACAGGCAGACGCCACTCATTTTAAAAGAAAAAGAAGACGGGCTAGGGGGAGGAATAACTGGTTGAATCTTATATAAGAGAGATCAAAAATATGAAGTTTCAGATTAAAGAAAGGGAGAGAGAAGAGAAAGAAAAGAAAGAAAACAGGAATGCTTCAAATCTTTTGTCAAGAAAATCTCTTCCAGGTGAGCATCAAAAGTTGCTTTTCTGAAGTTTGAGCAACTGCCATTAGGGTAGGAAAATGAAAAGGTGCTTGAACAGAACAAGATGTCCTGAGTGATTTTATGATATTTCTGACCTTAAAAGGCCCACATTGGGATGTAAGTGCTTTAGTGATTTTGCAGATCCTGAATTGGTACTGACTTGAAGGCCTCTTAAATATAACCTGAGGTTTGACATTTGCTATGCTTTTTGCCCCTTTCTCTCTCCTAAAGATCATTATGAAACAATGCCACAGAATCTTCCAAAATGTGAAAGTCTGGGGGAAGTTACTAAAACAGGTAGTGAGGGTTCACTGGGGGCTGAACTTAATGAAAATCTGAAAATTGCTGGCTTCGTTGTCAAGAGAAATACATGCTTGATTCACAAGAGTCTTTGGCACGTGTGTGTCTGTGATGGCTGGATTACAGCCATGCTCCCTGGCAGGGAATTAGATGAACAGCATGGAGGAAGTCAAGAAGATAAACCCTGGAGAGGAAAACATGCTTGAGTTTCATTTTGAAAATCTTTTTTATTTTACTTTTTTAAGTTTTCCAAGTTTTCAGGAATAAAAATAAGCAATCACCTTGGGCAAGGTGTCATTCTCTGATGAGCTCTGTAGATCGTTGAAAAGTCGGTGAACTCTAGCATCTGAGGATCATGGTGCAAAATGAATTGTCCAAGGACAAACTCTCAAACTGTAGTCACCTAATTGAATTCTTCAGTGTTTACTAGCAAGTAAGGACATGTGGACAGAATTCAAGCTTCGGTGTTGAGAGCTTGCTTGCTGCATTGTACCAAAGGCCAAAGACGGCTTCTATGTTGGGGCTCTGTACACAGAGCAATACCAGACTGACTCATTATTTAGCAACTGGGAGAATCAAGAGGCAAAACTGTGCCACGTGGGGTAGAGACTAGTCAGTTTGACTAACAACTAAAAACATACAAAAAAGGTGATGTCAACAACAAAATGATGAGGGATGTAGAGCAGTCATGCATAAGATAAAAAATAAAAATAGCACACATTTTTAAAGGAGTAAAATAAAGAAGAAACCCATTAACCTATTTGATAAGAAATTGAGATTTTAAAAGGAAATCAGATCCACGACATCTGTGTGGAATATATCTTTATGTGGGATTTGCCTATAACAATTATGTAGAACTTAATGCATTATGTGGAAAGCTGATGAGTCATTATATCTTATTTATTTATTTTGAGAGAGAAAGAGAGACAGAATGAGCTGGGGAGGGGCAGAGGAAGAGGGCGACAGAGGATCTGAAGTGGGCTCTGTCTTTGCTGACAGCAGAGAGCCCGACGCAGGGTTTGAACTCATGAACCATGAGATCATGACCTGAGCTGAAATCAGACTCTTAACCGATTGAGCCACCAGGTGCCCTATAACTTAAGGGAAAAAAGCAGTTCGAGTTATTTGACATAAGATCTTAAGAGGAGAGATTTGAGTTCTCTGATTAGCTGCTTCCACTTTTGCTTGATATTGTTAGTGTGACTATTTCAAGTTGTGTTCAAACACTGCAGTTCTGTAATAAAATGGGGCATGGAGGATCTCTTTAATGGATCAGATGGGGTCCACAGAGTTGTCCATTGTCTCTTCAGTTGGGGGCTTGCCCAGGAAAAAGATGATGCCCAGGTTCTACACTTCCCTACCTACCCCAGGATGTTGTCACCACTGAGTGGTAGGATTGGGAGTTCACAGAAGTTAGGAGACTCTTAGAGCCTGTTTATAAGCTAAATAAATAAATAAATAAATAAATAAATAAAAATTAAAAAAACCCAAAAAACAAAAAAACCATGACTCCCACAAAGTCTTCTGGGATATACAGGCTTTCATCTTGACAGAGGCTTGTCATGTACTTCTCAAGAACAAGACAAAAGTTGGGGTGCCTGGCTGGCTCAGTCGGTTGAGCAGCTGAGGTCATGATCTCATGGTTCATGAGTTTGAGCCCCGCATTGACCTCTGTGCTTATAGCTCAGAGCCTGGAGCCTGCTTTGGATTCTAGGTCTCTCTCTCTCTCTCTCTCTGTCCCCCTCTTCCTCACATTCTGTCTCTCTCTCTTAAAAAAAAAGTAAACATTAAATAAAAAAATTAAAAAAAGAAAAATGAAACAAAAATAAGTGCTGGACATGAGCAATCCTTCTTAAGGACTAAAACATGCAATTTATTTATTTTGCTTTAAGAAGAGAGACCGGATTCTATGCTGCACTATACCATTCCTCTCCTCACTCAGTAGTGTCTGGGAAGTCTGACGCCTTCTCCCAGGGCTCACGCCTCTTGGGTGCCTCTCTTTTGCCTCTTGGCAGCCTGCATGACCCTGTACTCAGATGTCTGCCCCAATCTCAACCTCACCCTCCTCACCCCAACTCTTGCCCCATTTTCTGTTTCCCTAGCAAGCCAAGTCCTTTCTTGCATCAGAGACTTGCTTTTGCCTTTTTGCCTGGCACATTCCTTCCCCAGATCTCTGGGCCAGTGCTTTCTAATTGTTTATGTCTCAGCAAAAACTCACCTCTTCAGATGCTCCCTTGATGGCCCTATAAAGACAGCCCACCCACTCAACTCACACCCTAATGTATGCCACTTACTAATTCTCTATCATGGCGATGCCTGATATCCTTCATGGCACCGCTCTACAAACGATCTTGTGTTTTTTGTTGATGTGTTGATTTTTCTGCCTTTCTTCTAGAATGTAAGAACTGTGAGAGCTTATTTTGTTTACTATTGATTGTTCTGTACTATTGATGCACAGCAAGTACCTGGCATATGGTGGGTTCTCAAAAAAAAAAAAAACCCTTGTCTTGTGAATGTATAAATGATCTCCTTATTGGAAGAAAAAGGTGAGGTTACAGATCTGGGGTTGTGAACGACACTCTAAGGAGGAAGACCACGCATGATATGACTGTGGTACAAGAGGTTGGAGAAACAGCCTAAGCCCCATTCACCTAAGACATCACTTATGGCCACATGATTTCTCCTACTTGCCTATCTAGGAAGAGGAGAACAAGAATTAGGGTTAAAGTTTTGTACAATGTCATTGCCAATCCTCTCATATATGTAAGAGGCCATTAAATTCTACAGTAGATGATCCAGGGTTGATGGATGTTTAAATCGGTCACATGATAATTACAGACAATATCTGGTGTTTTCAGTGTGTCAGGCACAGATGTGATGAGAACATTTACCCCACACAGCAGCCTTAGGGAGTAGATGCCGTTTCTGTCTCCATTTGATAGATTAGTAAACAGGGGCTTAGATAAGTTATGTCTGGCTCAAGGTGACACAGTTAATAAGTGATGGAATCTAGATTCAAACTCAGTTATTGAAAGTATGACTCCTTGGCAATGAATGACTTGCCCAAATAATACTGTAGTCAACAGAGTAGGGATCTGGAGAAACAGAGCCTGGTATCAAGATGTCATGGTTTTTTTCATTGAATTATTTTGCCCTAAAGTTTCTGAACTTGAGGTTTTCATCATTCACAGTGAATTTATGTCCTGACATTATTCCTCTTGTTATTTCTTAAAGTACACTGAATTCTATTGTACTGGGAGGAGATTATAAGAACACAGTAACTCTTGAGATAAGTTGATATAAACTGCCAGAATCGCTAAATCATTAGGGGCCATAGGACAGACCCCTGTAGAGAGGATGTTAATGTCATGTGCCTTTCTCTGTTTTGGAGTTGTCTGCAGTAGTCCCAAATGGATTGAGAATCGAAGACCCTGCATTTGCTTTGAACAAATCATTTCCTCTCTGTGCTTTATCTTTCTCATCTGTATAATAAGAAGATCTGAAGTCTGTTTTGTGGTGGGGTCCCTGGCCCTGTGGAAATTCTCAACTTGGCGTCACCTCATTTAATTTGCTTTGGGGAAAAATCCAAAGTTTGCACGAGAAACTTGAGTGACTTTGCAAAACTTGCAATTGCCTTATACAGGAAAAAGAGAAGAGCTGTATGTCTGTGTTTGTATCACTGTAACCTTAACCTTGGGCAGGAATATAAAGGAATTTCTAGTAAGATAGCTTTAACCTTAGTCTGTGGAAGAACAGAACAATCTTGAGTTATGATAAAGGGCAAAGATATTTCAGAGCCCATGTTTTTAGTAACAGGGAGTGTGGGAGGGAAGGACTGAAGAGGAGCCATCCCTACAAGTGCTAGCCCAGTGGCCCCGTTGTTTTTACAGCTCCTTGCCCCACTGGGGGTACTGATCCATGTGGGAGATAATGATGCAGGGCTTCTTTGGAAGGAGCTTAATTCTTAAACACGGCAGGCACATTGCATGTTGGGTGATGATGCCGTCGGATAGAGTGTAGTCTTTAATCATAAAACTTGACAGCAACTAAACTACATGATCACACCATTCCTATAACATACACTGACGTCTGATCTTTTCCTTGAGTCCGGAGGTGGGCTGCTCAGCATGGGGAAGCCTTGAGCCAATTCCAAATTCCCCAACGGGACATCAATCTCTGGACTTCAGAGGAGATGTGAACCCAGACCTCGATCTGAAGAACTTAGGAAGAAAGCGGGCCATTTTATTTATTTATTTTTTTAAGTTGGAGTGGGGACATCTGGATAACGAGAACTGTCTTGAGAGGAGAAGCAGTCCTCAATAACAATATCCGTCAAACTACGTGGAGGTTTTTGCAGTCATCATGGAACTAGGTGGAAATGAATCCCACAGCCCCGTCTGCACTGCAGAGTGAGGTGCATAATGTCATTGGGAATGTGTGAGAAGCCTTAGGAGGTATATCACGTCAGCAATAAAAAACAGAACTATGAAAGGCGGCTCTGTTTTAGATTTTCTTCTAATTTCTTCCTGAGAGGAAAGTATCGGTTCAAGTCTCAGGTTCAAGGATTTAACCCTTCACTAACCCTTTCTAACCTTTATCACAGCAAAGGTTGAGGGGAGCTCAGCTTCAAGACTTGGACAGGCATCAGGGTCTGGTCAGATGTAACAACACTGCTGTGTTGTGTTCTGTCTGTTTGTCACTCTACTCCCCCCCCTTTTTTTTTTTGCCATTGTTTCCTTTTTGGGGCAAGTTATATTGGTTTTCAATTTAGGCTAGTGATTAATGAAATCTCCTCTTTAATAAAAGTGTTTAAATAAGTAAATAAGAGCCCAAGGGATATGCAGACATGGCAAAAAGTATGAATTTCTCTTGAGTGAAATTAGGGAACCATTGCTTTATTACGTTAATAGCTAACATACTCTTTTTTCTGTACTGTTAGCCAGGACTCACTGTAAACCCTTCATATATGTATTAACTCACAGAATTTCCCTGACTACACCTTGATGTAGGTCTTTTTATTTGTTTATTTATTAAGTTTATTTATTTATTTATTTTGAGAGAGACAGAGATAGCCCGAGTGTGGGAGGGGCAGAGAGGGGAGAGAGAGAGAGAGAGAGAGAGAGAGAGAGAGAGAGAGAGAGAGAGAGAGAATCTCAAGCAGTTTCCATGCTGTCAGTGCAGAGCCCAATGTGGAGCTTCAACCTATGAACCATGAGATCGTGACCTGAGCTGGAGAATCAGACGCCCACCAACGGAACCACCCAGGTGCCCCGATGTAGGTCTTATTATTATTATAAACATTCTTACAGGAAAAACAGAGACACCAAGAACTGAGGTAGTTTACCCAGGATTCACACCCAGCAGGTTGAGGGTGAAGATTTGAGCTAGAGGGTCTCGAACTGCTGAATGCAGCATGCTCAGACTCACTGTGCTACCTTGCAGTCTGGACTTCTGGCTTTGCCTGCGAATGGACGTGATCTGTGACCATTAGTGTCAGTTTATGGATTTGGGTTGGCAAAATATTCATTGAGTATTTTTATTCGCAAATGAAGGAATGGGGACAAACCCAAACCCAGTGACTAAGCAGAAGTGTGCTAAATGGAAAATGCCAAGACTCTAGTCTCCATCTTGCATTCTCTAGGATCACAGAGAAGGCTCAGCGAAGAGGCTAGCAAATCTAAGAGAATGCCCCCCCTGGAGCCTCAAGCAGGAGAGATGACTCCCATTTTTGTGCAGCCAGTGTGGCTTTGCTGAGGGAAGGCTTTCTATTGCCTTCGCCTCTAAAACATGATGGAAACCCTGCTTTTCAAAGGGAAAGTTGAGAAATAAGGGCTAAAAATGGGGATAATGGAAGATTCCTCACAAAAAGGACTAGAGGGTTGGGAACTAAAAGATAAAAAGGGCTTAAACCCAAGGGGTTCTCTGAATCTCTTTTTTTAAAATATTTTTTTAAATTTATTTTTGAGAGACAGAGAGAGACAGTGTGAGCAGAGGAGGGTCAGAGAGAGAGGGAGACATGGAATCTGAAACAGGCTCCAGGCTCTGAGCTGTCAGCACAAAGCCCGACGCGGGGCTCGAACCCATGAACCATGAGATCATGACCTGAGCTGAAGCCAGATTCTTAACCAACTGAGCCCTCCAGGCGCCTCTCTCTGAACCTCTTGATGGGTTGAATGTTTCACTGAGCTGTTGAGTTTCCAGACCTCTCTCAATTCAACAGCGTCTAAATGAGAATTAGCCCCAGGACATGAGAAGTGCCCGAAAGCTCAAGAAAACGTAGTTAGAAAGAAACCAACAATTATGACTCAGTTGTATAATTTTTGCCTGGAAAAAATTCATTCTCTGGGTTTTGACTTGATTTTAATAAAATTACTCTTTTTTTTTAAATATAAGCTTGTAACCTTCCAAAGCACTTGATGTAGATTATTTCACAGGATATTTACGGTAATGTCAAAAGAGGCAGGGAAAGTATTTTCTTACTATTTTTAAGTTAATAAAGTCGAGGCAGAAGGTTTTAGGGATCTGCCGATCTAACAGAATCCCGGCTAGTAACTGTGCTACTGCCTGAAAGTCTAACACACCGTTAGCTGCTTTATCACATTTTGGCATTAACCCTTCTGACAAACCTCTCGGTGGATACCGCCTTTTGCCTAGTCTCTGGAGGCGAGAAAGAGTCACAGACTTTCCAGCGCACTGAGCCCCAGCTCATGGGAGCTCATGAGCGCCGACTGTGCACATCTCTTCCAGCGGTAGGAGAACTTACACCACAGAAATGGGTAAACACTACAGATCAAGGCCTGTTTTCTTTGGGGAGCCAGCCGTTTAGCATTGGCCGACATTCCTCTGGGCACCTACCTGGTACCTGACAGTGGGATCCAGAAGTTGGCAGATCCAGATCCCAGTTCTTCCCTTTATGCCTCTCAAAGTGCCCACTTACAGTGAATAACCTCCAGCAACGCTCAGCCGCCTGTTTCCGGCAAGGGGCAGGAGTCCGAATTGACCCTGGAATTCCTATGTGTTAATTTATATGGAAGAAGTATAGAAATGCCACAGCAATGAAAAGTACTCATCTTGTTAGCACTGAAGAGCATGAGCTTTGTGCTAGATGAATGTGAATTTCAAGTCCTTGCTCTTGTTTTCAGGGGTGAATGTTGTATCATTAAAACTATCGACCTCCCCCACTGAAGTCCTGTTGACTCTGAATGGCCCAAATGGTAAGACTGAGTCAGGAAGCAAAGGTGTCCCTTTATCCTACATCTGTGAGGGACAAAGAGGAAGGATGTGACGCCAGGCACACGTGGCTTTGGCTCCAGCTCTGCCACTTACTAGCTGTGTGACCTTGACCAAATCACTTCTGCTCTTGAAGACTCGGTCTCAATCTGAAAGGGACAGTAAGGTTTTTGAGCAGATTAAATAAGCTAATGCCACAGACCTAGATGTAACGTCCACCTCCAATAAGCTGTCGTTCCTGGGCCAGGAATGTGGCTACTATTGGCACACGTACAGCGTGGGAAAGCCAACTGGAGCCGGAAAGTGGCTTATGTCTATTTGTAGCCAGGGGATGGGACTCAGGTGGTCGTCAGCCAGAGCTCGTGAGAGGCGAGGGAGGCCATCATGACTGCTTTGCTGCTGGACACGGAAATGCTCTGGGGACGCCTGTGTGGCTCAGTTGGTTAAGAGTCTGACTCTTGATTTCAGCTCCGGTCATGATCTCACGGTTCGTGGGTTTGAGCCCTGCATCAGGCTCTGTGCTGACAATGCAGAACATGCTTGGGATTCTCTGTCTCTCTCCACACACACACACACACACACACACACACACACACACACACATACACACACACACACACACAATAAATAAATAAACTTAAAAAAGAAAAGCTCCAAATTAACGGGCAAAACCCGCCTCCTTGCTGGGCTGAAGATTTAAGGCACAAACCACTCCCCATTGAATTCTCCTCTGTCATCTACAAACGTAGACTCACCAGTCACTGTGCTTTAGTTTCATCATCCGTAACATGTGGACAGTGATCACACTGTCACCTCCTAGCCTAATGCACCAAAAGCCTCAGTAATGAGTATGTACTGCTATTAAGATCGTTGTAGGTGAGATGTTTTCCATGATCGGCCGGACACTTCATGTCCAGTGGTCAAAGATATCCTTTCTCTTGTGCTGTTTTGGTCGCACCCTGATGAAAATTCCAAACCTGTCCCTTTTTTTCTTAAAAAATATTACACTGACCATACTTCTGTGACACATGCTATTCTCCTTAAAAACGAATAACGTAGCTTGTGTCACAGTGGAAGGCTCTGATTCGGAAGGTGTGTTGTGGGGATCCTGGTTCAGGGGAGCCTCTCTCCTGGTGATACAAAATCCACCCGGGCTTCAGCAGAAGCTGTTTCTGAGCTCCTGGCGGGAAGGTCAAGTGTCCCGCGCAGGCGGCATGGGATAGGAGTGTGAGTGCGTCGCTGGTGCAGGGACAGATCTCCTGGCACAGCTTGGTTTCATCCGGGCATGGGGCCTGGCTGGGTGACCTTCAGGGTGTGATTCTCTGGACCACTGGGGGATTTCATGAACTATGTAATAACATTGACTGAGGGATTTGTGTGTTTTTCTTTTTCTGTTAGTTGCTGTAGATTCATGATGGACAACTGAGTTTCCCAACTAACCCCTCGTTTTGCTCTTAGCGTTTCTGACTGGTACGTTTAGGGATGGCCGACTCCCCCCATTACAGACTGGCGACCTTTCCTTTGATTTTCAAGCTCCTGAGGAGGAGGCATGGCAATGGAGCATCCCCCCTCCCTTCCCCCTCACCTCCCACGCATGCACCACATAAGGCAAGGGGTGGCCATCTTTTTCTGTAAGGGGACAGAGAGTTATTATTTTAGGTTCTGTGGGCCATCAAGTCTCTGTCACACCCCCCACTCAATTTTGTTGTTATAACTGGAGAGCAGCCACAGACAATGGAAACACATGGCACCGCTGTGTTCCAGTCAAAGTTATTTATACTAAGAAGGGGCGGGCTGGATTTGTTGGCCCCTAACGAAAAGTAACACTTCACAGATTACAAGGAACAAAGCAGAGCCTTCTGGTAGCGGATATCAACTCCAGCTCTAGTCTTGGCTTTGACACTGGTGCCTGGGTCACCTTGGACACACAAATTCACCTCTCTGTACCTCCCGGTCTGCATCTACCGATAACTAAATCAACGATACTGTTTCCTCCCTCCCCAAATGCTAGAAACCAAATGAGGCAACACACCTCAGAGTGCTTTGAATATGTTAAAAGAACTTTAAAATTATGGAGTGTATTTTTGAGGCAGCACCATACTGTGTTGATTACTACAGCTTCATAATGTAACTTGAAATCTGGAACTATGATATTGCCAGCTTTGTTCTTTTCCGGGAGTGCTTTGCCTATTCAGGGTCTTTTGTGGCTCCATACAAATTAAAAAATTTTTTAAATCTTTTTTTAAAATTTATTTTTGAGAGACAGAGAGAGACAGCGCAAGCAGGGGAGAGTCAGACAGAGAGGGAGACACAGAGTCGGAAGCAGGCTCCAGGCTCCAAGCTGTCAGCACAGAGTCCAAGGTGGGGCTTCAACCCAAGAACCGTGAGATCATGACCTGAGCCGAAGCTGGATACTTAACTGACTAAGCCCCCGGGCGCCCCTCCATACAAATTTTAGAATTTTGACAGGGATTGCATTAAATTTATAGAGTGTTTTGGATAGAGAATGGATGTGGCTAAAATCAAAAACACAGGAAACAAGTGTTGGTGAGGATGTGGAGAGAAAGGCACCCTCGTGCGCTGTTGGTGGGAATGCAAGCTGGTGCAGCCGCTCTGGAAAACAGTGCGGAGGTTCCTCAAAAAGTTAGAAATAGAACTACCCTCCGACCCAGTAATCACCCTACTAAGTATTTACTCAAAGAATACAAAAACACTGATTTGAAAAAAATATATGCACCCCTATGTTTATTGCAGCAATATTTACAATAACTAAATTGTGGAAGTAGCCCAGGCATCCACTGACAGATGAACGGATAATGAAGATGTGGTATATGTGTACAACGGAATATTATTCAGCCCTAAAAAGAATGAAATCTTGCCATTTGCAACAACATGGATGGGGAATGGACGAAAAAGGTGATGGGGATTAAGAAGACGCTTATCATGGTGAGTTCTGATCAATATATAGAACTCTTAAATCACCATCTTGTACACCTGAAACTAATTTAATGCTGTATGTTGACTCTATTGAAGTTAAAATTAAAAAAATAGCTAAGAAATTATGGCATATATTATTATAATTATATTTTTATTCCCCAATAAGCAATGAACTCCATCAGAAGAGGGTCTGTGTCTTTTAACTCTGAACCTCTATTTTCTAGGACATTACATGTCACAGTCGACATAAGTGCTTGTTAAATAAACACATAGTTTCGCTCTTGGTTCAGAGGACTTTTAAACTTAGTGATAGATGTAAGCTAATGTTTGAGTAACCACAAATCTACCAAAATGAGCAGTAAGTGTTAGTATAAACCTGTAAAATTGTACTCACAAACTTAAAAGCTTATAGAAGGTGGGCAGAAAAAAAAAAGTAACGCTATGGGTTGGTGCAAGGTGTAAGAAACGCTGCTGTCTGCCATACAATGAAGAGAGCATATCCTGTCTGAAGGGAATGATGCTCTTTTGTTCCAGCTAATTCTATGTGGAAATGTGGGACCGCCTTTGACAAATTTTCCAATTTTTCAAGAGAAGATGAAAATCTGGATTTTTAAGTAAAATTGTCTTGTTTTTTTAAATTTGAGAGAGAGAGGAAGAGAGAGAGAGAAAGAAAGAGAGAGAGTATGAGCATGGGAGAGAGGAGAGAGAGAGAGAGAGAGAGAGAGAGATTATTCAGCATGCCCCTTGCTCAGTGCTGAGCCTGACTCAGGGCTCGATCCCACGACCCTGGGACCTTTTGGGACCTGAACCAAAATCAAGAGTCGGACACTCAACTGACTGAGCCACACAGGTGCCCCTAAATTTCTCTCATTTTTATACATTAGCAACTAATCCTCAAAATGAAACAATCGTCACTCTCAGGTCCTCTGTAACTCCTTGTATAATTTCTAGAAGACACTGTCAAAAGTTATAATCAAGGAGTAGCAATGTAGAAAATTCTCACATTTCATCGCCTTTTGATTCCCTGGTTGTATTTAATGGTCTTTCTTACTCACTGTAACATGTTGGATCATGTCAGTTTTCAATGATTCTTTGATCATGGTATTAATTGCTCTCGTGACTTATTTAGTCGCTATAGTTATTGGCAATGACTTTTTCCAACTCCTGGATAGCCACATGGCTTTCTCCTCCAATGTATTCAGGTCTCAGTTTAGATGTCGCCGTCTTCAGCCAAGCCCTCCCTAAACATTCTGTCTAAACTTGCCTCCTCTCTACTGTCCTCCCTCTTTTTTTGTGTGGTCCTTGTCTGCATCTGATATATATATTTTATGATCTGTCTTTCCTCACTAGAGTGTCACCTTCCTGAAAGCAGAGATGTGTTTCTGTGATGTTCAGTGCTGAATTCCCAGAAAATGCACTGGCAACAGTGAGCACCTAATCAACATGTTGAATGGATAAATGAGTCACTGTTGACGAGACACCAAGACTACTCATTATCCGAGATTTTGGAATAAAATAGGGATGTGAACAAACAGGTTTCTCTTAATAGAAATCTTAACATCAGCATAAGTTTAAGACATGTTTCTCAGGAACTTATTTTTGACATGGGGGAAAATCTACAAATCTAACACCAGCTCTTGACATCACGTTTACATCATAGTTATGACAGCTTCCTATGGTGGTCTCCTGGGAATGGCTGGAGGGGATTGTATGATGGCCACACAAAGGAAGCTTGAAGACAAAAGATTGCAGACTGCTCTAACAAATGAAGGGAGACTATCTGGAAGGTTCTTTCTCGAATATACATTTTTCCATTTTGAAATACTCTTGGAGGAAAAGAATGGTGGAGAGTCATGCAAAGTTTTAAGGGTTCAGGTTAAATAGGTAAACTAAGAAAAATAATGATTAAAAAATGACTTCCAGGGGTGCCTGGGTGGCTCAGTCGGTTAAGTCTCCAACTTCAGCTCAGGTCAGATCTCATGTTCGTGGGTTTGAGCCCTGTGTCAGGCTCTGTGCTGACAGTTAGCTCAGAGCCTGGAGCCTGCTTCCGGTTCTGTGTCTCCTTCTCTTTCTGCCCCTCCCCTTTTCATGCTCTGTCTCTCTCTGTCTCAAAAATAAATAAAAACATTAAAAAAATTTAAAAAAATGACTTCCACTGTCATCTCCTATGAATTTTATGGGTGTTGAAGTGATATTAGCACAGAGAAATGATTTTAGAAGGGCAGGAAATCCAAAATACCACCACCCTGGTGAGCTACTCTTTAGTAATTCCCAAGCTTCCTGCGGTTTCAAAGCAAGTCTCCTAACCTTGTAGACAATTAAGTAACATCTTCTCTTCTGGGATATTTGACAGGTGAGCAACAGCTATTCACCCTGCGAGAGATACTGGGCTCAGTTTCTTTGTTCTGAACCCAGTTCTAGGACACATGTGCTCTGTACACTCCACTCGTGTTGCTGTTCGCCTTTAATCTCCAACATCTGAACTACAATTCTTGGGAAGTCAGCACACATGTAAATGCCTACCCTTCAGGAGCCAGACCCTGGCTTATAGTCTGATAAACACAGGGTCTGTACTGGTGGAGGTCAAGTGCCAAATAATTTCTCGATAAATACAAGCGCTTTTGATTATTATGTCCATTTTGGTCTCTGACGAGGTTTAGCATGTTGGATATTCTAAATAAATGCTTATTAATGATGTAAAGAAAGGATTTGTTCTTATTACTGGTGAGGCTTAGTGCCCCTCTCATGGGTACATGTATGGCCCCCATCATGGCGCTCATGCCCAGACAATGAATTTGTACATTCACTTCTTCTCCTTTCCCCCTATGCCATGCAGCCCTCAAGGGAGGGGTGGTAAATGGTCATGTTGGCACCCTCAATGTCCAGCCTAGAGTCTGGCACCTGATTTTCAGTTCAGAAGTGTTACATATCTGAATGAACTTGCAGAAGACAAGATGTCCCTAGGGTTCAGGCCCAAGAGGTGCTAGCTCTCTCCAGCCTCAGACAAATACTCAAAATACAAGTGGATTTTTTCCATGTCCTGGGTAGGGAAATGTTCTGGAATGTACAGCAGAGGACGGTGAGAACCTTGAGAACACCCCATCCTGAACTCCATCTTTTCTTTATGATTTCACACTTTCCTCTCTGCATTCCTAGTCCTAACGTCTCCAACTGCAAAGGTTCACGCTTGCCTCACAAAGTCGTGTGACAGAATTTCCTTTTAATTAGCACATTCATAACAGCAACAATAATTCTAATCATTAATAAGCTGCTCACCCCACTTAGGAACAAACCAAATGGCAAGAAGTCAATGTTAATTTTAAAACATATGTAAACAAGAATCCAGGAAGGCCAAACACAATAACCTCCTGGCATTATTAATGGCAGAGAAGGCTTTCCGCGGACCCTGGGGACACTTACTGCACCCCTATTCCTCCATTTACACTTTTTTGTCATGGACATCAATTAACTATTGTGTAGTGACTTTAAAAAATACAGATGTTTTTCCTCAATACTGTATGCTTCATGAGGGCAAGGATCACGTTTACGGGGCTCCTTAAGTCCACAGTGTTCTCTGCACATAGCAGGTGTCTAGTACATCCATGCTTAATGAATGGATTAGTCAACTCTCAGCAGTGTAAAGGCAGAGCTCTTGTGAAAGAACAGAACGTTAATGGTTCAGAACATCATTTCACAAAGCAAGTTGGGCACCAGTGCCTTCTCTCAGGCCCAATGTTTGGACCATGAGGGCCTGAGTGTTCATTCAAGAATTTGTAAATATTCTCTTTGTTCTGACAAAAAAAAAATAATCCAATCATATCTTAGGTCACCAGGGTAACAGACTTCTGATGAATATTGCAACACAAAATCTATGTCTACATTCGTGTTTATCTTTGTGATGGAGTAGGTGTCCAGTCATTAGGAAAAGGACATCCTTTGGCTTTTTAATAGAGTGTTTCTCACTTTGTGGGGGTTCGCATAGTTTCTCAGTTCCCAAGTTTGGAAAAACCGTTGGAGTTCTGTCTTCCCCACTCAGCACTGTGACACCCATGAGTCTGGGCAATGCCCGGGGCCACCATCTGTCTCCCTCGCCTCTGACTCCGCTGAGCGGCGTCAGGCTATGGAGCCAGAGCCTCATTTCAGTGCTGGCCCTCGTGATGGACCCGGGATGTCTGCGATCATTTCCTCTGCTGCCTTTCATATCACTGAACTGAAGCGATCAGACCTGTCAAGAGTGAGGGCCCCGGATGAAAGGCCAGTGCATTAAGACAGAGCATAATTGCCAGCTTCCGAGCTTCTGACATTAATCGTTTTACTGAAAGAAGACAGTGGAACTCCTCTCTCTCTCTCTCTCTCTCTCTCTGTCTCTCTCTCTCTCTCTCTCTCTCTCTTTCTCCCTCTCCTCCTCTCTGTCTCTCTTTTATAGCCAATACACAGGAATTATGGAGGGGTGGGGGCTAGGGAGAAAAAAACCCGCACCAACAACAATGTTTGCTAATTAAAAGTAATATGTTTTCCCTTTTTTTTTTTTGGCAATTTGATAACACAAAAACACTTACTTGGGGGCCACAGGGGGAAACAAACTGAGACAGATAAAAAATGTTTTGTGTTCATCCAAGCACAACTATGTTAATGCGTATTATCCCATTAATGCACATCAACATCGGGAATCGGCTCACCAATGCAAGCAAGAAGCATACACTTATCATCATTTGATAACATGTTTAATGACAGATTGACGGGAGATTTGCAAATGTGAACTGGCATCAGTGTTGCTAACTTCAGCTCCTGCCGCCGCCTCTGCTATGCCAGCATATTTATGTGCATAATTTGATTTCTCAGCCACACTGTTAGTACATTTTTAATATTAACTATGCACGAACAGACAGCCCAACTTAAGTTGCACTGATGGTCGGAGTTCATTAGATTGAAAAAGATGGGCATGCGTGACTAAGATGGAGGTGACGGTCCAACATCCAAGAAGCGACTCTGAACAGACACACTCCATTCTCAACGCGCCCAAGCTCCACGTCTCACGTTGTCAGAAATGGCGGAGCTCATGTGAATGAAGGAAGGAGTGGAAAAAGGAGGGAGTCCCTGCCCTGGGCACCCGGGTCAGGAGCTTGACACTGGGCCCAGGCAGTGGTGGCCGTGTGCATGTTGGCTTTCCCTCCACCACCTCTGCCCGCTCCAAACTGATCATGACGCTACACTCATGCCCTTTGCTTCCTATGGAGCAGGGGAGTCTTAGCTGTGATTCATTCTTCATGAGCCCAGGCCGCGGACAGCTGCTCAGGGAAGCCTTCCTGAAGTGGGAGCAGGGCTAATCACAGCTCGTTGGGAGAGGCATGCCCATCTGTGATTGCATATTTCCCCCATCATGTA
This sequence comes from Suricata suricatta, assembly GCF_006229205.1. Classification (NCBI taxonomy): domain Eukaryota; kingdom Metazoa; phylum Chordata; class Mammalia; order Carnivora; family Herpestidae; genus Suricata; species Suricata suricatta. The sequence continues at coordinate 97,949,923 of NC_043711.1, read as the reverse complement.
ACACTTGTGTGGCCTAGATGAAGGATGTCGCCTTGCTCCCTTTCCATTTCTTCATCTGTAAAATGGGCATAAGAATATCACCTACTCCACAGGGGCTAAAGCTTAAAAAAGCCAAAGAAGAGAAGTGTTGAGCCCCAGCATTTGGCACATAGCAAGCTTGCCATATGTGTTTATTCTTATTATTTTATTTCTGCTTTTTTTGAGGGGGGATAATTTTTAAAAATGTGGAAGTCTGCTCCCCAGGCTCTAGAATCAAACAAAGGTGAGGTTTCTTCTTCTTCTTCATCTTCTTCTTCTCCTTCTTCTTCTTCTTCTTCTTCTTCTTCTTCTTCTTCTTCTTCTTCTTCTTCTTCTCCTTTTTTTAGTTTATTTATTTATTTTGAGAGGGAGAGAGAGCACGAGCGAGATAGGGACAGAGAGAGAAGGAGAGAGAATTCCAACCAGGTTCCACATTGTCAGCATAGAGCCCGTTGCACAACTTGAACCCATGATCCATGAGATCATGACCTGAGCTGAAATCGAGAGTTGAATGCTTAAATGACTGAGCCACCCAAGTGCCCCAACACTGGGGTTTCGACCCAAGCTCCACTAAGTAAAGGCTGTGTGATGGTTAAATCATGTAACTTCTGTGGGCTTTGGGTACCTCATGGCAAAATGGGGTGATTCCAGGGACACATCTAGCATGCTGGCAGGAAGGATAGGATGATGATCGTATAAAAGGGTCAAAAGGGCCTTGGACATCGTATGTGTTCAGGAGGTCATAGCCTTTATTTCTTCTGGGCGATCAGGACGGTGCCTGGGTCATGGGGTCAATCAAGAGCACGTTCAAGTTTTGGTTCTGCTGCTTCCTAACTGTATGATCGCCTTTGTGACATTCCGGTTTTGCCCCTACAAAATGGGGATTCATAGTGGAAGCTACTTCTGGGGACTTGGGAGGCTGAAAGGAGAGAATATGCAGGAGCCTACTCACTCCACCTTACCTCGTTGTTACCGAAGCATGTCTTTGGGGCTTCTGTGGTCCCTGGCACATAATAAGTGCTCAGGAAATATTTGTTGATTGGATAAGTGAGCGAGATCAGCATGGATATTCAACAAGACTCAGGTCAGTACTGGGAAAGATTTGTCCAGGGAATAGAGCAAAAGGCCTCCAGGAGTCTGTCGCTGAGCTCAATGGGTAACCAAAACAGTGCGAGTATATGGAGAGTAGGTTGTTGAAAGTCATCAGAGACACAGATGAACAGCCTTTTCATGCGAATCAAGGAGGGAGCTGTAACTGGCATCAAATGAGTGCTTACTGTGTGCAGAGTGCTAAGAGCTTCCTTATTTTTTTCTCATTTAACCCTCACAGCAGACTTTAAGAGGGATATTATTATCCCCATTTTATAGATGAAGACACTGAGGTTTGACTGTAGGTCAAGTCTTGAAAACAGAACGGTGGATCCAAGAAAGAGAATATTCAATTCATATCTGCCGACGGAACCTCAGAAAGGTTGGTAGCTGGCTGAGGGGGCCACAGGTGGACCAGGCACAGGCCTGGCACGGAGCTGTATGTGCTCTCCAGCTGCTCATTTCAGGTAGAAGACCAGAACAAACAAATGCAAGATGGTTAAGCGACTGCATTGCTCTTCATGTATGAAGGTGGCATTCCTGTGTCAGGCACGTGATTTGTGTCATTTGCCAGCTGTACTGAGGAGGCTTTGCAGGGACTCATCCCCACTCTCTGATGGGGTGAGAACCTGGACACAGGGAAACCCATCTGAAGACAGCACTGTAGTGATGCCTCATGCCTGCCTTCTGCTTGTTTTCCCTTCGAAAAGACACACGTGCAACTCTCTTCCATTCATGGCCACTGGAGCTGCAAGTGCAGTGTGTCTGCAGTGCCTTCAGGCTGATGCCCCACCTGGGACAACCCCTCACCAGTGACGGACTGAGGTCAGGGTACCAGAGCCCAGCCCTTGCTTCCAGAGGGGTCAAAACTGGGGGCATAATGAACACCCTCCAACTCCCTGCGGGACTGGAGTGAGGCTGGGGCTTTCCTGGACATCACACTCATGCCTGGCTTTCTCCCCTTCTCTGATCAGTTTCCTCAGGGAGCACATTCCTAAGAAATTATTTGCCCAGAAATCTCCATACCAGGTTCTGATTAGCCCAGGGGCTGCTGAACTGCAGCCTGTGGGCCAAATCCGGCCCTCCCACCTGTTTGTGTAAATGAAACTTTATTGGTACTCAGCCACACCTACTCATCACTGTACCATCTACCACTGCCTTTGTGGTGGAATGTCAGAGGCAAGTAGTTGTGAGATACACTACATGTCCCACAGAGCCTCAAGTATTTGCTCTCTGGCCTTGTGATAATACGAATATGTGACCACTATGCAAGATAATGCTTTGAACACACCAGCTCTTCCCCGCCTCAGGGACTCTGCATGTGCTGTTCCTCCTGCCAGGGGTCCTCCTCCCTTGACTCGGTGGATGACCGATCGCTTCTCACTTTTTAGGCCTCGGCAAACATGTCACTTCTTCAGAAAGACCTTCTCTGCCCACCCCTCTAAGATAGCCCTCTGCTATTTATTCCTGCCTTTGTTTATTGGCTGTGGTTCCCTCCGTGGCTACCAGCCAGCACATAAGCTCCGTGAGGAGTAGAAGCCTTCTTCATCTCGCTCATTTCTTGACCTCGTGCCTGTGCATAGTGGAGACTCAGAGTTGACTGAATGACAGGGAAGAGCGTGCAACCCTTCACAGGACACATTCCCACCGGCTGGGGCTAGAAGTCAGGGGTTGCGTCACGATGGGCACAGGGGAATCTGATCCTCATTTGGAATCTGTACTCCGGAGCAATGGGGACATATTTCATACCCAAGCCACATTAGTGCCTAGACATTTATTGCCTCTGGTATTAATTTGCTTGTTTTGCCACATTATGTAATCGGAGGTCACTTTTTGTTCTAAGCTATAATTTTTGAATTTTATGATATAAACTGACCTGCTTCAGGAACCTGGCTATAAAGAGCCTTGCTGCCAAGAGGTCAAGAAAAAGTTATGCTGTGTTAATGGTCTTAATTAATGCATTAATTTCACAATGCTTTTCTTGGGGGCTTCATGTGTGCAGGGTCCAGGTGTGAGATGCTCAGGGAGCTTCCTGGTAAGGAAAGAAAGGCACACTCACATGCACACACATCCGTAATTCATTCTGCACATGGAAACCAGAATCATCTTTAGAAACGCCAATTGCATCGTGCCCTTCCCCTATTAAAATCCCCTTAATGAACTTAGAGTAATCTAAACTCATCACCACGGCTGCACAGTTGAGTTGGTCTGAATAATCAAACATTTCTTTCTGAGCTCACAGAGTTCAGCAACACTGGCTTTCTTTCCATTTCCCTCAGTACTCCCAGCTCTTACTCACCTCAGGGCCTTTGCACTTGCTGTCCCTGTCTCAGATCCTCTTTTTATTAATTTCAGGACTGGTTCCCTTAATCTTTCATGTCTCAGATGTCACCCCTCAAAGAGGCCTTGAAGCATCCGAAGTAAGTTAACACTACTGCTACCCAGGCTCTAAGTACTTTATTTATTTCCTTCATGGGATCTGAAATAATCTGTTTACTAAGTTGTTTTCTTGTTTCTTATCTTTCTCTTTCTATAAGATCTTCCAAGGGGAGGGAAATGTCCATTTGTTCACTGCTATATCCTCGGAGCCTAGCACGGTGCCAAGACATAAGAAAATGCACAATAATGTACTCTCAGATACTAAAACAAAGTGATGGCAAAGAGACCTTTGGGAGGGCTGGATAGCTTTAGATGAGGGCTTGGCAAACTATGGCCTGTGGGCCAAATCCAGCCCACCACCTGTCTCTGGAGGGCCTATAAACTAAGAATGATGTCTACATTTTTAAATGGCTTTGAAAGAGTCAAAAGAAGAATGGCCTTTCTTTAATGACACATGAAAACTATATGAAATTCAAGTGTCTCAGTGTCCATATATATTCCAATTAATTAGAATATTTGGATATATATATATTCCAATATTGGAATATATGTATTCCAATAGCCACACCCAATCATGTACACATCTCCTATTATTGCTTTTATGCTGCAGTGGCAGATTGAGTGGTAGTGACAGGGACTGTGTGGCTGTGACTCAGAAAATATTTATTATCTGGCCCTTCACAGAAAACTTTGTTGACTTCTGACTTAGAGTTTCAGAGAAGAGTCCTTGAAGAAGATGATGTTTAAGTTGAGGCTTAAATGAAGAGAATGCTTAACATAAGGATCAGAAAGACTGTATTTGAAGTCCCTTGGGTAGAATAAACACTCATGAAATGGTAGCTCTTCTCATTATGCTGTGAGGTCCCAATTAGGACTTTTAATCTGGCAGTCATGGACTGGGCAAAATGGCGCAGGGTAGTAGGTTGAATCCTGGCAAGAGATATGGTGTGCTTCAATGAACTGGAGGGCTGTAGGAACAGAGATCAAACAGGTGGAGTGGTATGGAGGTCCAATAAAAATATTGGTGATGAAATGGACAGTGGTGGTAAAGAGGAGAGAAAGAGGAAGGTCCATCGATCCTAAGCCTGGGACACTAGGGGGTTAATGGTACCACTCACTGTCATTCAATTAATAGGTGTTACGAGGGCAAAGGGATGGCCTAGCTCAAGCTTGACTAAGATGTGTGGGATTCAGGGTCTTCCCTGCCCCACAGGCTCTCTGGGCATCCCAATCTCAGCCCAAGCTGTAACATGCTGACCCTCTCCTCCCCCCAATGCTTCCAGGAGTGTGCACCTGACCCAGGCTGAAGGGACAGCATCCTATCTTTCCCAGCCTTAGGCATTGCTTCAAGAGTATTGTGACCTCACAGGCCAACTGAACTCAGTCTCCATAAGATGAGTTAAATAGGCACTCTTTCTACTGACACCCCTAAACTGGTTGGATACAACCCTGGTGCTGGATACAACCCAGGCAATCTTGCTGTTTGTCTGAAAATGAAGACAAAGCAGAGAAAATCTGAGCTGAGCGATGGGGAAAGACCAAGTTCCAACGACATCCATCCTTTGAACCCAGGATGCATCTGCGCATGAAACTAACGCGATCCTTGGATGAACTGGCAAATTCCCTGGCTTACTAAATTAAGTTTGACTTGGTTTGCAGTCAATTATAAATAACAGATTCTGATAAATGCAATTCAGAGTGAGCCTGCTGAACAGTTTTAATGATTGTTTCCAAAATAATTTTATGGCCCATCTTTTCAGAGTTAAAGAAGTTATTAAGCTAAGCCAAGAGGAGGATCTAGTCCCTTGACTGCCAATCAAGGCTCTTGAGAAACTCCTCCTGACACAGCAGAGACAACGGAAGTGATATTGTCTCTCCTGATAATAAGTGATCTTGGCACAGTCCTATAAACTTTTGGGCTGCCTCCCACTCCCCTGGATTTTGGTTCTCCCCTCTGGTTGCCAGCTTCTGCTCTCTGTTACCTCCTCTGAGGGACAATCTCAATGGTCTCACCCTTTTGGTCTCACTTGATTTTGTACACCAAGCCAGGACCTTCCTTATAGTTCATATTCTTCTTCACGCAGGTCTGAGTGTCAGGCTCAAAGACTGTATTAAAACTAATATAAGCAAAGTTGTTTTCAGAGCACTCACAACATGCCAGGTCCTGGGCTTAAAGCAGCAGTTTTCAAAATGTGGTCCCTGGAGCAGCATCCTGCTATCATCTGGGAATTTGTTAGAAATTCAAATGATCTGGCCCTACCCAAGATCCAAGGAATCTGACAATCTGGGGAATGGGCTCAACCACCTGTGTTTTAACAAGCCCTCCAGATGATTCTCAGGTTTGAAAACCATTGGTTTAAAGCATTACCTGGATTGTCTCCTGTAATCCTGTCTATTGAATCCTGAGGTAGGACAGTTATCCCCATTTTATAGATCAAGAAACTGCGTCCCAGCAAGTTTAGGCATCTGTTCTTCCTGCTAGGGAACAGTGGAACTTGGATTCAAACCTCGGCACCCTGACCCACAAAGCCCCTCCAGTGCTCTCCAGTGATGTGGACGTAGTGCTCAGCACCCATCTTCCCAAACTCGGTGCCTGGCTCACATTCCAGTTGTCTGGCAAAAATGCTGCCTCAGATCCACACCTCCTACTGCCTTTTTGCTAATTCCTAGGAACTTTAGGATTACTTCTCAGCCTCCAAGAAATTTTCCACTTAAAAAAAAATAGTTGCAAGCCAAAGAAAATCAGCTTGAGAGTCCCAGAATCGCAGCTGACAACAAGCCTCATGTTGGGTCCCCGGGAACCTGGGGACTGACTGCTCGGTGCACGGAGGCACTGGTGACCCTCAGCCTGCAGCCTTTTCTCTTGAAAATCACCTTGTCCTTTCCAAGTCCCTGTGCCTCCTGCATTGCATGTCTCCCAGCTCACACCGTGTGGTTACAGACGCTATGTCGCTCATTGCAATTTGTAAGCAATCACTAATGTTCGGTTATAATTCCCCATTTCAGATGCGAAAATGGTTCATCACGTGCACCACAAGGGCCTCTCTACAATGATATATAATTTAAAAATTAACACGAGGACAGAGGAGACTCTGCATTTTTGAACTAGGAACTTAGAGATTCAGAGGTTACAACTTGAGAAGGTGAGCTCAAGGAATGAGAGGAGTCATTAAAACAAATGCCTCTGTCACATGATTCCACGACTTCAGAGCTTTTCTAGCATCTTCCAGTTCACTTGCACTTGTCAAAGTGCATGCCCACAAGTGGTATATTTATATTAGGGTACTCTTCCCCATTGTCACAAACATTCTCTAATTCCTGACACAGACCTTTCTGATATAAACCATGCTGTCGGCGAGCAAGCAAAGCAGAAAGAAATCAATGCTTGATCTCCAGCAAGGGCCAAGCAGAGCTGAACAGCACAACCAAAAAGAGGTAATGGTGATTCTCTGGAAGGGCTTACCACTGTGTTTACAGCATTGCTGGCTCTGGGTAGAGAAGGACCCAGAAGACTTTGGAGAGTTGAATATGCAGCATGTCCATCTCCAGAGAAGGGGATGGCAGCAGTGACAGATGCAGGGGGGCGGGGAAGGCAGGGACAGAGAACGTGAGCTGGTGCAAGAGGGAAAGGGGAATGATTTTGCATGTGTAATGCTCAAGATACTTTGGTGCTTGTATTGGTTCAGCCTTTCATGCCTTTGTGACCAAGCCTTTTCCCAGTCTGCTCCAGCATCAAGTGGTTGCAATTATGGATTGCAAATTTATTGACATTTGACATCCACATCAGCCTTCCTCTGATCAACAGAACTCTCTGCTGCCAAACTGAATAATTACAGAAGATTTTAGCAGTCATGGAGATGCCAAAAGGTCATTAAATCATCTTGAAAAAAACAATGTGTTCCTCCATTTCATCTTTCCAGTAAATCTTCCGTTGGAGTTGGGACCACCTACGGTTGATGCTCAGAGAGGGGGGCTGAATTACAGGATGGAGAGAGGAATTAAATTAGGATTGAAAAATAGGAAGGCAGGCACAGCAGGGACCCCTTGTTTGGTGCTTCATAATTTCTGGAGAGGCATAAAGATTGTGGCTTACTTTTATCAAGAAATGGATTCTCCTCGGGAAAGAGATGGTAATGGCTCAGGAGTTGGGGGTGGTCCAGGGGAAATTCCGGAAGAGCAGTTGTATCTAGAAGCTCACCGAGGGCCCCACAGTACAAAGCCAAATTTGTCTCAGTGCTCTAAGGTCTTCTCTCTTTGACATCCCTTCTCCTTTCTAGACAAGCATGGTTGCAAGTGGCCTGGAATCCCCTGAAGGCACATCTTCTCCATGTGCCCCCCCTCCCCCCACCTCCAGATTACCATAGTTCTTCCCTTCACCTCCTCACTGGCTTCCTTCTCTGCCCTTGACTGCTCTAATCCATCCCATACTCAGTAATCACAGTGGTCTTCTGAAGGATAAAACAGATCATGCTCTTGCCTACTTAAACTCTTTCAATGGCTTCTCATTGTGCTTAGGAGGAAAAAAGTAGAAAGTTCGTAGGATGTTCTACAAAGCCCTGGCTCGCCTCACACCCTCACCCCACCCCAACCACTCCCCTCCCCCTCCAGTTCCAGCCCTCAACACTGGTCTTTATCTGAATCAGGTGCACCAACCCTTCTCCTGTTCTCCTGCCTGGGATGTTCTGCCCTCAATTTGTAATGTGACTGGCTTCTTCTCAATATCCTCATTTTCTCCCCTGATGTCCCTCTGTTTAATGTAAGCGGCCCTGTCAGAGTCCCTCACCTGCAGGATTTCCTTGGCAGACCCACTTTCTTGAGGCTCCAGGAATATTAGCTGTTAGTATTACTATCAGTGTTTATTCTCTGATTAGAATGTAAGATCTGGGTTTTTTTCTTCTTGGGGTGCAGCCCAGTACTTAGGACAGAGTGGCTTCTCCAGGAGCATGAATAAGGGACAATTGAATCTAAGTCTCTGATCCTCTTGATGCAGAGAATGCAGAAAGGTTCGACTCATTCGCCTGAAGACGTCTATTGACTGCTCCCATGGGCACGTGTACCCTGAAAAAAGACATTTCTTAGCCCTCATGACAATGTTAGTCCTCTGGGCGAATCATTTGACAATGCGCTGGGTGGGAATGTACCTCACCTCCTTGCACTTTTCTGGGCTGCACAGAACTTGGAGATCCCTACACTTGGGGCTTCTAGTATGCTGAGCTCTGTTCTTAGGGTTTCATGCACTTTATCTACTCCATCTGCCTCACTGATGAGGGACACAGGCATTATTGTCCTTTTGCACATGGCAGAGGTCAAAGAAAGTTATGATCACCTCCTAGATACTGTCCCTTTCTCCTTCCCTTCCTTCCAATATTTACAGAGTCTGTGCATGGGAGAGCTAATCAGATGCGGCCCCTTACCTCCTGGACGTTAGAGGTGGCCGCCATCTTTACCTTGTAAACCAAAGGCTTGGTGACGAGTCCAGTGCTCCACCACTTCAAAGCCCTACAAGGTCAACTTCATGAAAACGATGTTCAAGTATTTCAATAAAGCAAACGTGTTTTGAACATCTCTCATGGAAGTTCAAATGATAAGTTTACATACCCGAGTGGAAGCCATCAGATGTATATAAATTGGCTTCTCTGTCGGATCAGCGTCCCTTCTCTGCCATTTTCTCCCCAAAACACAGGTCCAACCATGCCGAACAATGTGCATTTTCTGGAACGAACCTCCCACTTTACTCACTTACAAGGCTCTCCTCTTGCCATCCTTGTTTACCATGCCTCTCCCACTCCTCCTCCACCAGCTAGCTCTGGGCCGCTTAGATCTCTGCTCATTTGGTCAGCCGCCCTTGAACCCTCTTGTCTCCCACTGGTTGAGCCCTTTCCCTATAATATCACTGAGCTCAGTTTAAGCCTTGGTGGTGTAGTGTCCTTCCTCTTCTATGCACCGTCTGTGGTCTGAGGGCAGAGCCAGCCTCTGTTGGTTGCTTATCACCCTGGTCCTTGCAGGGACCACAGCCCCCAGTGCATAACATTTATTGCACGATGCACATTTGCATATCTTCCCAGATGGATGTTCCTGGGCCACAAAATGTGACTTGCTCCCAACACATTATAATTGCAATTGTTGCTGTTATTATTAAAATCTTGAGACCTATGAACTCACTCGTGGTTCTAGGGCTGCTATGTTTTAACAACGATGATTGAGGGTCTCTGGGTGCCTGGTATTGGCCCAGGAAGCACTCTGTGGGCTTGCTTGAATTTTCTCTTATAACTACGTGAAGCCAGCCGTCATGTGGCCACTTGGCAGAAGAGGCAGCAGAGGGTCAGAGAGGCGACGTGACCTGCCCTAGGTCCCTCAGCGAGGAAGTGGCGATGTGGCCCTGGGAACCGGGCCTCACTGGCTCCAGAGCCCATGGACATCCCCCTGAGTTTAGCCGCCCAGTGCTTCCCTCATGAGGTTTCCAGGCATCGGGAGCCCCTGTCTCCTGAGACTTTGTGACAGGCCCCCTGCCCCCCACTTCCAATGCCCTCCCACTTCTCCTTCTCTTATGTTTCTGGGATGATGAGGTCCTGATTGGTCCTTTGATTTCTAAGCCAGAGCAAATGTTACCCAATAGGGACCCATCTCCATGGTTACCGCACACCAGAGAATGCACCAGAAGGTAGCACAGGGGGAAAGTGGGGACTCCAGAAAATATGGGGGAGGAGGGAGTCATAAACAATTAAACATGACTAAAACCTCTGGTGAACCAAAATAGAACTATTTGACTGTGAAATCGAGTAATGTAGCATTGAAAGTAACATAACCTGAAACATCATTTTTTCTTCCATAGATGAAAAAAACACCAGGTAAACCCATGTGCCGTGACAGTGCCAATTTGCTGGAGGGCCCAAGTAGTAGGAACTTGTCTAGGTCAAGGTTTGGGCTTTTGGGATATGAATTTATTTTTTTGCCCCTCCTCCCAAAGGACAAAGTAACTTTTGGGGACAGGGTTCGCATCTCACACTTTGGCGCAGCGCCTGACGGAATTTAACACGGGGGCCTCCAGAAAGGCGCTGAGAGACATTTTGACCAAGATTGTACCTTGTGGTGAGTCACTAGCTTGGCCACAGTGGATCTCCAGCCCCGCTGCCTGCTCTCTGCGCGATCTTGGGGGTCACGCCACCTCTCTGAGGCCGGTTTGTTCACCTGTGAGCTGGGTGTCATCAGGGTTGTTTCTCCGGGGAGTTTCGGGTTCAGATTGATGGAGATGATACGTGAAGAGGACTCAGCACAAGAGCCGGGACTCCGTGATGGTGCCATAAATGTTAATCCCCTGTCAGGATCGATCGCGACCAGGACAACAGTGGTAGCAGACACGGCTTCTTACCACCTTTAATCAACCTCATTCCTGTCATTATCTGCACTGAGGCTCCAGTGCAGACCTTGCTAAGTGCAGCACAGCCACTGGTGGTTTTTAACTGGAGCAAGTGGAATATTTCAAGGGAGCTGACAGCACCGAGGAAAAGCAGAAGTCAGAGGGAAAGAGACGCAGGGTAATGCTGTTCTCCATCCTTCCTCGGGGCACCTGAACACCTCCAGATGCTTCCATTCCACAGCCTCTCCTGCCACTGACCCCCCCTCCCTGGCGCCTGGAGCTGATTTAATTAAATCTGTACACATAGTCTCTCCTTATTTCTTCAAATAAAATGGCACAATCCATCCCACATCTTGATTTAAGCCTTAAGCAAACAGAAGGGGATTTTTCTGAGGTAGGCGCTCGAAGTGGGAAATAAAGAGGAGAATGAAGTTCATCAAGTGTTCGCTTTGAGGGTCAGATCCAGCGCTGAGCTCTGCCCGGGCACTATTTTAGCTAATCCTCAACACAAACTGAACAAGAAAGGAACTGCACTTATGCCACCCAGTCTCTGCAGGTCTTTCTCGTTAACTTGAACATGGATTTTTTTTTTTTTAGTTTTCCCAGCATCACTAGAAGATTACCCCAGACAGAATGCCCTCTGCCCAAATATACACTATGTCTCCTGCAAGTAAAAAAAGTAAAAAAAAAAAAAAAACCCCAAAGAAATAAAGAATATTCCCCCCCAAAACCCACCACGACCACTTTCCACATAACCCGGGCTGCCTGGGCTTGGGGTGGCGCCACTTCTCTCAACAGCAGCACCAAGTTCTCTAAAGTCCCCAAAGGTGATGTGCGCCTTCAGCCCCGGCGTTCCATTTTCTTGCCAGGTGAGTCTCATGTCACATTTACACTGGATTTAATGGGAGGACATGACATGCACTGATTTTCAACAAACTCCTGTTCTTTCGGAGAAAGAATCGGAGAAAGAAGGCAGCCACCGACCACACCCTCTTCTATTTTGGTATCCTCAACATTATCCCCGTGGCCTACATATCATTTCACAAACTGCCCCGCAATTCTTGCAGGGCGTGGCGTCAAGACTGATTTAAAATCCCTGCATTGCTAAAACTGCATTGTTCTTCATCAAGTTGAGTCATTTTTATGTGAAGTGTCAAGATCCCTAACAAATAACTCCTGCCAGACGAATCAAGTTCCTCGTCTTAGAGCCGTGGCTAAATAGTTTATAGCTTTAATCTGCTCACCGAGGTGTGCAGTCTATGACAGTAATTATAAATGCAAGGAGAAATTACAGCTGAATGCTTTAACTGCATTAGGAGCCGTTTGATGAACAATCATGAGTGCCTGCTCGTTTCCAACAATAGAGGGCAAGTTAGTGTCAGTGCATTAGAGAGATTTCAGTTCTGCCTGGCGTTTCCTCCCATTTACCACAGAATGTCACTTGTCTTCTATAAAGTAGAAAAAAAGCACCGTGGAAAGCTTTAAACTTGATAGTTAAAAAAAAAAAGACAAAGAGAGAAATGCAGGGGAAACTGTTTATCATTATGACTTTTTTTTTCCGCCTGTTTTGCTTGGGGACTGGTTCAGTTTCAAATTAGTTCATTGAAGGGAGCTGCTTGTTTACTTACGAGGGGCCTTAAGAAATCCCTCCTCAAGCCATTTTTGAGAAATCTTTATGGAGAAAGAGTTCGTTAAGTGAGGGGGCAAGTTCAGCATGGGCCCAGGCAGTAGATTTGGTGATTGTGCGTGTGCTCCCCTCCCCCTCCCCAAGTCCTTCTCTCCATCTGTATCTACCTAAGCTAATGACACCGTTCAGCTCTTTATTTTCCCCTCCTCACATCCACGGAAAGACGTTTTTAATTTAGCTGAAGAATTACACAAATGTATTTTAAAGACATAAATCCATATAAAAAATATGAGCTAATTAAAACATTGCACTCCCTGTCGCTCATGGATTTTCAATTTAGTGAAAGAAAAAAGAATTGCATCTGGTTAAATGAAAAGATGATACTGATGGCAGATTGGAGTAAATGAAAAATAATGTTACTCTATATTAAAGCACCAAATTATACACGTCAGGATTGAGATTTCGAAGGTCCCAATGAGGGGGAAAGTGCAACAGAGAGGGGGGGCCGGCCATGTGCGAGGGAGTTAAGCCAGAGCGCTTGCAGAAAATGAAAGCATTCAAACAGACTACACATTCGTGTCACTGCGTTGGAAATACACGAATCTCGGAGCTGACCCCGTTTCTGAATTCTTAGTTTGCTTCCCTCAAGTGAGAGTCAGGATAGGGATCAAGAAAAAAATTGGACATGTATCTTTTCACTGGAATGTGGGTCATTTCTTGCTTAGACACCATATGGTAAATGTATAATAGGCTGACCGGACAAGGAAATTATAATCGAGAGAGCAAGGATGCTTTGCCTCACGCTGCGGGCAAGCTCTGCACCCCCCCTACCCGTCCCCCCAGTTTCAATGTCTTGTTTGTAGCCAGAGCCCCTGAGGGGGCTCTTGCTGAGCTCATATGCCATGGTTACAGCCTTTTCCTGGGCTGTTAGAGGTACACGTGGCCATGGGTCGTGCCTAGAAACCGGCAGACAAGGCGGCAGAGAAGCCGAGAGGCAGAGGGTCGAGCAGTCCCCGGGTTGAGTCCCCTGTGCCCTCACTGTGCGCTTTTGGGCAAATCCTGAAGCACTTCAAGTTCCTTGAAAATTAGAATGATATGAATAACCATGCTTGGCGAGTGGAAGAGGCATGGAAGTGGGAGTTTTGCTGTCATTTGCTCTCATTATGATCAAGCAGCAAGTGGAGGCTTCCACTGGGCCACCTGGGAAGAGCCCACACGGCCCACACGCTCCAGGTGCGGCTGGAGAACGTGGGAGAAGCCGGCAGGGACGGTGTAGGACTAACTTTTCCTGTGAACCTACAGGCCTAGTTAATTCTCAAAGTCTTGTAGGACCAGAGACCTGTGTCCACATTTCATCGACCTAGAAGTGCATCATACCTCAGAGACAGTGGATGCATTAGGATGTGCACCCAAGCCTGGGAGCCTGGGCAGCCTCTGAAACCACCATGCATTCCCCTTCTTGGCCTCCCCCGAGATGGGGGCAGAGGCCCCTCCCAGGTGCTCTGTTCAGCCTTCACCCCAGAGCCGCCCACCTGGGTGTCAGGCGCGAGCCTCCGAGGCGGACTCTCGTCCAGGTCACTGGTTTATTCCCTGGGGTCAGCACAGTGCACGGCCTGGAGGGGTAGCCTCCTGGGTAGATGATAATGAATGAGTGAGGTTCCGAGATTGTGGGACTTCACGCAGAATCTCTCTGCCTCCTTTTCCTCCCCTGTGACACTGTGGAATCAACCCCTACCTCCTAGGACTGTTTGTGAGGATAAAGTGAAATAATGTCTGCAAAGTGCTTGCTGCAGGGCCGGCACACTTGGCTATTATAATCAGCATGTCTGCTGGGTCACCATTACGTATCCATTGCTGAACGGAGGCTGGTGCGTAGTAAAAGCACAAACAATGTTTGCAGTAAGATGAAAGACACTCAGGGAGGGGAGACAGGAAGGAGGGAGGGAGGGAGGGAGGAGAGAGGAGGGAGGGAAGGAGGGGGAGGGGAGAGAGGGAAGGAGAAAGGCAGGCAGGGAGGAGGAAGGACAGGAGGAATACTCCCCTAATGGATGAAGGGAAGGCGATGCCTCTCATAGACATTAATTAATCCAGCCCATTTTGCTCTTTCCAGAATGCCATATAAACCGTGTTGTGAGGGTTGCCAGATTTAACAAATAAAAATACAGAATGCCCAGTTAAATTGGAATCTCAGATTAACAACGAATTTTTTTTTTTAAGTAAAAATATGGCCCATGCCATATTTGGAACATGCTTATCCTAAAAACTTCTTTGTTGTTTATCTGAAATTCAAATTTCACTGGACATCTTGTATTTTATTTGGCAAGTTTACATGCTGTTCACCCTGAACGTGTGTCTTTATCAAATCGGCTGCGGCAAAGGCGGCGGCTTCCTGGTCTCGAACTCGGTCTTGCCCCCAATTTCAAGGCGAGGCGTGCTGCTAAACTTGTACGCTGTGTTACACAATAATGACTATAATTTCAAGTGCTTGTGCATTTGAGACTTATTGATTTTCTCTTTGTTTAATTTCTACTCTTTGAGAGCATGTGGTTTTTAAAGGTATATACAAATACTTACTGAAATTGCTTTAGATACTCATGTCTTAAAATAGGGCTGCACAGCATAATACTGTCTAATTAATTGTTAATGAAAACTTGCCTTTGCTATTTGGCCGAGCGTTTTGCAGGGTTCAAGACCTACCTAAGAAAGAAGAGAAAATTCGGGCCAGAATTTGCATCATAGGGAGAGCATAGACACGGCAAAGCTTCCAACTTTTCCATAAAATCTTGACCATGCTAAAACATCGTGTCATTTTGTACCATTTGCGCAATCATGCATACCAAGTAAAATAAGAGCACCGGGGAACAACCACCTCATTTCGTGATCATTCAAACGCCTCTATGCATAATTCTAGGCAGTAGGCAAAGTCCTGCATGAGTGTCGCTCTCGGAGAGAACATGCTTCCCGAGGTGACCAGAGTGTAAGAAGGCCACCTCAGGCAGATTTAATCTCTTTAGTATTAACACAAACACACCACGCACCTGCACCATTTTTGAGTGTGTGTACACGCAACACACGTACACTCCTCTTGCTTTGAACGAGTCTTAAATATTGAAACCTGTTTTTCTGTCATCCTATCTCAAAAGCACAGCATCACGGTGTTTATAAAAATAATGGGGCTTTGGTTTCATATAATGATTCCTCTGCCGTATGGTGTTTCAAAGGTCCAAAGCAGAAGTATTTATGTTGTACAAACGCAGAGGGACGAGAAAAGAGCGAGCTTATCTATGCCTTGACCAGATATGTTAAGTACCTTTTGGTAATTTGTTAAGTACCTTTTCCAAATTATCAGTTTACCTTTGCTTCCTCAGAAGAGACATGTGGATTCTGATTTTGACTAAGGTTTTTTTTCCCCCTCCCCTCTTTCTATTTACATACCACAACGTTTTGGCAGTGATATTAATTTTTTTTCAAAGAATGATTACAAACCTAACAGGTGGAAAATTGGTCTTTATTGTAGCACAAATAAACATTACCTATTTGTCCTCTTTACCATGGTTTGGACCCTGCCACTATGGGATTGGAAACATCTCTCTTCTCTCTGGGTATTCTGTATATATCCACCTTTTTTTTTTTTCAAGGACCAGAAAAGTGTAATAGCAAGTTACATAAGATTTAAAATGTTATATAGCAAATAAATAGAATGTTGCCAAGCCCCAAGCTCACTTAGAGATCCAATAGCTGAATTTTGACTTTTCTTTCAATAGTGTGAGCTGAACAAATCATGCTTGGAAAGCAAGAGATGAATCCTCTGGTAGCACATTTTAATTATCATGATAAAAACATGCAAACAAAACAATAGTCTTCATTTGCGCCCAAATAGCCATTAGACCCATGGGATGGGCTCCCCCTTCATCAGAGGCTCTTAGATCTTCTCACTGAGGGGGCAGTCCTAGATTTTCACCCTTTATTTCATCTTGAGCCTCCTCACACTCGGCAGATCTCCCCACCCGATGTGAGGTGAGCCCAAGGCCACACCCATATAGATATCCCTCCTCCACTTGGGAGCTCGGTAGTGCTCATGCCTTTGTGGCTTGATCTGAACGTCTCCTATTGAAAAACAAATGCTCTGACAATTGGGGGTGGCGAGGGTTGATACAGGATGATTGGCTGTTCCTATCTTATTGTGAAGGAACTGAAGGAACTAATCCGTCACCTAGCGTGACATAAACTGGACTGGCAAGTACTGAAGCTGTAAGTCAGCTCGGGTCCCCATGTGGGGCGTGGCCCGAGGCGGGGGTTGGGGGGAGGAGGACAGCTTGAATATGTGTGGAGGTCCTTAGCACGTAGTGGGGGGGATCATGCTGATGAGGAGAGAAAAAAAAGTAGACAAAATACAAAAAGGGAGATGAATGGGTTGTGTGAAGACCCAGCCTTGAAAACAGTTGAAGACGGCTGGTGTGGCAGGACTGCCAAGGCATTTGACCTTGGTCTCTGTCCGCTTTCTTGGAGGTGACATAGATAGTGTGGGCACCAGTGTCTATACAAGGCACAGAACTCCTATGATACATGATGCAAATTATCTGGATGCCATGGGACCCCATGTGCATTGGCAATGGGTGTTCAGACAGTCATTTATTTCTTTAGGTAAAATAAACCCTCAAGGGCATGCAGTGCATCCATCTTGGTTAAGGGCTGATGCCGATATTAGTCTATCCTAAAGAAAACCAAAAGATGAGAGAAGAAAGTAAGCTTCCTCTCTTCTCACCCCAGTGCTCTGCAGTGAATGTTTTTCTGTCCTCTGACTACAGGGCAGATGCTCTTTCCTAGCAAACCTAACGGAGGCGATAAACAGAGGGTCGGGTGGGGCAGGTAGCGATCGCTGAAAGGAAGCTGCAAAAAGCATTAATTACAAGTAATAATAATAAAGTTCTCGAGCTGATTACGAAATCTCTGCATAGCGGCTGCCCCCAGGAACTCTGCCATGCTCATTGTTCCTCCCCCTTCACTCACTTCCTAAGTCATTAGCATCGCTATGGGAAGGTGAGGGGGTGAGACCGGACAGTGAGGGAAGTCCGTACATATTAATTAAAATGAGGTGTAGCCTTGGCTGGACCTTCAGAGTTGGGCCTTGGGGTCCCTAAGGGGATCGCGCATCATGAGGTGGTCATCTGCGAACACCACCTCTCTGAGCCCATTTCCTGCTGTTCACCAACTCTAATCTGGAGACATTCAGAGAACAGTTAGGACTTATCATGTTCTAGTCTCTCATACAAATAAGTCCTAATCCAGCAGGCTACTGTCCTCTTGGTACTGGGAGACATGAGCTGCCTCTAAACAGACCCATCTCCCATCAAGAAGGTCCTCACAAGGCTACTGTCCCATCACCTGGGAGCAAACCCATACCTGAAGAGCTATTCTTCATCCACGTCTGTTACAAACTGTGAGTGGTGTTCAGGTGACTTGCTGTGCGTTTTGCTTAGGTGGAGTTTTACCGCATGTTTGCTCACAAATGTCCGACAGCACAACTTACACTTGAATTTAGAGTCTGTGTCCTCTTCGCCAGCTATGGTTTCCGGAGACCTCTGAGCCGATGACACCCGCGAGATCTCTTGTTCCACCTTGCCTTGCTGTTCTACCGCCATGCGGGTCATGTCCTTCATTTGGAAACCTAGGTGCGACTCCAAGTGGCTGATGTAGGTGGAAGGGGTTCTGAACTGGGAGGCACAGTCACTGCAATAAAAGATGGGGTGCCCTTTGTCCATGTTTTTCAGGAATTTTGTCCCGCCCGTTTTCCGAAGCTGGTACTTGACGTTTGCCAGCCAGTGGCTGATCGTGGTCATCGAGAGCCCCGTGAACTTCGAGATTTGCATGCGCTCTTGAGGGCCCAGGTCGGACAGCAGGTACTTGCCCTCAGACGTCTGGAAGAGACTGGAGGCGAACTGAGCTTGCAAGATCAGGAGGTGCTGAGGGTTCCAGTTGGACTGCCGGCCTTTCCTCTTATGCAAAGTCGAGACTTCACTGGAGACATCCTCAAAGCGTCTGACATCCATCTCCAGCTTCATGGGGGTGCCCCTCGAGGAAGTGGCGGGCTTCGGGGTGGTGGCTTTGGGGAGGACCTTGACCATGTCGGCAATGTCGGACAGAGCGTGCTTCTGAGGTGGGGACGTGCAGGATTGTGCTTGCGAGGACTCGGCTTTCTTGCTCTTGGACTTGGTCAGGTCGATGGGCTGATCGTTGCTCTCAAACAGGTAGCGTCTGGACACACTGGCCGGCCGTGTAGGGGCAGGACTCAAGCCCGGCTTGTCCATGACGCTGAGACTCGACTTGTGGAACATCGACATTGTGCTTGAGCTTGGGCTGGAGCAGGAAGGGGAGCGCAGGGGTTCCGTGGCCTTGCCCAGGTGATTGTTCAGGACGGACTGCAGGGCGCTGAGCGGGCTGATGCACGGCAGGGCCGGTGCTCGCGTGGGCCGGGCGCACCCGTTGCTGAGGGAGTGCACTGGCTCGAGGGGCGGGTGTTTCTCGGGCTCGCTGCCCTCCTCCACCAGCCTGGCCTCCTCCTTCAGGAGACAAGGCTCAGCCTTCTTGGACTCAGAAGGGGTTTCGCTTTTGGAGAAAGCATCCCCCTCACTGTGGCTGAAAGGTGAGGCCTCTTCCTGGGGGCTTTCTTTCCCACACTCCTTCATGACATCGTCTTTGTCATCCGGCTCCTTCTTCACTTGAGTGTATGGGGCCAGGTTGGAGGGCACAGAGACCAGTGGCATTACTTTCCACTTTGGTGCTATTGGCCTTAGCTTGTTGGTGAGGTTAGGGCGAATCTGCAAGACCTGGGATCCCATGGGCAAGGCAGGCTTTGCGCCCTCTGACAGCTGATAGGCCGCGTGGATGCTGGGGTACGCGCTCCAGCTGGGAGCCCCATTCTGGGCTTTGTTGATGGCTGTGGTGACGGTGTTTTCCAAGGACTTCAAAATGTCCCCTCCGCCCTTGGAGCCATCTTCCAAATCCTCCTCCCTTAGATACTGATATTTTATTGTAGGGTCTAAAGGCTTCTGCAGAGGGTCTTCGTACTCCTCGCTTTTCACAACTTTCTCGTCCTTGCTGATCTCCTCTGGTTTTTCCTTTTTGCTCTCTTTCTTCGGCTCAGTTGTAGAGGCTGCACGGTCAGAGGCAGAGTCACCTGATGGCTTGGGAGCCAGCGAATCACTGTTTGGGGCGTCCGACAAAGACTGCATTTTCTCGACGGCCAGCGGGTCTAGCACCAGCTGCTTCCCTTTCTTGGAGGCAGAGCTGGTGACCTTGAGAAAGTGCCCTGTCACCATCATGTGGGTGGTGAGCTGCTGCAGGGTGTCGTGGGAGCTGCCGCACTCCATGCACTTGAGGATCTGGGACTTGCAGGCCTCGAACTGCCAGGTGTAGCTGGCGCCGTTCTGGTAGCCGTAGCGGTTGTTGGAAGACAGCTGCAGGCTGGCTGTCTTCTGAGAGGAGAATGACTCTGCAAATGAGCCCGTGGTCGAGTCGGGGGAGCAAGGTCGATTGACGTCAAAGACGCGTTTCTTGGCCGGAGTGACCATTTTCGACGAAATGGTGGGCACTGGCTCCTTCAAAGGCACTTTTTGGTAATGTTTTGTTTTTATCATGTGGACACTCAAATCTTGGAGGGAATCGAAGGAGTCACCACAAAACATGCACTTCAGGACCTTCTGAGCATCCTCCTTGTCCATATCCTGGAAAGCCCGTTTCCGGGGCTTTGAGTAGCTCGTGGGTCTCAGCTTGTCCTTTTTGCGGTTGTCATCTTGATAGTGGCCCGTTTCATTCATGTGCACGGTCAGCTCGACCAGGGTGTCGTAGGCGGCGCTGCACTGCCGGCACCGGAACCGGCTGGCCCCGGTGAACACCGTCCCGCACATCTTGCTGCTCTGCCGGTACAGCTGCACCGAGCTGAACAGGCTGGGCTTCCCCACGGATCTGGAAGGCAAGCTCTGCTGTAGGCTTTTGGACAGCGCATCTTGATGCCAATCGAAATCAGTCTTGTTGCTGCCATTGCGAGCGTCACAGTGCCGCCTCTCGCTGCTGGACAGCTTGAAGCCGAGGCCCAGGCCCGACCAGTAGGAATCGGACAGGATGTTGGCGTAGACGGCGGTCATTTTATCCATGCAGTTGTGGCTTTCGGTGGGGAGCTTGGGGTGCGCGCTGGCTTTCTTGTCCGAGACATCCCGACCGCAGATGCTCTTGACGTCCGACACCTGATCGCTGGCATCGCTCAGCAGAGACTCATTCTCCACGTCCTGATTGGACAGGTGACTGCCCGGAGAGTTCTGGTAGCTGAAGCAGCCCTTCTGCTCTGGGCCCGTTTCTAGTTCCTCATCTGTCCCTGGGTCATTGCTGCCCTGAAGCTGAGCTACCGAACCACTGTCCTCCTCTTCCTCCTCCTCTTCTTTTATTTCCTCTTCTTCCTTCAGCTGTTCCTCCTGGGCGTAGCCTGCAAGAGAAGAAGAAGAAGAGATGAAATAATAGTGACAGGTTGCATATTCTGTCCCAATTTCCCCGCTTAGACTAAGTGCTTCCTATACTGAATTGAATAGCAATTGAATCCACACTTTTATTAACTGCAAACAATGGACACAGGAAAAAGCCAAATGATGTCTCTTGTGCTATCTAATGCCTTTTTTTAATTGACAGGAGTCACAAATCTTTTTAAATGCCTAGCATCCCAAGTTAATAACGTTCACGTTTAAGGAATATCACTCTAGTGCTCTGATAGTCAGAGAGTTGCTAAATTCATAGGTATGATTTCCAGGAAAGCTGGACTGGAATTCTGACTCTACAAAAACAGATCTCTAAGGAGAAGGACGTTGGCTCACAAGAAAACTAGACTTGACCCTTGGCATCTCTGTGGTAAGGTTTACCGAGAGCCTTGGCTATGCTGGCATACAATTATCTTAATAAATCATATTTGAGTGCTCATAGGTAATTGAGATGCACAGCCATTATATTTTTGATAGCCAGTGTCTTTTTGTTATAACATTTTTATTTGTAGAGAGTCACACAGCAGGAAGAGAGATTATGGAGTATCGAATAAAATCTTCCATTGATAGCTGAAAAATTATGTAAGCTCAGCAAACATAATGATTTTAAAATAATAGCAAATGGTGTTGGAATGGGAGATTTGGGGACTATCCTATTATTCTCAAACAGGTTTATGAAGACCTTTTCAGACAAGGCTGAAAATGCCCTCTCGATCTTGTGCCTGTAATTTCAAATGCTTTGTGATTTGTGGGTGCCCGTCATGAGATGCCAATTATACGTTTGATTTGTAGATGCAAAATGCTATTGGGGATGCATGCCTTCCCTCCTCTGAGAGGATTTAGGACCAGTAATTGCATAGGGAAAATGAAGGCACAAGAGAGCGGGTGCAGAGGGAATTAATGGGCAAATATCCATCAACAGAGATGGGGAAAGTGACTATTTATGCCCATGTGTTCATTTCCTTCACCTGGCCTTTTCAGAGCCTCGTGGGTAAAATGCAACTAAAGAGGGACCAAAACAAGGGAGATTCAGTCTTAGATTTGCAAGGCTTGTGTGATCTCAATGCAATGTTTTCCTGGTGCGCTCCTCTCTCCCCTCTGAATGCAGGTGGGTGCTGGTAGAAACCCGGGGTGGTGCCAGGTTCCCATTCACCAGCGAGACAGCTGGGAAAAGAGTGATCATGCATGGAGGTCTATCCCACAAGGCAGGCAGAAGGAGTTAGGCTAGAAGACGAAGGGGCTTGTCGGGAATAAGGCAGCTCCAGTCAGAAACTCCAAAGGCTCCTCAGGCGCTATTAAGTAATAACTATCTCCTAGGAGCTCTGTTAACCTCTGCAAATGCCTTCTTCCATTTTGTCTGATTGCCCACACGATGAAGGAACTATTCTTATTTTCACTTCACAGATGGGGAAACTGAGGCTCTAAGGTTAAGAGATTTGCCCAAGGCCACCCGGTTAGGATCGCAGAGTCAATGACATGCCTGTTTGATGAGGGAGTCCATGGCTCTAACCACGATGCTCCACTCTCTGGGACCAGCCTGAAGGGTAAGAAACTTCCCAGGGACCCAAAGGTTAAAGGTTAAGCAGTGGCATTTTATTGAAATGTCACTAAGTAGATAATCGCTTCAGAGGGAAGAAATGCTGGAGACAAGAGCCCATGATTTCAAGGACATGACACCACAAAAACAAGATGAAATAGAAAAACTGGATTTAGCCTCTAGCTTGGCGGTTGTGTTCATTCCTGTATTGTTGTCGGTGTTCCGTTTCAGCTCTCCTGGCAAACTGGTCAGTGGATTTTTCATTAAACTGGTGCTGCTGGTCTCTACTTCCATAAATTGATTTGGCAAAACAAGAGCTACTCAATTGAATTGAGCAACCATTAATAAACGGTCCCTCCTTGCAAGGAAAACCTCGTTTAAAATAACTGAATGACTAACTTAGACCACTCCCCGCCCCCATCCTCACTGCATTTTCTTTTTCCTGGACTAATCTGTGTGTTTGCAAATTAGTATTTGGTCTGTGAGTCACATCATTAAGCTCAAGGAGAAAGCCTGTTACAAAAGAAATAAACGAGGTGCCGCAGAGCCAAACAAAATACTCCAAAGCAACAGGCGAATTTTATCAATCGAACAGGGTCACTTTTGAGAATTAAAAGGGCTTTATCACTCAAAACCTGGGACAACACTCCTTAGCCAGGCCAATGGAGACCTACAGTCACTTATCTATGAGCAATACGATCATAGCAACACGCGCACACACACCTACACCCACAGAGCCAGGGGGAAAAAATCCAGCCTGAGAAAAGAGGTTTCTATCACCACAATTGCTTAAGAGTGTGACCACGTTTTGCTCATCTCCCTATTTTCAGTGCCTAGCGCCGGGCCTGATTTGGTTGGAAGAATTTCATGTTACTGTGTGTGTGTGTGTGTGTGTGTGTGTGTGTGTGTGTGTTGAAGGGTCAGGCGTGTGTGTGTGTGTGTGTGTGTGTGTGCACAACGAGTGCACATGAACGCACCAACACCACCCCTCCCTCCACTCCCATAATCGGCCTGGCCAATGTCGTCATTTTCACACAAGGAGAAAATAAGTGTTTTTGTTTCACCCACTGCTCACATTTGGATCCGTGCTTCCCAAACCAGCCTAGCTTCACAGCCTACTGTGTCCTTCTAAATGGATTCCCCAGAAGAAAAGTCAGAGACAGCAAATACCTCCCCCACAATACAGATAAAATTTTCTGCTTAATTAGGCATTGACATGTTTACTATAACCTTTACAGAAGAGTAACTCGTGCTGAGAGACCCTTTTTGTCTGTATTCTCCTGCAGGACAGACTAAATCTCACGCACCCGATAAGCAGTGCATTGAAAGGCTTCATAAAAAAAAAAGTGCCAAAGCATCCGTCAGAGTGAGTGTATTTTAACGATGGCTGAGGGTTCCGAGGAGTTTTTAAAAACATGCTTTAATATTCCACATTTAAAACTGTGCACTTGACGTAAGTGATTTTGTTTGCCACCGGCAGCTGATGAGAGAAAAGAAAGACAGCCAGAATATGGTGATCTGGGTGTGTAATGAGTATCTGTCTCTCTCTCTCTATTGATGATTGGCTTAATAAGATCGCATCAGGTGTAAATCTTGGTAACGTGGCTGAGTGGCAAGTTTATTCTTATGAATACTTATTTAGCCAAAGAAAATGGATCACAATTATGCCAAGGCACAATAAAAAGAACTGTTCTCTGTGGAACCTTCTGGTTGATTTCAGGTCAAAGATCAAATCTCTCCCTTTTCCAACCTGAATTTCTAACCGCATCCCTTGCCACTGCCCCACTCCGGCCAGGCGAAGCCTCCTCATCGCCAGGACAGCTACTTCCTACGCGAACCCTCTCAGCGCTAAGTGACTGATGGGAGACACTGTTTCTCTTCCACTCCAGCTGGGCTCACCGCACCGACTGTGCCACCATCACTGTTCACTAGGATAAGTACGTGGGCTTCCTGCTTCTACTTCCTCCAAAACTGCTAGAATTTTCATTGTCAAAAGAATAAGATTTTGGGTGGTGACATTGCTGTCTTTAAACTCCTGCAGTGTCCTTGTGCTGCATTCAAAATGAAATCCAAACCCTTGGCATGGCCTGTAGAGCTTGCTGGACTTGGCCTCAACCTCCCTGTGTTCTTCCTCCCAACCCTCACCCTTCTCTCCATGCCTGAGGTGAGACAGCCTCCTCGTTCCTTCGTGACTTTGCCAATCCTTCCTATGACTTGGTTCCTTGCAGTTGGACCTCTCTGCTCAGAAAAGTTCTTCCTCAGGACCTTCGCATGGTGGTCTTTCTTCATTCTTCAGGTCTTGGTTTCCAGGACTTTCTCAAGAAGCCTGTCTAGCCAGTCTTCCCCTCTCTGTGTAACTCCAGGTCACATCCACTTACTTCTTGAGATCCCTGTAGCACCTACCAGACTCTGAGATCATCTTGTTTTCCTACTGATTGATTGTGTCCTCCCACTACATATAAAAGTGAAATGCTTGTCCCCACGAAGATGGAGATCTCGCATCCCCCAGCACTCACACTGCCCCCTGGCACAGAATGGTGTCCACAGATTTATCTGAGCAAAAGAATGCATAGACCATACAATGCAAAGGGATTATTCTGGTCACAAATTCTATCTCCACGTGTTGATGGTGCCGCTGGCAGCTGTGATGGGTAAAGCCCCCTCCCTTAACCTCCAATATAGATCAGATGTGAACTATAGCCTTCCTGACCTGTTCGTCTCAACGATAAATCCAGAATATCTGTGTAAGTCATCTTTTCAGACCAACGGAGCCACCAATGTTCTTGTCGCCAGAAATCCCTGAGCTGTGAATTTAAACTTTTAAGTCAGAAGACGGAAAACAAGCATCAAGGCTGCAAAGCATCAGAAAATTCATCCTTAATGTGAGCAGACTTTGATTCAAAAGAGACTCACACATGGGAACTTTGAAAGTATGGACTAACTTCATCATGAAGGTAGTGTATTAGCTGATCCAGAATATGGGTTCCACAAATATGAGGATGGTCTTTTCTCAAATTCTTGATTTTACTGAGGAGAAATGGGGGGCACCTAGGTGGCTCAGTCAGTTAAGCATCTGACGCTTGACCTCAGTTCAGGTCATGATCTCGTGGTTTGTGAGATCAAGCCCTGCATCAAACTCTGCGCTGACAGCATGGAACCTGTTTGGGACTCTCCCTCTTCCTCTCTCCAGCCTTTCCTGCTCTCTCTAAATTTTAGAAATGTCTTCTTATATCAAAGGTTAAAAAACTGAAAGAGAATTTTTCTTTGAATCACCACCTCAATTGTTCCAAAAATGTCTATTCAGAATGATTTAAATGAAATTGTGCAAAACAATTCATGGGTTGCATGATGTTAGCTAGCAAATTTTTTTTGCCAGGCATACATTTTTGTAGTTGGCTTGAAACTCCACAATAGAGTGTTTATCCTAAAAACACTGACAGTTTTTAAAGTGGCAGTAGAAGTGAGACAGTTATAACCCGAGAAGAATAGAAAATTCTAGAAGGCTGATTTTCAAAAACTAAACCAGAATTCAACCAAGACCTCACTTAAAAACATATCCAGTGGTGACAGGATCATTTTCACCAATCTACCCCACTAAATGACAGTTTACAATCACACAAAGATTCTACAGTGTGCAGGGCAGATGTAAATGAAGGGACCGCTAGAATTGCTTGCCGTGTATAGAAGGTGTGCTAAATGATGACACAGAGGAAGGCCTCCCTGTCATGAGTCTCTAGTGTTTTGGTGACGGTGGTCTAGAAATCTGTTAATATGTATATTATTATTGGCACTAATTGGCGCTTTCGTTGGCAGGCTGAGTAAAGAGATAAGAGGATTTTGTTCAAGGAGACTGCGCGCCTTCCGATGGTGGCCAGGCCCTGAGCGAGGGCCGGTTGGAGGGCTGTGTTGAGGAGATTCGATGCTTTGTGTTTCAGGATGTTGTAGGCTGAAGAGCCGTGGGACCCCTGACGTGGTTCTGGAGCACAGACTTCAAACTTTCTGCAAATTCGGGTACCACGAGCCAAGGCTAGGTCTCCCGGCAGCCTGGGGTCATCATCTAAGCTCATGCACCTTTCTAAACAGGAAAGTTTTCAACTGGCAATGTCTCCTTCACGGCATACGGATTTTTATCCCCACCACACTGCACGTAACTCATTAACATGAGGGTGACTTGTAGGCACAGGTCAAGAGAGTAGGGCTCGTTCCCTCTGTCTGAATGTTGAAACGAAACAACATTTTTGAGAGACAGAGAGAGACAGAGTGTGAGCAGGGGAGGGGCTGAAAGAGAGGGAGACACAGAGTCTGAAGCGGGTTCCAGGCTTTGAGCTGTCAGCACAGAGCCCGATGTGGGGCTCGAACTCACAAACCAGAAGATCATGAACTGAGCTGCAGTCGAATATTTAACCGACTGAGCCACCCAGGTGCCCTTGAAATCTCTGTTTAGAGGTGGCCTGGGTGCAGCAGTAGGGGGGCTTCTCCTGAGCCCATAAGTGCTCTCTAGAGATGAACCGAGAGCTTTCTGAAGGTCATCAAGGACCACAGCATCTCTTTTATCCTCTCCTGTGCATCATTCAGCCAATGGGTACATTTTACTTGCACGATAGGATGCATATCGGGGGGGGGGGCGGTCTATGTGGAACCAAAAACCATCCCTTTAGTTAACACTCTCTTGTTGTGGGCACCTTCTTGAATCATCTTTCCACCACTTTGGACCACAAAGCTGTTTTCTAATCATCCTCTGTGTCTTTCTCCACATCTTTGTCTTCAGCAAAAAAAGGACTGAGCAGATTTACATAAATGGAACTGGATCCTCCCTCATCCTTTTGTGGTTCATCTGCTCACTCATTTAATCAAGAAATATTCATTCTGCACCTACTGTATGCAAGATAGCTCAGTCAAACTTCCCTGGAATGTCCATCTCAACAGTTCTCCAAAGGCCAAGGAGAATCAAGGAGAGTAGACAGAGGAGTGATGGAGAGAAGTTAGGCACCACAGTT
Source organism: Suricata suricatta (assembly GCF_006229205.1). Classification (NCBI taxonomy): domain Eukaryota; kingdom Metazoa; phylum Chordata; class Mammalia; order Carnivora; family Herpestidae; genus Suricata; species Suricata suricatta. The sequence continues at coordinate 97,922,394 of NC_043711.1, read as the reverse complement.
GGAGAGAAAGAAGTCATGGAAAGGCCACACATTAGTGGAGGTGGGCAGGCAATTCAAGTGGGCAAAGTAGGCCAGAGGGAAGAGAAACAATCTTCCATTGCAAAGGTAAGTAGTGTGGGCACTCACCTAGATAGAGACACAGAGGAGGTGTGGGCTGTGGAAAGCTTATACCCCAGTAAAGAATCCAGCTGCCATTGAAGGACTGGCCATGGGGGGCTTAGGGTTGCCAGAAACTTGTGTTGATCACACGGGGTAGATGAAATCAAATATGTCTGAGACCCATCCATTTGCAATTTCTGAATCCAGGAAGCCAGGGGAGGCAAAGAGTTTGGAGATGTGGCATGTTTTACTGGTGCTTTTACCTACCAGCTCTTTGACCTTGATTCCTTATCAGGTGGAGTAGGGTGGAGTAGGGGTGACAGTCCCAAGCCTGCCTACCTCATTGGGGTCTGTAGGGACAGAGGAGAAAATGGAAGAGAAACTGACTCATAAACCCTCACTACTCAAAGATTGGTCCTTGGAGCAACAGCAATGGCCCCTGGGAATTTGTTAGAAATGCAGATTCTCAACGTTAGCCCAGGCCTATGGAAGAGGAGTTATTTCACAAGGTGCCCAGGGGATCCCTATGTTCAATGATGTTTGAGAACCCTGTCGTGAACTGCAACACTGTGAGTAGCAAGGTATTTCGCAATCTGCCTCTCTGCCTGCGTTCCTGCTGGCATGTGGGGTACAGTCTTTGTGAAAAACGAATATACATCTTTGAGACGCCCAGCCCTTTTCCTCTCCCAGGACCAAAAAGTGAAATGCCCAGGACATAGGCCATTGCTCCCAGTTTACACTGGGAGGAGCTGAGCAAGAGAAAAATAAAAGTCCCTGATTCAAGGACCGACCAGTTAATGAAGAGAGAGGATGGTCCGTTGGCTGTGGGATCAGGCAGGTCTCAGTTCAAATCTGCTACTTACTCTTAATGTAATCTTGGGGAAGTTGCTGAAACTTT
>NC_043711.1:97867811-97921297 GCF_006229205.1 Suricata suricatta | reverse complement strand
CTACAGTCCATCAAGCTATGTGGCACAGAGGGGGACCTGCTAAATGGAGACCCAGCTTCCTCTGCATAAACCCTCTCAATAGCTTTCCTTGGCCCTTAGGTTCATGCTCCCTAATGCAGCCTGCAGCTCAATGATGACCTGTCCTCTTTCCATTTCACACCCCTCCCATCAGTGTCCCCTTGGTGATGTCAAAAGCTAAAATTCTCCCACCTATTCCCTAACTCACCAAAGTCTTTGCTCTGTTAAGGCCTTTGTAATTCTGCATCTCCTACATGGAACGTCTCCCCCTTTTCTTATGTCTGATTCTTTCTCCATCTTCTAGTATCAGCTCAAAAGCCTGTCTTCAGAAGGGTCATCTCTGATCACTGTAACTGCTGCACACTCCCCCCAAATCCCCAATTGCCACGGTTATTTTCTATCTCCGACCGCTCATTTTTCTTCTGCAGTTCTTATTTCAATTTGAAATTATTTTATTCCCCTATTCACTTGGTTGTTTGGCTTCACAAAGGGACCTTAAGCCCCACAAGGGCAGGCTGTATCTATCTTATTCACATCTATATTCCATTGTTATACAGGGCCCAACTTAATGAATATAGGAAGAAATAAATGAATGACTGGGTTGAGAAATGAATGGGTGAGTGCTTGCATCAGTAAAGCACAGTTTTGTCTTGCTGATAAACTTAGATTTTATTCACTGGTCCCAACTGACTTCCAAACCATAGAGAACACCAAGAAGACTTTTTAAAGGACATCCTTTTGGATGATTGCGGTTCCTCATGGGGTGAACTGGTCCTCCTGGGAGGCAGAGGAGGCCAAGGACAGATTGGGGTGTGAATTCAGGGGCATTGAAAAAACTTTTTCCTCCTCAACTCTGAATTTTTACATCCTACTTCATGCTTCAAACTTTGCAATTTGACTCTTGTTGATTTTGCATGAGGCAATCCAAGAACTCATCCTCTGTAAAAATATAAAGACTTATTCTCTTATGTCACCTTGGTACTTTAGGGTGAAAAGGTTTGATTTATTGGATCATTTCCTGGTAGCAGGTTTCTGTAGAAGAACACATGACCCTAGGAAACAACTGAGTCATCATGATACTCTAACCCAAGGATTCTAGAGCAAGTTGGCACCCAAAGAGGGCATTTGGCAATGTCTGGAGACATCTTTGGTTGTTAAAACTGGAGATGAGTTCTAGTGGTAGAGAGGGCAGGGATGCTGCTAAACTCTACAGTGCAGATGACAGTCCCCAAGAACAAAGAATTATTTAGCCCCAAATATCAATAGTTTAAAAATGTTGCAAAGTCAAGGTCAGCTGTTGCTTCAGGACTTGGTGATAAGGACGGGCATTCTTGGGCTTCTCTCTATAGTTGTGAAGGAAGCAGAGGGCTGCCTAGAGGAGAACATGTCATTAAAGGAGAACAGGAAAGCAAAGTGTGTGCACCACTTTCATGGAGGATAACATGTAATTGAAAGGCAAAACGTCTGCAGCAAGCCTGCCTGGGTTCAAATCTCACCTCTGCCACATCTTATATTGTCATCTTGAGCAAACTAACCACCTCTGTGGGTCTCAATCTCTTCAGCTATAAGTTGGAGGTAATAATTACACCCACGTCAAAGATGACTATGAGATCTGAGATCATTGGAAAGAACTCGGGATGCCTGGTAATAGTAAGTATTTGATATATGCCCCCTCTCATTATTATAAGAACAAAGACCTAGCCATGAAGAGCAGCACTGTGGGGCCAGATTTCTCAGGATTGTTAGTATTTATTCTTTTAAGTGTTGGCTAAAGAAAAAAAATATCCATCAAGTTCTCAGCATTATTTTCAATCAATTCCTTCTGGATTCATTTAAATCCCCTTATCAGATTGAGTATTTTCATACTACAAGAAACAAACAAACAAACAAGTTAATGATGAAAGGGATTAGCATTTCTAAATAACTCCGGTAACGCTGCCAAATAAATCTTGACCTATTTCAGTTCTTAATTAACTAGGTTGGCTTTTAAATGAGGCAACTTATATGAAACAGCAAGTCAGATCTGGGGCCAAATCCCCACTGGACCGTTGGATGAAGCAGTTCTTGGAAATGACCCAAATTCTGGGAGATACAGAGGTTTTCGATCTTTTTGAATCGACAGTTTGAATAATCTAATAGAAAATTCCCTAGGGTTTTCTGACCCTTTGATTTCATGTGAGGGTTGGTTTAAGAATGGCCTTTTTAAGACTTGTCATCTTTTCTGGGTCTGTATCTTAAAGGAGATAGGCAAGTAGGAAAAGTCTTGAGGTTACTATGTTAGCACCGCCCACATCCTACTAAATTAGCCATTGTCCCAGGAGAGGGCAGTAGGAGAAGACCTAATATCCTCCAATGGTGAACAATGGCAGATGGCTACAGATAATAGAGCCACTATCTTGTCCTTGGTATTCTCTCTGTTTTATGTATTTTTCTCTACTTTCTGTATCTTCTGATGTTGGTTCTCAGCTGGCTCTTGAACCACTCTCATGAAAGTAAAGTTCTCCAAAAAGTAATAATGCATGTATGTGTTTTTCTCCCCCATAACAATAAAAAAAGGCAGTGTTTAGCTAATTGGTTAATTTAATTTGGGGTGTCAAAGGTAATTTTTGAAAAAGTTTTTGTAATTTTTATTATCTATTTTTGAGAGAGAGAGAGAGAGAGAGAGAGAGCGCGCGCACGCGTGCATGAACAAGTGGGGGAGGGGCAGAGAGAGAGGGAGACACAGAATTCAAAGCAGCTCCAGGCTCTGAGCTGTCAGCACAGAGCCCAATGCGGGGCTTGAACTCACAAGCTGTGAGATCATGACCTGAGTTGAAGTCGAACACTTAACTGACTGAGCCACCCAAGCACCCTAAAGAAGTAATTTTTCTTTACCTGGAAAAATTACAAGATAAAGACCCAGGATTTTCTGAGCTGGAGGAGGATGGTTAAACATGTGTTCAGTCATTGGAAAAGCATCTTACATGCAGTCTCTAACATCTTTGGCTGTTGAGAGAGAGAAGGCAGATTTGCAGTTACACCTTAGACTTTCAAAGAGGACATTGGTGGGTTTCCAGATCTTGTCAATTCTTTGTCACTTACATACATTTAAACTGAACATAGCTAATTCTTGGGCAATGCTGAAAAGGTCATCAATATTCCAGGGTACCTGGTACAGTAAGCAATGTGGTTGCTCCCCAGCCTATGAAGTGTGGGTGGGATTGGTGCCACCCAGGTCTGGTGGGGCTCCGATTTGCCAACCTAGTCACACTGCAGTAGTGGCTTATCTCTGGTATTTAGGCCTCACCTAAGCCAATAGCTGACCAGTACTCTCCGTTTGATTTGATGATTAAGATAACAAGCGTCTCTCCCTTTCTCTTTTCTCATTCTTATACATAAATATATAATCTTATATACATTGCTATTAGCAATTTCACTACCATGAGGGAAGTTGGCCTAAGGACTAAGCTAGTATAAATAAGGACAGAGAGCCAAGAAAGTTACAACCAATTGGAGGGAGAACCTTGATCAAACTCCACCAGAAGCCTTACTGTCTTTGCATTTTCAAATTTCAGGAGCAAACAATCCTTTTTACTGCTTAAGATATTTACGGTGAGTTACTTGGCAACAGAGAGCTTCATGATACAGCTATTAATCTGTGTACCTTTCCTTGGTATGTTTATTCTTTTGCCCTTAACAGTTATGACCTTTTTTTGTTTGTTTGTTTGTTTGACTAAGTATAAGGTAATCCTGTCCATTAATTATCCATGATGATAAGAAGATCAATACTATAAAATTTGGGATTCTTGTTCCTGGTCAAGCACCTAACCCACTTCTAGTTACACATTGTGTATTTTGGGTTCTGAAACCACTTTACATGCCATCTCTGCCCTGAGCTCTTTTCCACACTCCCAGAGTACAATCTCCCTTTCTTTCTGTGATCCATTGGAGTTTACCCATATCTCCCAGCAGGCAAATCAAATTGTGACTCTTGATCTCACCTCCTAGATAGTAAACACTTTATTTAAAAAAATTTATTTTTAATCTTTAAAAAATTTTTTTTAATGTTTTATTTATTTTTGATACAGAGAGAGACAGAGCATGAGAGGGGGAGGGGCAGAGAGAGAAGGAGATACAGAACCGGAAGCAGGCTCCAGGCTCTGAGCTGTCAGCCCAGAGCCCGACACGGGGCTCAAACCCACGAATGTGAGATCTGACCTGAGCCGAAGTTGTAGGCTTAACCGACTGAGCCACACAGGCGCCCCTATTTAAAATTTTTTTAACATTTTAAATTTATTTTTGAGAGACAGAGCATGAGGAGAAGAGGGGCAGAGAGAGAGGGAGACACACAATCCAAAGCTGGCTCTAGGCTCCGAGCTGTCTGCACAGAGTCTGATGCAGGGCTTGAACCCATCAACTGTGAGATCATGACCGAAGCTGAAGTCAGACCCTTAACTGACTGAGCCCCCCCCCATGCTCCCTGAGAGTAAACTCTTTAAAAGCAAGGAAGTTATTTGTGTTTATCTTTGTGTACGTAGTGCCAGGAGTTTTTGGGCACACAATAAGGTGCCGTGAATGCTCTTCTCTCTCCTTGTCCGTTTCATATTCTACAACTTTACACGTGGTCTTGTACATAGTCAGTACTTCAGAATATTGCTTAAATGGAAATGCAGAGACAATGTTTACCCAAGGAGGGCCCCAGCCCCCAAGTGTACCCTGAATTAGAGACATCCAAGGGCTCCCACCAATCTTCCTGGTGATACCCAACACATTCTTGATGACTCAGCTCAGGGTGATTTGGCACCCTAGGGACATTTGGCAATGTCTGGAGATATTTTGGTGGCCATAACTATGGAGGGCAGTGGGTGTACTTCTGGCATCTAGTGGGTGGAGCCCAGAGATACTGCTAAATATCCTATGAATGCCTAGAGCAGCCCCCACAACAAAGAATGATCTGGCCCTTATGTCAGTACTGTCAAGACGGAGGGACTCTGCACTGAAAATCCTTCTTCCAATTTGAACATGAGCCCCACGAATGTGGGGGCTTATCCATTTCATTCATTCCTACATCCCCAGTACCAGTCACAGTTCTTGAGGTGATTGTTGGCTGCTTTGGCCAGAACACACTCCACCCCTCCCTGTGGGCCATTTTGGGGGGGGTATTCTGTCCCCGTCCATTTTTCCTCTGCTTTTGCCATTTGGGTGAGTTAATAATTGAAATGGTTCTCCTTTTTCCATGTTAAATTAGGTAGTGTAATTGATTTTTATTTTTTTAAGGCATACGATCAATTTGGGACTGATGTAGTTATAACCCTGTCCGAGCTAGGTTCTATAAACCTACTCCCTTCCAGGCACATTGGGAAGGCGCCAGCGGGACATAGATTTTGGTCTTTGGGAGATGAATTAATGAACCTCCAGTACATCTGGACCATTTTCCTATAAGAATGATCCAGATAACATGTGTATATGTTTAAATACCTGGTATTTTGTCTAAAGAGCAGGGAGGCAGAACAAAAAACATAAGCACTTTCTCTTTTCTCTTTCCTTTTTTTTTTAAGTATGGGCACACTATCCCAGTTTGGCCAATCAGACTCTTGCTCCGTAGAATTCAAATTCAGACCCCATGACTCCAGCATGGAAAATGGTTGGAGTGGACCCATCTTGACAAGAACAGCATGAAGAGGTCCCCTTTGATTTTATTCCCTTCCCTTTTATAGCTTCTTCCCTTTCCGTGATCTGTTCCACACTCCTTCTAACACGTTGCTTGTCCTGAGTCAGGTCAGCCAGAGATAATATTTGTTGTTCACAACCAAAGACACCACAGGCTGACAGGTGGTGCACAATACATACATTGAGTAAAAGAATGGATTTGTCCTAACTCTAACAAAGTGGCTTCTTTGCATGTTAGAATAAAATAAGCTCAAACACATGATGCCATTGCTTAGCATTCAGTAGAGGCAGTTTAAGTGTTCATGGACAAATGGGCAGACCATAAAACAATGCTAATAAGAACACCTTATTTCCGCAAACCAGGATTTCCCTCTAAAGCTAGACTCCCCTCCATCCAAATGTACATCTATCCATAGAGCCTGGCTGTACATATGGGTCTGCCTTGAAAATGCTTTTTAGAAACATATCATCCCCCAATAACTTGAATGTACCCGTCTAGAGTAGGTTTCCATCGCTCGTAGTCTGTTGTGTCAATAATCTGCATATTTAAGAGTCCCCACATGCTCATTGAGACGATAGATGGGACTGGTACAGTCTACTGGGTCAAAAATCTGCTTTAAATAGTCGATATACACAGTCGGTTGAGTAAATAACAGCATTTTCAAAAAGCCCCTAAATATATAATAACATGATAAATCGCATCAGCTCCTAAAGAAGCAGCCTCGCTACCGCTGATCAGGAAAATGATGTGCACTTTAACAAGCCACTTACAAATGATCTCATCTCTTCCAGCCGGGGGAGCATTATCTTTTCCTCTGCTATATTTTTCATACGTAGAGGAAAGGCATCCAAACACACACACACACACACACACACACACACACACACGAGGCATATATGTATGCTTGATATCATCTTGCACAAATCAGCTGGGCTTCAGCTGTTGTCCAGATGGAGGGAGGTAAGGCCAGAGAGCAAGGTTCTCCCCACTTTAATTTGGAGGATTCTCCCAGTTCTTGGGTGTGTGTGAGTCAGAGTTAGGAGGGGGTCCAAGCACACAAAAACAGGTCTGCTAAAATCAACCAGAGACATTGCTTTTGGGCCCTGCATCTGACCTTATTTTGCAGTGAAGGTGACTTACTCCATACCCACTTCTTTAGAACCCTGTTCACTTAAAAACAGTTTCTATTTGTACAATATTCTAATAGCTTCCACTTAGTGCTTTATAGTTATTTTTGTTTTTGTTTTTTTGGCTTCCAACACTCCAATGGTAGGGATGATGTTACTGGTTCCGTTTTTAAAGATGGAGGAATTTAAGCTTTGGGGAGTTGAACAACTTACCTAAGATCACACAGCCAGAGATCGGTAGACCCGGGCTTTGAACTAAGCTTAAGGCAGCTCAGGGGCCAATGCCTTCTCATGGCTGTGTGCTCTGTTCTTGGCCGTGCCCTGCTTTGTTCTGGTGTGTTTGGTGCCCATGTGGGTGCTTCTGCATGTCCCTCAGTGGCATACATCCCTCAGTGGATCTTGCATTTTGCAGGATGTTGCACTAATGTTACAGTATTTGTGGGGGAAATTAGGTCAGGGCAGGCCGTTTTCAAACTAAGCACATAGGTATCCAGAACGTAACTGAATTAAGAGCAAATGTAATAAAAATATGGGTCCAATTAAAAACACTTGTTAAATTCATTATACTTAAAGGAACACAGGAATGTGATAGCACATAAAGGACTTTGCCTTGTAACTACAGAAGTGACAGCAGTTGGGTAGAAAGGACTCTTTGGGGGCATTGAGATTGTGGGGTTAGAGACAGGTCAAATGAGAAAGGGCAGGGAGGGGTAATAATTAGCCTTTCAAGGCCGACCATCTGAGCAGGAAGTCTATGGGCCCTCTATGAACTGACTGCATTTTCTGTGGCTTCCTGTATTCAACTTTATATTTGGCTGCTGTTACTCAGTGGTGCTGAACAATAACGTGTTAGAGAAAAAAATCACAGGTGAATCAATGTGAAGTCCTCATTATATTCATGTCATTGACTGATTTGCCAATCAGGAATGAGCTCATCCGCTTTACAGAAATAGGAGTTGCAGCGGAACAGACGTTATTTTCTCTTTCACCCTTAAAGACTTTCATGTTCAGCTAACTCAGTTGCTAAAATCCTGGGCGCCTCACCAATAAGCCTTAACGTTGAATTAATTACTCAGGCAAACCAACCTGAAATAAAGATGGCAAATCTCAGTATCTTCCAGACTAAAGAATTCACATCTTACGAAATCTCTTGTTCGCAGAGAGATATGCAAGAAGAGCTCCCCCTTTACTTCTTTGAGCACCTACTGTATGCCTGACAGAGCTTGAAGTATTCGGTATGCACTTTATTTTGGAGGTAGTCCTGAGAGGTAGACATTTTGCCTTCCGTTATAGGGGTGAAGAGTTTGAGGGTAACAGAAGAGATGCACATGGTTCTCTAGTAGAGTCTGGGAGAAGCAGGATACAGACCAAGCATGCAGCCCCATTGCGCACCCAGGCTCTATTTGCCCATTCTGGGGGGCGATGGAAGTTTGGAAAGAAATTCAGTCCCCGATACTCAAAGTGAAGAATGGCCACCACCTCCTCTTGTGATACCTTGACTTCTCCAGGAATTGATTCCCTCTCCACTGCCTACACTCAATTCTGGAAATTCTTAGCAGTCAGGATGAAAGATACATCAGATTACGTCACTTCCCTGCTCCACAGTCCCCAGGGAAATCCGTCTCACTCACAGAGAAAGCTGAGGCTCTCACCTTGGCCTCAGATTTATGTGCATGTCAGCTCTCCCTTTTGACTCTACCCCGTCTCCCCTTGCTCTCTCTCTGGGCTCTTCTGCTGCAGTCATGCTGGCCTCTGCGCTGTTCCTCCAGCAAACCAGGAACACTCCCATCTTGGGCTTGCACTGGCTGGTCCCTCTGTGCCTTTCCCCCACCTTCTTTAAGTCTTGGCTGACATGTAATTTCCTAACAAAGCTCCTTCTGATCTTCCCAGTTGAAAATTGCAACTGGTCTCTGGACTCTCTCAGGATTGCCGATTCTTTGACGCTGCTCTACTTTCTTTTTCCATAGCTCCTACCGTATTCAAACTTACCATAGAATGGGATTCTTTATGCCTTCTGTTGTTTAATGTGATCTTTCTTTTTCTTTTTAAAGGATTTTAAAAAGTTTATTTACTTAGAGAGAGAGAAGTGAGAGAAAGCAGGGGAAGGGCAGAGAGAGAGAGGGAGAGAGAGAATCCTAAGCAGACTCCACACCACTAGCACAGAGCCCTATGCGGGGCTCAAACTCATGATTCACAAGACTATGACCTGAAGTGAAATCAAGAATCAAATGCTCAACCAGCTGAGGCACCCAGGTGTCCCTCTTGTGATCTTTCATGGTCAGTTTGTAGCTCCCTAAGAGGAAGAGACCTTTGTCTGGGTGGTAGGATGCTGCCGTGTAAGCCCCTAGAGCAGTACAGAGTGCATAGTAGGTGCTCAATAAGTACGCACTGAGGGACACCATGGATATTTAATAACCGTGTCCACTTATAACTCTATGAAGGGAACAAATGTCATCCAGTCACCAGGACCTATCTGGGGTTGCAGTGGGTTTGCATGGACTTTCTGTTCTCTGATAAAGAGCGGCTCCCAGGGAACCAGGCTCACATTTGCAGACTTCCCAGTAAGGCTAGGCTTGGTAATATTGTCTGGTTTTATATGGAGGAGTGAATCCAAGAACAGAAACACAGAAATGCCTACGGCAAAGTTACAGGGGCCTCTTCATCAGAAAGATACTTAATGGATCCATGCTTTCAGCTGAGTTGGGTTTATACCGCACAGGCTCGGCGCTGTAAGAGACGCACAACCAGGGGTAGGGAATACGTTTCCTGAAGTTACTTAAGCCAGGTGTTGTTGTTTTTTTTTTTTAAGTTTATTTACTTATTTTGAAGGTGGAGCAGAGAGAGGGGGAGAGAGAGAATCCCAAGCCCCAATGTGGGGCTCAAATTCATGAACTGCGAGATCATAACCTGAGCCAAAACCAAGAGTTGCATGGACATTTAACCGTCTGAGCCACTCAGGGCCCCCAAGCTGGGCATTTAAAGACTCAATTGCCTGGGAGAAAAGCCCATTTGTTTTTCCAAAGCCTATGCATCCTTCCACATCTCTGGTCCTATGATACTATGATCCTTGGTTTCAGGGTGCAGGGAATGTCTGGATTTATACCGTCTTTCTCTGACAGCAAATTCTGCCTCGTGCTCTCTCTGTAAGGCAGTAAGAACTGAGTCTGCTCACGTGAACCAGCAGATCAGTGTGTTCTTTGAGATGAGGAAGGTCCCAGCCTTGGGCTTAAGTCACGTAAGCCTTGGGAATCTCAGCCTCCTCGTCGGTAAAATGGGGATAATTACCGTATTGGTCCATTGGCTGTTGGGAGGCTTTAAGCAGGAAATACCACAGTTCTCTTTCTGTTCATCTCCTGCCTCATATTTGACTTTCCAATCTCAGTAAAAAGATACTTGGAGCAACTTTCTTGGCTACCTGCTGAGGAAAGCATCCTCCCCCTTATCCAGTCTCATGGGATTCTTTCCTGGTGGCTCCCATTAAAACCACACTCAAACAATGATATGTGTAATTGTTAAATTCTGAACCCTGCCACCGAAGCTCCATTAGGTTTGGGACTTGATGTCTCATGCATTGCTGTATCTTCAGCAATTTTTCAGAGAGCCCGGAGCACCGAATACGCTTTACAGATAGCATTTCATTGATTCCAAGACCTTTCTTTTTTATATTTTAACATCTCAGAAATTAGGGTGCATCTTACAATCAATGGTATCTTAAAATGGCTGCCAGGGGCAGTTGGAAACTATTTCAGGAATGCCTTAACCAATTTATTTTGCTTATCTTTTTCTTCTTATATAAACATAAGAGTGCTACATTATAAAGATCATTGTAAAATAAGTCTTAAAGAGTCTTGTATAAAATAGAAATTCTAAGTGACAGGAGGAGAGCAGCGTGTCATGGTTTAATTGTAACCATTTTTTCCTTCTCAGTGGTGCAAAATGTAAGCAGTGTGGCTTACTGAATGCCCTCTTAGATTAAATGCAGTCATTGTTGAGTGGGTGAAGAAGGTAAAAATGCTCAGTGTTCGGCACCCAGAAAGTGCCCATCACACAACTGGGCCATTATGATTACAATGATATGGAGTATCGGACTAATTCAGTATTTAAAACCACATCGATATTTTTACTCAGTGCTTTGGATCGTCCCTTGCAGAATTGTTCAATAGTGGAGTCTTTTGGTTAGGTAAACACAGCGCCAACTGGAAATGTGATCTATGTTGTAGTTATAGTCTGTCTTTTCTGTCAGATTGCAGGCTGCTTGGAATCCGGTCTGGATGCTCTTGTCTCCCCAACGCCCAGAAGATGGTGGGCTCCAACAATGTTGGAGGACTGAAGACAAAAAAACCCCTACATGTCAGAATTCCTGGAGGGGAGGGTCCAGGGGAGGCATACAGAGTGACAGCTTCATTTTGTGGGAAGAAAGAGACGTCATCCCGTATCAGCAGGGGCTGTCATTACTTTTTTGTTGTGGTTTGGCCTCTAAGACCAATTCTCTGGGATGCATCACACGTAATTTAAAAAGTTAGGGAAATTTAATAGAGTTTTCAAATTGTGAAACTTTCCATGCTTTGGCTGAGAGGTGAGCCACAAACAGTGTGTGTTTCGCTACGTTTTCCCGTAGGGTGGCTGACCACAGTTGTGAAGAAGGTTGCTCTCTGCCGAGTAGCCTTTCCCTTATGGGTTTGGGAAATTTCCTTAAGACCAGGACAGTGGACTTATGCTAGGCACATACCAGATGCTGAATAAAAAGGGGTCGAATGCCTCAGGACAAAGGTCAAGATCACTGCCGATATCATGACAACCCCATTGATGACCCCTCCTCCTGTATACTCTGCCTTCTTCTTTGCTTCTAACTCCTCTAGAGGATTCACTGGGTATCCACCTCTGTGCTTAAATACCATTCAGGACCTGAGTTCAGTGGCTTCCAGGACCATCTCTTGGTGTGACCGTCTTAACACACCAGTGTGGACTTTACTGTAGAGAACCCAAAAAGAACCTAAACCAATTCATCCACTGCCACTTGAAGTCAAATCACTTCACTGCAGATCTGTGGATCTTTTCTGAAGGGGTGCACGGATTGATTTACAAGCCCAGCCAGTTAGAAAGACATCCAATGATTTGTATATGCAGGATGTCAAGTATGCCCTATATTCTCTCTCCTGTCACGATATGAATGATATCCCCTCAGCTGTTTATTCCGTTTGTTTTAGCCAAACATAAATAGACTGCAGACATGTCTGGGGCTGAAGGCATTTGCAGAAAATAAGCTTCTTCAACTCTAGATGCGCTGACAATGGAGACAGAGTGAAGTTGCTGCTGCTCTGACAAATCCCCTCCTTCTCCTGAGAAAGCAAAGCAGACAGAACGTCCAGCTTCTCCATGTTTGGAGGAGATATGGAGTTATGAACTATTGAAGCCACTTTTTACTTCGAGTCTCTATGGTTAATTTCATTTTCATCTCTGACTGTTCGTAGGACCTATAAAATACTTTTTCTTTCTTTTATTGATTTGGTTTTAGCCAATGTTGATTTCCCCCTCCCCTCAGCCTGTTTGCAGAGGATGGGGTACCGCACCTCCCTTCCGTTGGATTCCCTGTGCAGTAGGCGTGTTCATGTTCTCTGCGCCCCCGCCCCCCAAGGAAACAGGTGTTTTGTTCCAACTGTGACCATGGAGCCTAGTCAGATCTGTGCTTCATATAGACACAGCCATTACACGGCAGCTGTTTTGCCAACGTGGCTGGGCATCTGGGGCAGGGGAGAGGGAAGGGGATGGGGAAGAGGAGAAACAAAGCCACTATCCTTCCAATTAAATTACATAATCTATTTCAGGGAAAGTGATCCAACCACAAGTCTGAATGCTATGTGCTGTTAATTTATTTCTGTTACAGTGGTTGTATGTATGCAGGGTTTGCTTATGGCCACTTTCAGCATGATATGGTGAGGTATCATCAATAAATAAATGTATGGAAAAAGCGAGTGAGTGGACAATATTGATTCTTTGAGGGTTGACACTGGGACAGGTGGGAGCACAGAGCGAGAGGGACTGGGATCCGTATGGCTCAATTCTGTTGGTCGTACTTATGGATTGCCAGGCTGAAAGGTGAGGACGGGATGCTGTCTCCTAAGAGGGAAGGTGGTAGGGCTGAAGATCCTTCTTGCCCCCTCATGAAATAATGAGGCATTTAGTTGGAAAAGCTGAGTCCCTACTGTGTCCCACTGGCTGGTGGGCCAGAAACACAGCAGCAAAGAAGAAGCCACACATGTCCTAACCTTGTGGAGATCAGAACTTTGCAGGTGAGGCAGACATTAAGTTAATGAAATATAATCTCACAATTTTTAATTAGGCGTATGATCCGTCATCTCTCTTTGAATGAATTATAGCAAAGGGTCAGGTGTGGACATCACAGCATATTGCTGTTTTTGCAAGTTTTAAGCCTGAAGCCAATGGCAAGTGGTGTTACCGGGGTGTCTGTTTGAAAAGTTGTGGCCAGTGATCCAGGGGGAGGGCGACTGACCAGGTCGGCTGTGCCTCTGTGGGGTGGCACCCGTGAAGGCAACATTGACTGATGTCACTTTGGGGGTCATTCACTGTGATTTACTGAGCTTCTGCAGACAAACAATGCCTCACAAACCGATGCCACCCAGCCCAGGGCCAAGCCCTCCAGTCAGTCCCTGAAGGTTTTCGTCTTCAAAACAGTTAACTGATGCTCTGCTTTCTGTTTCTGAGAGGAGCGCCAAAAGCAAACTGTTCTGGAAAAACCAACATGAAGACCGAGCTATCTGGAGAACCCCCCACTGTTACATTGCTCTATCCCCGTTGTTATAAATGGAATGATCGCTACCCTTTCTATTCGCGTGGATGTAAACTTCCACATCTTTGGAGCACCAGTCCTTAATCAGGAGGCATGGAAGCAATTTTGTACCCCTGGCGGACGCTTGGCAATGTCTGGAGACATTCCGGTTGTCACAACTGGGGAGGGGTCGCTATTGGCATCCAGTAGAGGTCGGAGATGCTGCTAAAAAACTAACTAACCATGCCCCAGGACGGTCCCCTATAGCAAAGAAATCCCAGACCCCAAATGTCACTAGTGCTGAGGCTGAGAAACCCGGCGTGTAGGTTCTGGAAGACTGTTAAGTCATTTCAGAAAATAATAAACCTCAGCAGTTATAATTCACACCCTGACCAGAAAACACAGGGATAAACATAAGCTCCAGTTCCATATTTTGTGAAGTTCAATGCAAACAGCTTTAGCTGGAGAAAGTCAATTACAGATGGGTTTTTTCCCCCTCATCTCAGTGGTGCCCATTTGCTGAGGTTGGGAGGGAATTCCTAAGTGGCAAGTTCCAGAGGCACAGAATTCTGAGTTAAACTTCACAAAATCAGGTTGATTGTTTGATATCCCATCCTGCGCTTCTCTGTGTGTGCATGCGTGTGTGAGTGTGTGCATGTGTGCATGTTGCAGAGGGAGTGTCCATTTCCACATCAAACTCTCTACACTGATACAAGCAACCGATCAAAACCAAAAGAAGGAAGCCCCCCACCATTTAGAATTATAAAGATCCGCCATCTGCCAGGTGCTTGGAACTATTTGATATGAACTTTGTTTTATAAAGTATATCATGGTAAAGCTTTGAAACTTCAGTGTGTTAAAAAAAAAAGAAAGAAAAAGGGAAAAAAATGGAAGAGGGAGAGAAAGAAAAATGGGGAAAATACTGTAACAGCCTCACTCCCTTTGAAGTCACTACTGATATAGCTCTGAACAGATCCATTCAAGTTCAACTAACATCAGACAAATGTTTAGTGTATCAGAGGAAGCCACAAAAGCAAGGATTTCATCAATATTTCACAACAGCCTCAGGGAAACTGTAGATTGCAATGGTGTAGGGCAGCTAATGGAATTACACACAAGGGTTTTGTACATTTAAAATAAGCAGCTACTAAAAAAAAATTACCCTTCAGTTTGATAGAAACTGTATAAAACTGCAGATAGGAAACAATTAAATTGCTCCCAACATTTATCCACGTCACTCTGATAGGTCATTTAATAACAGGTGTAACTGCGTGTGATGTTTCTCCCCACCCCCACCCCCAGCAAGGCAATAATAAAGATTAACATTTATGAAAAGAATCATAAAATACAGCACCGCCAAATGAATAATTAAAGACAGTTTTGAAGAACACTGGCCATCACACGCCCATGAAGTCTTTCCACAGTCACAAAATATGTTTATATAAAATATAATTATAAATAGACAGAGGCAGCAAAGGAGACCCCCCCGCCCCTTGTTTGTTTTGATGTGAAAAAATAATGTTGAGGTATTTCCTAGGAATGTGTGGGTTACCCAGACCCAATACACATATTATTATTATCTGGTGGGACTTGGGAGGCTGAGCGGCTGGCTTTCTTTTCTGGAAAATTTACAGAGACAGACCTGGAGCTTGCAAGATTCTATTCAATAAACCAGGGTGAGATCAGCATTTTCTCCCCTTAAAGTCCTTTGCCAGAGCTACAAATTCTGCATATGAAAGCAAATTGCATTTTCGAAACTGATACTTCTGTGACCACAAAACGTTACCAGGTTTTCCTTACTCTTGGAGATTCAAGTCTCTAAGCAAAGACCCTGCTATTTATTCATGTTTCACATGAGGACACCTCTCCATCCCTGGTTCTCAGCAGGGTGATTTGGCCTCCCAGGGGACATGTGGCAGCGTCTGGAGGCATTTCTGTCTCCCACTACATAGACAGGAATGGTGGTACTGTTCCCGGCATCCAGTGGGGAGGGGACCAGAGTGCTGGAGAACATTTTACAATGTGCCACGCGGCCCACAATGAGGAACGGATCTGGCCTCCAGAATTATTGTTGAGCTTGAGAAAACCTGTCCGTAGCCATTTGCACACCTAAGCTTTATTAAAATAATAATAGCCTTGTTAATATGGTGTCCTAACTTCTGAACCATTCACTGGTTTCACACATGCGTATTAAAGAGCTTCTAAGTGAAACTTACACCACTAAGTCTTTTGGAAAAGGCCGTGAGGATTTGACATGGTTACTGACCACAGACTGTTCTAATTGAAAGGAGATATAGTGTATCTATATACTATATAAATTACACATACCTACATACATGTATATAGACACAGATACATATACACACATACATATATATGCACACATCTGGTAACACTACTAACTGCTATTTACTGATCACATAGCACGTGAGAGGTGTTTTGCATACAGTATCTCCATTTAGCTTTATAACAATTCTGGAGGGAAATAGTTTATTGTCCCCTTTTTACAGATGAGGGGACACTGCTCAAGGTCATTGTCAGAATATGGCTGTGGCAAGGTGGAGAACCAAACCCCAGGCCTGTCACTAAAGCTCTAATGGATGCTGGACGTGTGTGTGTGTGTGTGTGTGTGTGTGTGTGTGTGTGTGTGTGTTTGCCTGTCTTGCCCCCGTGCAAACACCACTCCCTCCTCATCTGCAATGAGGAAGTGAAGGAGGGCTCTCAGGAAGAAGGGGGCCAGCGTACCTCACCTTATGGGGGTTTGGAGGATACAGAGCTGAGCACACCAACCACGCAGCTGCAGGGGGGCGGCTGTCCAGAGGGGAAGCCTCAGGCCAGGGACGGGGGGGGGGGGGCGATGTTTCTTTCATTTGTTTGCTTTTAGAGGCAGGATGTGTAAGCCTATGTGCAGAGTGAGACACGGAACTACAGTAGGTCAGGTAGAAGGGAAGGAGAGAGAGCGAGACTGAGAGATGAGTAGGCAAAAGCAGGAGGCAGGGGGCATGTCACCTGCTCAGAAGAAATTTGTTTTAAATTCTGAGCCAGCGAGTTAAGAGTGGAGACTGCAGGAAAAGCCAGAGAAACTGAGCAGGAGAGACAATCTGCAAAATCTCGGGACTCCTAGTATTGTAGGGAGACAGGCAGTCTGCTGTGCAGAGAAGCGACGGAGGGAGGCACTGGGGGCTGGAGGGGAGTGGGAACTTCCCAGGACCTGGGGGCAGCGGGGAGACAGGAGGAGGGATACGCTGGGGAGTCAGGTGGGCCCTGCTGCGTCTGTGACAAAACTGGCTGGAGGGTGCAGGCTTCTCTGGGAGAGAGAGAGAGAGAGAGAGAGAGAGAGAGAGAGAGAGAGAGAGAGAGAGAGAGAGAGGTGAATTGCACCTGCCTTTTCCCTAATGCATCTCTACAGAGTCATTCCCAGTTTAAGGAAAAACACGTAGGCTGTTTGATGGCTAGAACTGGAAAGCCATTTAGGAGTACCGGGAACTGCAATCAATCGGAGAACACCGGCCCTGTGTGAAGGCCACGCATTCAAATTCATTAACACTTTGCAGGTCGACCACATTAAGTCAGAGATTACATCTAGCCCGAGAGCCGTCTATTTCAAACTCTTGGTTTGCATCTTTTTTTCAGATTATATGTGGACGAGTATGTGCACATACACATTTTCTCATATATATGTGTATTCTTTGCATTGTATATACTCTTTCTTATATATTATAACTTCTAGTATTACATATACTTTGATACTAATGGGATTATATCATAAATTGTGCCATAATGGGATTTTTTTTACTTGCAGTCCAAATAACACAAAGTTGTCCTCTCTTCCTTTATTACAGTGTAGAGTTCACGCTGTGGAGTGGCTGGGGTAGCAACCAGGCCATATTTCCATTAGTTAGAAATGTCTTTAGCGGCAGTTGCGACATCATGGAGAGACTTGAATCTGAAATTGGTACAACTGGGTTGAAGTCTCTTTTTGCCAATTCATAAGCAGTACAACTTTAGCAAAACTACTGGGCTTCGCTGGTTTTCAGTTTTCTTAGCTATAAATCAAAGCAACAAATAGTTACCGTCGCGGTGTTGTGAAGGTTTGAATGATTGGAGGGCATAACATCTAACATTGATGCCTGCAGTCCCTGTGGTGTCAAGTCGGAGTGGGAGCTGCGTGCATATGAGCATCCCCCTCTGCTCCTAGAGTGCAGTCTTCTGGGGAGCTCTGGCCTTCCAGTCTCTCCTAACTTCAAGTCAAGACATGCCCTCTCCGTTAATGGGTCAATCAATCAATCACTCAATATTTATTGAGAGCCTACTACGTACAAGAAGCAGGGGACCCGTGATGGGCTCCCATCAAGAGAAGGACACACACTAGGACCAATCGCAAACATATTTTGACCTGACCTTTGGTTGGTGTAGTAATAGAATGTCCCCTAAGCACGGGAGGAGGTGGGCGGGTAGGGGAGATGGGAGGAAAGGCGAAGGATGGGTGGCTCTGCCTTCAACAGCCTCTCCCTCCCCCCCAAGGTCCATAGAACAAGCTCACTTAAAACAGGGATTAGCAATCGATGGCCCACAGGCCAAGTCCCACCTGCCACTTGTTTTGGTAAATAAAACTTTATTGGAACGTAGCCGCAGCTAGTCTTTAACTAGGCTTTAACTGTGCTACAATGGCAGACAAACAGTTGCAACAGAAACCATATGGCCCACAAAGCCGAAAATATTTACCGTCTGGCCCTTTACAGAAAACGTTTGCCAGCCCTGATTTAAGCAATCACATGAATAATTAACCATTTCTAACTTTTATAGAACAAGGTGCCCATATCCAACGATAACAGTCATTTATTAAGTTGTTAGTGGAAGCCAAAGAACGCACTAGCGATCTGCCTGTCTTCTCACATTATGGCTTCAAAACAACATCGCGAGAACAGTATGGTCATTATTCCCATTTTGTAGATAAGGAAACTAAGGCTCAGTGCCCTTAAGTAGCTTGTTCAAGGTCACACAGCTAGACTGTGATAGGATCCCAACTTTGTTTCATTTCAGAGGCTGTTTTCTTAGCCACAATGTCAGAGTCTTCTAAAGTTCCGTCTCACATTTATCACCCTTGCGATTTATTTTCATAGTCACATCCCCTTTACTATTCTTTGCTGCTTTTTTCCTTTGAATAAGGAATTGTCACAGCATTTATTCCTTTAAGTTCCTATCCTAGGATACTATATTCAAACAGTTTGGATTTGGTGTGCGAGTCACATGTATTTTTAAATGTTTTTTGGAGATAATTATAGATTCACATGCAGCTGTAAGAAATAATACAGAGAGATCCCCGGCCCCCAGTGATAACATAATGCGTAACTAGACTGCAGCACCACATCCAGGAAACAGACACCCATACGACTGACCCGTTCAGATTTCACTAGTTTTACCTACACTTGTGTGTGTGCAATTTGATCACATGTGTAAATTTGTGTGGCTACCGCTACCATCCAAATACAGAAGAGTTCCATCCTGAGGACCCCCTCCCCACCATGGTCCTCTTTAATAGCCAAAGGTCCCCTTCCTCCCATAATTCCTAATCTGTTCCTCATTTCTACAATTTTGTCATTATAAGAATGTCATATAAATGGGGTAGGGAAGCTCCTGAGTAAGTAAGCTTTTGAGATTGGCCCTTTTCACTTGGTGTCATTCTTGTCATATATATGTTTTTAAGTTCACCCTGAAATAAGTATAGAACTTTTAGAAGTAAACTATTCACGTTAAATTATCTTGAGTGCCACCAGTGGTTCCCATGCTACACTCCAGGAAACCCTGCCAGGAGCTGTAGTAATACCTGCTGGGCAAAGAGAGAGAGAGGTCATGCAACCACGAAGATGTTCTTTTTTTTTTTTTAATTTTTTTTTAAATGTTTTATTTATTTTTGATACAGAGAGAGACAGAGCATGAGAGGGGGAGGGGCAGAGAGGAAGGAGATACAGAACCGGAAGCCGGCTCCAGGCTCTGAGCTAGCTGTCAGCACAGAGCCTGACGTGGGGCTTGAACCCACAAACGTGAGATCTGACCTGAGCCGAAGCCGGAGGCTTAACCAACTGAGCCACCCAGGTGCCCCACGAAGATGTTCTTGACTAACAAAAATCTCTAGATCAACGCTGGTTTGTAGAACTTCCCGCAGTGACGGAAATGTCAGCTGTTTGAGCTGGCCAATTGGTAGCCACCAGCCTACACAGCACATCAGCTGTGGCTTGTTGGAAGGAAGAAGGGAATTTTTCATTTTATTTCATTTTGATAGATCCGAACATACATGTGAACAGCCGTAGGGGCTAGTGGCTTCTCTGATGGACCGTGCCAGTCTTCTAGATAATTAAAGGCAAAACATTAAATAGAAGTAAATAAATTTGTTTGTTTCCTATATCTCATTTTGTCAATGCAGTGATAACCTGAAAATGTAAGAAGTCCTTTTTTTAAATCTTTCATTCTTTAAAAACATTTTTTTAAATTTATTTATTTTTGAGAGAGAGAGAGGGAGAGAGAATGAGCAGGGGAGGCACAGAGAGAGAGAGAGAGACACACACACACAGAATCTGAAGCAGGCTCCAGGCTCTGAGCCATCAGCACAGAGTCTGATGCGGGGCTGGAACTGTGAGATCATGACCTGAGCCAAAGTCGGACACTTAACCAACTGAGTCACCCAGGTGCCCCAAGTTAAGAAATCTTTTTAAACAGTCTTCTAATGGATTTATTTGTTAGGATCTCACCTTGTTCTGTAAGTTTGCAAGTGGCTAAGTCTGATATTAGCCCTCTAGGCACCCTTGGTGATTCTGGCCATTTGGTAAATCTCACTGCATTGCAAATTAGCATTCAGAGTGAGCTCCAGAGAACCTGATCCCAAAGTTCCCCCTTTTAAGTGACACTGTGTCCCTCAGAACACAGGGCCACATGATAGAGACATTGGACACACAGTCATAAATTAACTCAGACACATTTAGCATGTGGTCTTGTGGACTTTATGAAGGGCGTGAAAAGGTCCTGTTGATTATGATGGACTCAGTGTGGCATGCCTTCTTTAGGAAGATGTGCATTCCAGGCAACTGCTAGTGGTAATATTCATAAATCCTTGCTGATTAACAGGACCTGCTCTTGATGGATGTAGCTTGCATCAGTGGTCTGGAACAAGGGGCATCGTCGAGAGCTGAGTGTCTGGGGAGATGTAAGACTGTTGAGGTTTCAAGGGTTGCTGTGTCCCAGAGAAAGGAAAAATAGCAAAGACAGCTTTACCTACTTGTGGGCCAACTCCCAAAAAGCCATTTGGCAAAAGAGGTAGAATTTGTGGGGAGTGGGGGCGGAGTAGACCTGCTGGAAATTTTTGCACAAAGCCAGGTGTGTTCCCAGAAACAGGAAAAATAGGAAAAAGCATCTCCTTCTTATTTCTTTTAGCCTGAATATCATGAGCAGCAAAAGCTAGCTTTTGACCATTAGCAGTCCACACTCTTAGAGACACGTACCCCTTAAAACACAGCGTTGGCATGAAGGTCGTTACCCTGGCCAGTCTCTTATTTCGCCTGACTTCACGGATCTGCAAGGCGTTAGCAGTTGCAAGAGATTGATATGATAGTTTGTGAGTAATTTGGATGAACTATAACACTAACCCAGTAAAGTATTATAATTTTAAATGTGTCCAGAAAATAATTGAAATTCTGGCTTAGCTTTATCATAATGCAAACTGCTGGGTATATTTAACAGCTGACTAGCTTAGCATGAATATTGCTTTAGAAATGGGGTCATATTGTTTTTACGGAACAATATTGCTCTGAAACACGTTTAGGAGGGGAAAAAAGCAGGGGATTATGAGGATACTTTTAACCTTTCTGTCTCTTTCTATCTGTGTTTACTACGGTGATTTAGGCGTTTGGTGTTGTTTGAAGGCAAACAAAGAAGGTGCTGGCATTTAAACCAGATCTGGCAACGAGCCCTTGGCCATCAGATTCCTTCTTATTACAACTCTGTCACAGAATCTCGGCTCCCCATCAATCCGTTTTTCTGTATCCCAGTCAGGAACGAGACAGATAAGATGATCCCCTCCTGATCACAATAGATATCACAAATAGGTTGCCCCCTGTAGTTACCTACAGAGGAAACACGGTGTTTTCTTTCTTTCAAATATTTTTGTCAACATTTAAAACATGGAGATTTCCCATGGAAATCCAGATTTTGTGGATGTCCCTGAAAAGCCAGAGGAGTTGGCCGTACTAGGGCTGCATTTCTAGGGGACAAACGCCCGACCTGAGCAGATGCTGTCACCTTGAGATCCACTAAAGGCATTTCAATGACAACGGTCTTCTCCTGGCCTCTGTTTCATTTTCCTTCTCAGTCACCTGAGTTTTTGATTCCTGCTAGGCAATATTGTGTTCCTAGTCCTTCACACGATTGCACCCTACAATGGGTCAGGGTGCACGACTCATCGTGATATCTGGTTGTGGTCAGCGAATTTCTTCTGGAAAGAACAAGTTTGTAAACAGTTCAGACTTTGTGGGTTGTAAGCCTTTCTGTGGCATCCACTCCACTCTGCTGTTACAGCACTGAAGCAGCCATAGGTGATCTGGAGGTGAATGGGTGTGCCTATGTTCCAATAAAGTTTTAGCCATGAAAACAGGTGGATCTGTGAGCTATAGAATTGGCTAACTCCTGACACAGGAGGAAACAAGAACAAACACAACCCACTCGCCCTGAAACAATAACCCTGTAAAGAAATTTCTTGTCCACAGAAGCTTTTAATAGACGTGGGACTAATTCTTCCCCAGGTGGTGCTCAGCACTGAAAACCACCGTATTCAAGTGTGTGTGGGTGCATGGGTGCATAATGTGGTCATTCTAAAAATATTTACTGACTCCTCGTAGTTATCTTCTCCCAGTATCATTATTGGAAAAGATTTCCCTCCTAAGAAAAATGGAAAGAGCTTAAAATCTGTTACTTCATGGAAAATTAGTTAAGGTAGGTTATCCCGACAATGGATTAAGTAGGCATTTCTGTTGAGAATATTTGTCATGGTGAGGCAAAAGCTGAGAGACCTCACTTCATTGTAGAGGGTTACAGTTTTCTTTTTTTTTTTTAAGTGTTTATTTATTTATGAGAGGGCACAAGAAAGAGAGGGGCAGAGAGAGAGAGGGATGAAGGATCTGAAGCAGGCTCTGAGCTGACAGCACAGAGCTGATGTGGGGCTTGAACTCACAAACTGTGAGATCATGACCTGAGGGAAGTCGGACACTCAACCGACTAAGCCCCCAAGTGCCCCCCAAGGGTGAACAGTTTTCTTGTTGTATCTCACAGTCATGCTTCACCTCAGCTCTCCACTTGGAGTGTGTATGGATGCCACCTTCCATCCCTGTATTCTGAGCATTACTGAAGAGAGCCTCACTTGCCATTTTCATTTTAACAGAGCCCCCGTCTCCATTTTCCAAAATGAAAAGGTAGAACCAGATCAGTGGTATCTGAATGGTAACTTTGGGCCAAATCTGGTACCGGTACATTTTTAGTTTGACTCAGAGTATTTAAAACAAAACATGAATTAGTTATTGACCTTGGGAAATCAGAAGATTTTACCCCTAGAAAATCAAAATTTTGGTTTTTAAAAAATAATTTGAAGGTCAGTTGACACCGAATACTGAGTTTTCCATGTATGTAACGAGTGGCTCAGTGTAGGTACCTTCTCTGATCTTTATGAGTTCATTACTATGCTTGCTTCACCCACAGAAGTTACCTGTGCTGATAAGCTTTTGAGTTTATAATCCAAGGGCTGGGTAATTTATAGGTCTCCTTAAGGACCAGCTTCTAGGAATCTAGCTTCTCCAAGTAAAGGCAATAGACACAATTAACATCAGCCCATAATATCTCCCAAACTTTGTCAATTCACGATGAGTAACAATGACCTGATCAATACAGTGGGGAGTAATATTCGTTACTGTGATTCAGTTACAAATCTAATACAAAATGATGCAGAAGTGGGAATAAACATCTCATTGTCCGCCCTTCTTCACCGCAGGAGAACCCAGCCAAAGCAACACTTGCTTTCCGTTGAGGGGTGTCAAGCTTCACAAATTTTATTTCTTGTTGCCGGCTGAACCGCTCAAGACTGTTCTCATGTTTAAAAAGCCTGAGGCAGGGACATAGAAAAGAATGGATGAGGACACTCAGTTTATAGGGGAATTCACAGCATTGCAAACAGACTCTGGGTTTACCTAAAGTCTTGGGCCAAAGGAGAAAAGGGGAATCGGCGGTGTCCTGTGGAAATACCGAGAAAGGGCTGCAGAGGGAGGAGCACCTTAAGAGCCTCTTTCACCATGACTAGGTTTCCTGTTGAAAATGGCAGCCAGGGTGCCTGGGGGGCTCAGTCCATTAAGCGTCCGACTTCAGCTCAGGTCATAATCACACGGTTCGTGGGGTCGAGCCCCGCATCAGGCTCTGCACTGACAATGTGGAGCCTACTTGGGATTCTCTCTCCTTCTCTCTCTGCCCCTTCCCTGACTCACGCTTTCTCTCTCTCAAAATAAATAAGTAAACTTAAAAAACAAACAACATGGGGCTGGGGGCTCGGCAGGCTGTTGCTCTTTCATGTTGGCCAACCTTGTTTTGCATCAGCTGATTGCTGATACTGGACTGATTAAGGCTCCGTAGAGTAGTCCCCGTTACTAGACTAACCTACGCTTGACTCTATTAGAGAGTCTTCAAATCGGGGTGGCAAACAGATGCTGAACAGGGACCGGGAAGGTAACACTCTACCATTTAATAAATACGTTAGAATATTCTTCACCTACAGAAAGAAAGATCCCTGCTCCCATTTTTCTTAAAAGCTCTCAGCCTGGTTTGTCACTTTTAAGAGACACCACTCCAGCAGACATCTCATTTTCTTTATGAAAAGAAAGGCAAGAACAATGATAAATACCTTCTGATATCTGGCCTCAGGGAGACCACAGAAATGGGGGGGGGGTACTAAGAAGAACCGTTAAGTGCCGCCCCATGGGATGGGAATGGCTACCACCTGCTCCAGGGCATCCAGCCACGCCCACACACAGACCCAGTGTGACAGAATTTTCAAGTTTGCAAAAAGGACATGAGAATTTGGATTTTTACCCAGAACCTCCAGATCGTTACATTTCGGCCACACCGTTTTCTTCGTTATTGTTATTATTACTGCTATTGTGATTCTCGTCAAGTATTTTGTGCGGGTCCAACAAACAAACCAAGTCCGCAGGCCAAGTTCAGCTGCCCCTGTGCCAACTGCCCTGAAGTTTGCTCTTGCTTAATGCCTCTCAAGGTTTCCCATCGCTCGATTTGAATCCTAATAGGGACCAGCTGAGACCGTGTGGATGGTTGAGCGCGCGCACAGCTCCATTACTTGAAGAGCTACTCAAAGCGAATGTCCTAAATCCCAGGTCGGAGGCCCTTCAGCCTACAGATGTAGTCTAGAAAACAAACTTCGCGCAGAATGAAACACAACGCCGCGCCTTGAAAGACCAGACTTGGGGCAGCTGACCCCGCGAGATCTGCTGTTAGCACGTCCCTCATCGGAGCCTCGGTTCTCTTAATAAGAAGTTTCTCTCAAAGTGACATACAAGGCCGCATGGTGAGGGGGAGAGAACCCGGGCACCAGCCTGAGTCCTTTTTCCGACCTTAACTTGATGTGCGCATGCTCTCCGTCTCAGCGGCTGTGTGCACAGCTGGAATAGGAGCCGTGTCGCCAGGAGCTTGTGAAACCTCGTGACACAGACATGGTAGCTCCGTGGAAAAACCCGGGGGTTCTGAGAATGGGGGTGTAGGCCAGGGGCAGCCTTCAGACACGTTTTGTTTGGGCCACACATTATTTTAAAATGGAAAATCTGGGGCACCTGGACGGCTCAGTCAGTTGAGCGGCCGACTTCGGCTCAGGTCATGATCTCATGGTCTGTGGGTTCAAGCCCGCCTTCGGCTCTGTGCTGACAACTCAGAGCCTGGAGCCTGCTTCGGATTCTGTGTGTCTCTCTCCCTGCCCTTCCCTTGCTCGTGCTTGGTCTCTCTCTCTCTCTCAAAAATAAACAAGCAGTACAAAATTAAGTAATAACAAAATAAAACGGAAAATCTTACATTTATGGATAGATGTGGTTTGTCTCCTCAAAATCGAGTTCTGATATTTCTGGCCCTGCGCAGTTGTCGGGCAGAGTTACACGGCCTCCATCACCGCCAGACCGAGGAGGGGTCGGCCATGGTCCACCCCCCACCCCCCTGAGCTCTCTGCTCACTGTCATTGCCTGCCTGCTATTCAAATGTGTCTTCCTAGACCCGGGGATTCTAAAGTGCTTTGCAAAATGTCCATTTGGGTTGGTATTCTATTGACTGTTCTTTTCCATCCATAAACCCCAATGGATTGAGAGCCACACGTGCACTTCTCTGGGGCTCAGTGATCTGTTCTTTAAAATGGGAATGATAATGTCTCCTGTGCCTAGTGCCTGGGGCCCCCTCGCTCCCCGAGCTCCTAGGCTGTGGGACGTCCGGCCAGCAGAGGGCGCTGCGACAGAAGTTTGCCGGTGGACCCATCCAGCAAGGAGCGGACAGGTGAGGCAGCTGGGCAGGTGCGTGCTGGCACCTTCCGCCTTCCCAACCTGGGAGGACGCGACTCTACAAAGTGGACATGACAGTGAGCAATTACTCATCTATCGACGCGGCCGCACATCACCAGCAATGTGACTTTCTGGAATATGTAATGTGACCACAAACTTTCTAATGCTGCAGCCTGACAATCAGACACTAAAAATAACAAACGGCCTGCCCTGGAACAGAAAGAAATGGACCCTCTGGAAACTGGAGCCGGGCCACCGTTGGCTCCACTCGCTGCCAGGGCCCTGCACGCAATCCTCTGGGCGGCGGATAGAGTCTGTGAGGGGAGCTCACTGCATTTGAACAGTGTGTTCACTTTTAGACAACTCGGTCCCAGCAAGATGTAGACAAATTGGAGCAAGTTCAGAGAAGAGCAAGCTAGATGATTAAGGGGAGAAGGGGATTGATTTATAGGGAAAGATTAAAGCAGCCCAACACGTCTGAGCTGTCTTCCGTGGGTGACAGACCCGGGAGTGACAAGCCGGAGCTCCACACACCTTTGAGAGGTGTAAACACCGGAGAGGAGGAATTAACACCCTGTGAGTTGCTTTTAGCAGCATTTTCTGGGATGCTGTTGACACCAGAGAGATGTTGGTGGCCAGCGAGAGCTGCATGGGCGCACCTCTGCCAGAGAACCATTTATCGTCCTGACTGTGTCTGCCATTAAGTGACATTCTCCCGCTCGGCATTCATGGCCTCCGTGGTCTGGCCCTGGCCGACCTTTCCTTCCACTTCTGCATCCTCCGCTTCTGGCCAGGGACGCCCCGTCTATGATCCTGCGTGTAGCCGCCCCTGACCTTCATCTCATTTCCCTGCCAGGAACTGAAAAGTTTAGGAACCAGCAATGGCCAGGCTGGCAAGTGGAGGGGACGCTGAGGGAGACCACGGAACTTGTGTCTGCCATTCTGGAGCAGGTGACAGTGACATTACTTTGATATTTATTTCGTATGGCCCTGAAATACTAGCATCTTATTAAAAAGTGAGGCAGGGTCCTCAAACCTTCCATTCCCTGTTCTCAGATGCTGTTGTGGGTTACAAGACCAGAGACCAGAGCTGATGCTCTTCTGATTTTTAGGTTTGATTCTCTGGGAACTTGACTGGAGAAGCAGGTCGTGGCTAAAATAAAGACTCCTGGGAGATGTGGAGTTCTACTGCCGAGGCAGGCATCTGGTCCTGGGGGACGAGGAGGCGACAGGAGCTCCGGCCCCCTTACAAAGGGATGTGTCAGCCCCAGGACCAAGACTGGGCATTGAGTCTAGGACCCCCTGTAGCTCCTTCTCTTCCAATCCGAGGACACCGCTTGCTTGCCTTTCTAATAAATTCTCTTGCCCACTCCTCCCCTCCCAAGGGAAAAATATTTAGGATTCTTCCATTACAGAAATCTGGTTGGAGACTGGAGCTGAAGCAGCCCTGAGAAGAAAGGACGTGTCTAATACGAGCTGTTCAAGCCCGTTTGTGCACCAGGAAAGGGGTGCAAAGGGCTACAATGGGGGCATCTGGGGGGCTCAGTCGGTTAAGCATTGGACTCAATTTCAGCTCAAGTTCATGATCTCACGGTTCGTGAGATGGAGCCCCACATTGGGCTTTGTGCTGATGGTGCAAAGCCTGCCTGGTATTCTCTCTCTCTCTCTCTCTCTCTCTCTCTCTCTCTCTCTCTCTCTCATCTCTCTGCCTCTGTCTTTGCCCCTCCCAGCTCTCTCTCGCTCTCTCAAAAAAACCCCTTAAAAACAAGCAAATAAACAAACATTGTAACAATGGTTACAAGAGACCCTGGAAAGGGTTCACCAGTGGGAGGGGCAAGAGCGTTCTGGATGTGACACATCACTGTCAAAAATGCGGCCGTTTCAGTGTGTCAGCTAGCACGGTCTACTGAAATACTGAAAACTGGCATCGAAGGCATAGGCCGTGGAGGGCATCTTAAGAGCAAGAGCCCAGGCAAAGGTTTGCCAAGTGGGGCTGTGGGCTCAGTGCTGCTAGATTTCGTCATTCTGCTCATGGTTGCCCCCACTGAGGTTTTGATGAAATAAACTGAAAACACAAACAAAACCCGCATTTCTGCAGGATATGCACCCGATGGGCCTGCCTGTTGGCATCTCCTGGTCTTAGTCTGTTTGGACCGCTGGCCCTGCCTTTCTCTTCCAAATGCCATGGCCTTCACAAAGATTTCTTTCCTTAGTTTTTATTTTTGAGAGAGCAAGAGAGAGAGAGTGCGAGCAAGTACACCAGTGAGAGAGGAGAAGAGACAGAGAGGGAGACACAGAATCCGAAGCAGGCTCCAGGCTCTGAGCTGTCAGCACAGAGCCTGGCGCGGGGCTCGAACCCACAAACCCTGAGATCATGACCTGAGCCTGAATTGGATGCTCAACCGACTGAGCCGCCCAGGTGCCCCACACAAAGAGTTTTTCTTAATCAGGCTAATCACAATTACACTCTCCTCTCAGATTCAAGGCTCCTTAGTATAATAATGATAATAGTCACAATAGTGTTTATTGAGTGCTTACTAAGTACCAGGGCAGGGGCACAAAGCCTTTGACGTATTCTACCTTTCTGTCTCAAATACTAGCTTCTCAGAGACCTCTCATGAATCTTCTGCTTTTTTTTTAAAGTTATTTGTTTACATAATTTGAGGGAGAGAGGGAGGGAGCCAAGGAGGGATGGAGAGAGGGAAAGAAACCCAAACAGGGTCCACACCGTCAGCACAGAGCCCGACACAGGGTTCGAACTCATGAACCGTGAGATCATGACCTGAGCTGAAATGAAGAGTCAGATGCCTAACTGAGTCCTCCAGGTGCCCCCCCGAATATTCTTTATGCAGCGCACTTCCCTTCACCCCCAACTATGCCTTTACTCTGCTTATTTTTCTTGCTCAGCATGAAGTAATCTGATACAGCTTATAATTTATTTGTTCAACTGTCCACTGTTTCCCGTCTGAAACGTAAACTCCACAAGCGTAAGACTCCTGAGTGGTTTGCTCACTGTGGTTTGCTCAGCACTTTGACCCAAGCCTGTTACATAGTCGTAAGGATTTAATTACATTAATTGGACTCATTTCAGTTTTGGGGGCTACTTGCCATAGTTTTATTCGGCAAGTAGAGGGAAAGTCATGCAAGTTTGGGGTCTTCATATTAGAGTTGAGGCCAGGCCAGGCCGAGGTCTGTGGTACGTACGTGCCGGGAACTGGCCGGAGCACTTACTAGAAGTTCCGGAAGGTTCCACTTAGCCCACGCCCTGCCTTTCCTAAGCATTCAGGAGTATTAGTTGAGTTAAGTGATCTCTCCAGATACGGAAGCCAGAGGATAGGATCAAGGCAGGCAGGACTCCTCTTAGGTGTTGCTGTTCAGAAGTCAAAGATGCAGAGCCCTTGACTTTTGATTACTTTCTTAAGGTTTTTTTTCCCTCCAAATCTTAAGTGTGACGCGCAGCCACTGAGGTTGGTTTATCAGTGTTCATCGGCATGAAATTGCAAAAAAGTCCAATTAGCTTGTTGATTACATTTTTAATGGTATCCCAAATAATGGTGTTATCAAAAGAAATGAAGGCCATTTCTACAGGAAATATTTCTCCATCAAATTTATCCATGTGTGTCTGTGCGTGTGTGTCTGTGTGTGTGAAATGGAGCACCATGTTTTTTACTCATGGGAAAGAGCTCAGTGCTTCTTACTGAACTGATTACATAAAATGAAAACCCTTTTGGCTGTGGGTTTGCGTAGCTGAGTTCAGGCACCCACATGTCCTGGGTAGCCCCGTATCTGCTCTACTTGGTAATCACGCACCCAGGAAAAGCAAGAGTAGGAACTTAGGGACTAGTGTTCTTCAAGGACTCACCCAGATGTTCAAGTGTCACCAGGGAGACCCGTGGATTTTCAAGGCATGAGCCAGGCAATGGCAACAAACTTTCAACCAGGATTATCTGATGGCTAAACTTCTAGCCATTTGATAATTGATTTGACTGCTAACTAACTAGAATTTAAACAAAAATTAGGAAGAAAAATAATAAAAGATTTATGGTTTAAAAAGAAGAAGGAAATTTATTTGAAAGTTTTTGGCTTTGCTTTTTTTTCCCCCTTCTATTTGGAATAGAATGCCACGCTCTGTAACTAAATGGAAATGAAACGTTATTGTCCATACTATCATTTACATATCAAACTAGGCATCTGTTAAAATTTTTCCAGCACCCACTGCTCATTTCTTGATTGATTTTCTTGATCCAACACCTTTGTCTGGATTTCCCTTTGGAGTAGAACTCACTGCCCCCTGACTGCCAGTCTGTGTGATTCAGGGGAAGCTAACCCATTTCTAGCCACCTGATGAGAACATGCCCCAAGCCAGCTCTTCGGAGCTTTCCACCCTCCTGGCCACAGTGAGTGGTCCAGAGATGGGCTTCTGACCCAATCCTGAAAAATAATAGCTGTAGAATTTCACTGGATTCACTGGGGGAAAGGAGTCCGTTTCCTGCTCGCTCTGAATGTGTGGGAACAGTTCAATTTAAGAATGAAGCCAGGGGCGAGAGGGTGGCTCCGTCGGTTAAGCATCCGACTTTGGCTCAGGTCATGATCTCTCAGTTTGTGAGTTCAAGCCCCGTGTTTGCCTCTGTGCTGACAGCCTAGAGGATTTGGTGTCTCCCTTTCTCTCTGCCGCTCCTCCACTTGCACTCTGTTTCTCTCTCTCTCTTTCTCAAAAATAAATAAACATTAAAAATTTAAAGGAAAAAAAAAAGAATGAACCCAGCCCCGAGGAGAGCTATTTGACTCCTGAATTCAGGCATGCCTGAAGCCAGCTGGACCACCACACGATTTGGTTAAAAGACCCAATAATATCTCTGTTGATGTTAATTTGAGTTGGGCTTTTTTTTAAATCACTTTTTTTCTACATTTATTTATTATTGAGAGACAAAAGGAGAGAGGGGGGAGGGGCAGAGAGAGAGGAAGACACAGATTCTGAAGCAGTCTCCACGCTCTGAGCTATCAGCAGAGCCTGATGTGGGGCTCAAACCCACGAACCATGAGATCATGACTTGAGCTGAAGCCAGACGCTCAACCGACTGGGCCACCCAGGCGTCCTTGAGTTGGGCTTTCTGTCCTTTGACATGGAAACAGTCCTGACTATTCCATAAATCATATCCCTCCAAAATGTGTTCTAGTAACTTACATTCCCATGAAAGTCAGGTGGGCAGTGCTGGTGGGAACACGGAAGTTGTAGCACTTTTTGTTGGGTCCTAATTACTTTTGCTTTGGGGGATCCTTCCCCCCAGAATAATATTGATATTAAAACTTCTTCTGAATATTACTTTAAATGCTTCAACATTTAAATTTTGTCTACTTGAAGCAAATTTAATCATTTTTTTTCTTCTGGGCCCTAAAATATCCATTTTTTGCTGACCTGAGGAAAAAGTAAAACATGTTCTTCCACGTTAGAGAGTCATTCTTTTCCCTCTGATTTTAAAAGAAATCCAAACATTTTGACAGGCTCCTAGAAGCTTCTAGGGCCCTCAGTTTACTCTGCCTAATGGAGCCAGGGGCTCTTGGTGGGGACGTCTACATAATTCCTGGTTTGCTTTGCTATATTTTGTAACAACAAAAAAAAGAACTTTTATCTTTCATTAAAGGTTTGATTTTAAGTGGAGATCTTGGATAGCTGTTCAGTGACCTCAGGCAAGGCCCTAAAGTTTAAGGGCCTGCTTCCTCGTATGTAAATCAGACATGATGATAATCCCCCCTTCCCCGTTCTTGCGAGGATCACATGGCTCAAGTCAAGAACCGTGCTTCGAGGAGCCTGGCTCACAGAGAAACTCCCTTAAAAATACCAGCTGCCCAAATTACTGCTGTTCTTCCTGGTTCCAGACAGACTCTCTGGGAGGATAATTATCACTTGCTGTCTCTTCCTTTTCTCCCTTTCCTTCCTTTCTCCCTTTGTTTAATCATCAAGGAAATATTCCTTATAAAAACCCCAAACAAGACAAAAATATTTTAAGTAGTAACTCAGTTTCACACACCCTCTCATCATCCTGCTCCCCAGAAGCACCCTCTGTTAAGAGCTGTGTGGGAGGGACCCCTGGGGGGCTCAGTCAGTTAAGCATCCAACTTTGGCTCAGGTCACAATCTCACGGTTGTGGGTTCGAGCCGCGCGTCGGGCTCTGTGCTGACAGCTCGGAGCCTGGAGCCTGCTTTGGAGTCTGTGTCTGCCCCTCTCCTGCTCATGCTCTCTCTCTCTCTCTCTCTCTCTCTTTAATTAAAAAATTTTTTTTAAAGTTTTGTGGGAACACACACAAACACACATAAACTCATATGCACACAGTCACATGCAGTTCGATTGAGGTCACAATTATACCTCACAAACTAGCTCTCTTTTTCCTTTAAGTCTCCCTCACAGCAAGGTTTCCGAGTCAGAGCACACTCGTGGAGTGCATCACTTCCTTGTTCCCTGCAGTTGCCTCTGTGCGTGACACAGGCCCTTCTGAACTCTCCGAAAAATGGAGAAAGAGCCATTGCTCTCTACCCCTTTCTGGTGGAGAGCTTTCTATTCAACAGGGTCCGTGTGGTCAAGGCCATCGCCCAACCATTTTATCTCATGTTCTTCTATGCATGTACTTTCCATTTGCAAGCGTTACCGAGAAGGGAGGGAGGTGGAGGGCATTTTAGGGAGCCTGGTTTGGCTCAGTCCCAAGCCAGCCTTTCCCAAACAACACCACGCCTGTGATTCAGACTCAGGTATTCGTGTTTTGACCATCTGGAATGAGAATGGAGGGCTGTCTGATTAGCTTTCTTAACCTCCCACAACATAGTGCTACCTGTCAGTATTTTGTGTGGCTAGATAGCAGGGATGGATCTCAAGGTGCTTAACTAGATCTCCAACGATTGACGCGTAGATGGGTTTCAGGCATTCGTAGCCCCGACGGAGCGTGGAGCCTGAGGACCAGCCCTTGAACCCTTCTGTGCTGCACTCGGGTTTGGAATTGGGGCTTCAATCCCGTGTGTGTACGAGGTGTTTAAGTAACATCGTCACCATGTCACTGTTGTTCTTTAAACCTCTTTGTCACAGCTCAGAGAGGTTGATTTTGTGCTGAGCCAGGAGGGGTAAGCAGAGCAAGTGATAGATGTGTCCTCGAGGGGGTAATGCTCTTGGGGAGGGGAAAGGCAGGACATCGTGAGAGATCAGGAGGCTCTCCTGGATCAGCCGCAAAGCAGCAAAGGGGTCCCTGAGAGCTATAGAGTGCTTCATTGTCATCTAGTGTGCTCGCTGAGGTAAGGGAATTAGCCAAACAGCGGAGGCGGTAAGGACAGCGGTGAAGTGGGCGGGGAAGGAGGTTCTAGACTTTGCCGCTCTCTAACTACGTGACCTTGAGGGAGCTGTCGAGCTGCTCTGAGCCCATTTCCTTGTCTATAAAACAGGGATAACAGCAGGACCAGCCTCACAGGACTGTTGACAATGACAATGACTCCGTAATGCTCTCATGGCACACAGATCACCTCGCACCTGACAAGCTCTCGATGAACGATGGGCATCGTCATCAAGTGACATGTGGGAGAACAGTATGTTCTTGGGGGATTTGATCCAAACTCCAACACTTGGGGAATTCTTTATTTCCCCAAATCTCAGCTTCCTCCTTTCCTCGGAGTGAATCATTCCTACTTCAAAGAGCTGACGGGAGGATTAAATGAGAAACATGGGTGAACGTCTGGCATGGAGGAGGTGACTCTGTGAGTTCCCACCTTCTCCACTCCTGTATCCACCAAAGGAAGAGAGAGTCCAGGGCCAAAGAGGACAGCCAGCTGGAGAGAACCCCCCCCCCACCGCTCCTTCATTAGCACCCCTGGTGTGTCCACGAAGAGAGACAGCATTAGGGGACCTTCGACTTTCATATTAGGGTGGTCTTCATCTTGGTTTTTTTTTTTTCCAATTAATTAAACTAAGCGTTTATGTTTTGCAAAGGGATTGGTCTTAGAGTGAATGCCACACACTGTTAGCTAAGGAGGATACTAGTGGTAGAATTCACACCAAAGCGTATCTCGCAAAGCTCAGGGCTACTTATGTCCGTGTTGTTTCATTGGCTTTGTTGACCTGACCCTCCAGTAAAGAGTAACAAGAGCCATTAGAAGAGCTACAGCTTAGAAGCTGGGATATGGAAAATTTTTGAGAGGTTAAGTCACCGAGCAGGGTTTAGGACGCTGACATCAGAATTTGCGCAGTGGGCATCATGGGAGTCAAAACTGGGCCCCACGTGAGCGCCATGATGGAGGAAGGCGGACAGCCAAGGGCATCTCACTTCTAGTGACCACAGGCTTCCGGGACCTCCCCTATGGCTCCTTGCCACCAAACTTGAGGACTTCAAAACATACCTGGTGTAAGAAAGGACCTGGCGATCCCTCCCACTCTTAACTACAGCAAAATAAGATGCTGGACCCCAGAAAGGACAGCTCTCTTTGAATTCTCTGCTCTCATCATTGGCAAGGATTTCCCAGCCATTCCCAGTGCCTTCTTACGATTTCTCTCTCTTCCTCCTCACTGCCTCAGCCAGGGCAGCAGTGAGCAACGGTGGCGTGTTTGAATTTCAAACAGGTCAGGCTGAAGGAGGAACAACTGTATGTTTATTAGGGCATCATTATCCCTCTGAACTGCATCATTTATATCCCTGGGAAGAGACCATGCCAGGTCAGGAGCAACAGTTTGAGTCAATAATTTGTCAGGTTGGAGCAGGTGGGAAGGGTGGTGGAAGAAATCACCTGAAAGGCACCACAAACTGAAATGGATGGAGGTGGAAGAGTAATAAGAAAGTGATCAGTGAATCCACAAACAAGTACAGATAAATCAAGCAACGCCGAGTGGATGGGAGCAAAATGGGAGAGGATTCAAATTAGCGGGACCCGAACCTTGTCAAGGCAAGGTTAGGAATTCACCTCCCTGTCACCGTTATCCACCCAGGGCTGGAGAAATGCCCACAAGAAAATGAATCTTCCCCGTGCAGGGAGCTGCAATGGAGGAGATTTCCTACAGAGTATCAATTTGGATTATAAAAATCCCAAGGTCTCGTGCACTGACAGGGTGAAAGGTAGAAAAATGGACGAGCCTTCTCGTAACTGCCACTCCCCGAGAGGAGTGCCTGATACTCATCAAATGTTTGCACATTCGCACAAACTGTTCACAAAAGCTGGGAGACAAAAGGCCCAGCTGCAAGGCCTTGAAGAGATAAGTGTTTCATCCGAATACCCATGACCTTGGGGGCCCATAGATGAAATATTTCCCCCTCTCTATTTGTCTTAACTCTTTGATAAAGTTTAGTGCTGAGTGTTATTAGGGTCAGGGAAACAAAGGCCAGGGCCGAGAAGAACGGCATCATCATTGTGATGATGATGATGATCATTTCAAAACAGCAGTGCTCGGACGTGAGGACCTGCTCCGTGCCATTGTCTGCGTTGCGTGCTTTCAGACGTGATCTCTTTTATCCCCACGACAATCCCATGTGCTGCTACTGCCTTTATTTTTCACATGAGGAAACTAAGCCTCTAAGAATTTAAATACCTTTACCAGGGTCACAGCTCTTAAGTTATGCCATCAGGATATGCGACCAGGACTTGCTGAACCCAAAGCTCACACTGATCCACTCTGCCTTCTACAACTGGTGTCAAGTATGTTTGGAAGCAGATGAAGGCCTTGGGACAGAGCAGAATGGGTGGGTGTTCCCAGCCCCTTTCAGCCCCCTCCTCCCCCAAACTCATGAATCTGTT
Source organism: Suricata suricatta (assembly GCF_006229205.1). NCBI lineage: Eukaryota > Metazoa > Chordata > Mammalia > Carnivora > Herpestidae > Suricata > Suricata suricatta. The sequence continues at coordinate 97,885,375 of NC_043711.1, read as the reverse complement.
GCAGAAAAATGTGGATAAGCATCAGGTCCAGATGAATAGACTGACTTGGGTCGCATGTCTGAAAGAATCCAGTAGGTAAACGTCTAGCCCTGCCAAATTGACGATGTGGCCACATGTTTACATAAGGACAAAGATGGAGATCCTCCTGTGGAAGGGTTAAAGGACTCGGGACAGGTTTCTTGGCATTTGGAAGTCCTCTTATATATTTTATATGTGCTTCAAAGCAGATCCTTGGTCTACACCCCAATGTAGAAAGAACACGTACCCTCTGCACAAAACAAAATACACCTGTATGGAAATACTTTCCGCCTTCTGGATTTACAAGAAACGTTACCCACAAGTTTTAGCCTGGAACGAAATAGCAATTTCTTGGGCTCACTCTGTGCTATTTTGTGCTATTTTAAGCTCAAGCACATGTCTGAAGCCAGCGACCAACACGCTTCAGATTTGTCCAAATTCTCAATGTAGTTTTTATTTCTCTTTCTTCTTCTTCTTCTTCTTCTTTTTTTAATTAGTTAGCATGGTGGTTAGTGGTACAGGTCTTACTACCTGCAAGACCTGGAGGGAAATCCAGAATTGAATCTGTCACAGGCTGTGTGACTCTCAGCAAAGTACTTAACCTTCTAGCTAGCCTCGGTTTTCTCATCTATAAAATGGTGATAATACAAATAAGCTCAAAGGAGTATTTTGAGGATTATGTAAAAGAAAGTTCAGGAAGGGCTTCACGCCATAGTCCGCGGTAAATGCCCGGTCACTGGTAGTTGTGACGGTTTTTACGTGTTACAGAGAGGGTCTAAAGGCCTCAAGCAGTGCTGTCCAGTAGATGTAGAATGTGAGCTACACATTCTATGATTTTACATTTTAGAAAGTAGAAAAGGAATGGGTAAAATTCATTTTAATGATATATTTTATTTAACTCAATATATCCAAAATACAACCATATCGACACTCTGAAATCCAATGTATGTCTTACAGTTACAGCGCATCTCAGTTTGGTCAGCCCTATCTCAAGCCACATGTGGCTGCGATATTGGACAGTGCAAGACTAGAGACTCAGCTTAAATCCTCAAAGCAGAATTAATAGACTGGATTCAGCATCTAGATGGGTTAAGTTTGGGGTATGCAGTTAACACAAATGAATTACCAAGATCTAAAAATCAGGATATTTCATATAAAAATTCAGTCTTCTGGTTCATCTTGGCAACAGGGCTACATTCCACCTGGCACCCTTCTCTGGGGTTGAGTCTCAGTTGTCCTCTTAGGGATGGGAAGGTGCTGGACCATTCGTCTTCATCCATCCCACTTCACAGCCCTTTGCCTGAAGCCCACTTGGCTAATTTACCATACCTACCTGGCCCCCGTAGACTTCTGACTTTAAGACCTCCATGCCCAAATCAATGAACTCCAAAAGTAGAAATTCAGATTTGGTTGTGCTCAGTTACTTCCTCGTACCTATGAACTTCGTTTGTCCTCTCTCAGCTAACTTCAAGGCAAGTTGTGCCCATGGATTCATCCAAGGGAACAGCTAAAGTTATATAAGGACAGCTAGAGCTCAGAACATGACAATGATTCATATCGAAAAGGATGGAAGAGACCAAACAGCTCATATTGTGTCCCTTGATCTGCCTATGTATGATTCATCTGTAATGACTTTGTACATGGCCATCGCAGCCAAGGGAAAAAGGCAGAGTGAACAGAGGGAGTGGCTGATTCCTCTTCTGAAATGAAAACGCACCCCCAGCCCCTCCTTCCCCAAGGTCGGATGTATTAGAAGCTATATCACACATCAAAACTCAAAGCCTAAAGCCATCAAGAAAACAGTTAAGTCTTGTTAGCTTCTAATGCTAAAGTTGAACTCCTTTCATTGGATCAAAGCACCCTAGGCCACCTAGAATTGAGGCATTATGGTAAAGAATTTAAGAGCAAAGGTTTAGAATTCAGACAGTTCTGAAATATATCCTCTCTCTATGCTATGGAAATTTGGGTGAGTCGCTTACCCACCCTTAGTCTTATGATCCTTTTCTATAAAATAGATTTAATGTCAGTTCCTTTTTCTTTAGGCACCAAGCACAGTGCCCAATACACAGTAAGTGCTCAGTAAATGTTAGTGCTGATTAAAGAAGCACTTCAAATTATGAATAATGAGCATCTATATGGCCACACTGCAAAGAATCATATACCAGCCTGCAAAGCCTTTGTGTTTAGTTTACTTTATTCATCTTGTGCAAGGATTCCAAAGCATTTAGCTAAGTCAGAGATTTAAGTTCCATCTAGAGGAGAGAGTGATGCCCAGGATATTAAGTTCTTCTCCCACAATGGGGAAACAAAGGTATAAGGAGACTGTAATTATGAAATCGGAACCAGTAGGTATTTACTGAAGCCTTATGAAGCCCCAGTCTCTGGGGTAGATGGTGGGTAAAAGGAACAACAGCCAACACCTTTGCCCTTGAGCAGGTAGTTGGGGAGAAGACTAAATAGACACATGACAACAGTAGTCTGTCACCATTCTTCCTTCTTCACATCATCCACATGAGTAACACAGACCCAATGGAAATTTCTCTTATTACTGGCAGTGCTTAGTGATGGGAGGAGAAGGAGGCTAACACAGCTTGTCTGTCCACCCTTGGAATATAGCCAGGATCCGATCACTTCTCGCCATCTCCGCCATTATCTTCCGAGCCCAGTGGTTCTCAACCAGGGGACATTTGGCAATGTCTGGAGACATTCTCAATTGTCACAACCTAGAGGGGGACTCACTATGGGCATCTTAGTGGGCCAAGGCCAGGGATGCCACTAAACACTTAACAATGCATAGCATCGGTCTCTACAGCAAAAGGAGTGTCCTGCCCAAAACATCAAGAGTGTGGAGGTTGAGAAACCATATGGTCCTTTTTCACATGGGTGCCTGTAAGACCCTCCTGCCTGGACGCTTTGCCTCCATTGGTCTTCACTATAAAAGGTAGAATAATGGGCACCTAAAGATGCCCACATCCTGGGGTGCTGGGTGACTCAGCTGGTTGAGTGCCTGACTCTTGATTTCAGCTCAGGTCATGATCTCATGGTTTGTGAGTTCAACCCTTGCATGGAGCTCTGTGGTGATGGCATGGAGCCTGCTTGGGATTGTGTTTTGGTCTCTCCCTCTCTTCTCCTCCCCTGCTTGTGCATGCTTCCTCTCTCTCTCTCTCTCTCTCTCTCTCTCTCTCTCTCTCTCTCTCTCTTAAAAGAAATACATAAACATAGGGAAAAAATAAGATGTTCACATCCTAATCCCTAGAACCTGTGACCATGTTACCTTCCATGACAAATGGGATTTTCTGAAGTGATCAAATGAAAGATTTTGAGATGGGGGAGATAATCCTGGGTTGAATGGGTGGCCCCCATGGATAGGCCTTAAAGGGGACGACCAAGAGGGAGGCAAGAGGTCAGAGGCAGAGATAGGACAATGGAAGCAGAGGTTGGAGCGACACCATTGCTGACTCAGAGACCCGGAATGGGGTCATGCGCCAAGGAATGCGGAAGCCTCTAGAAGCTGGAAAAAGACAAGAACATGGATTTTCTCCTAGAGCCTCCAGAAGGAATCCAGTTGTAACAACACCTTGATTTTAGTCCAGCTAGACTGGAGTTTTTACTTCTGGCCCTCAGAACTGTGACCTAAGACACTTGCATTGTTTTTAAGCCACTAAATCTATAGTAATAGCGATGGGAAACTGATAGACCTCTCTACCACCCGTGCTGGCCCAGCAGTTGTGAGCCTTGAGGAACATCCATCAGGTCCTCTGCTCAGAACCACCTGGTGGTTTTTCCATTGTTCTTAGGGAAAAAGTCGCTTACACAGGCACCACGGGCCTCTATGATCTGGTCCGACTCTTGCCATTTCTTTTGGCTCAATTTCTTTTCTTCTAAAAATTCTTTTTAAATGGAGAATTTCAAATATACTCAAAAGGAGACCCAACTGAATAACATGCCTTCATGTACCATCAACCAGTTTTAAGGTTTTCAATCCATAGGCATTCACCCAAGCTTCCAACCACTGTCCCCACAGTATTATTTTGAAGCAAATCCCAGACCTCATGTCATTTTATCCATAAATATTTTAGCAGGTATCCCTGAAAGAAAAGAACCCTTCTTATCTGAAATAATTATTTTTATATGCAGGTAATAATAATAATAATGATAATAATAATAATCCCTTGCTGTCATCAATTATTCAGAGTTCAAATTTCCAACTGGCTCACAAATTTGACTCCGTTTCCTCCTCTCTCTCCTCTTTGTTTTCTGCACTTTGTCACATTGGCCTCCATGGTATTTTTGACATTTCTGATGATCTCGCACCTCAGGGCATTTGCATTTGCTGTTCGTACAGCTTGGTGAGCCCACATACCACTTGGTTCTCTCTCTCACAGACTACTGCTCAAATCTCACAGCTAAGACAGGGAAGAGAGGCAAGCCTGTAGACTGATTCTCTGAGAGACCACGCATGCTCTGAATAAGTTCCTTTCCACCTTCCTGCAGGAAGCAGCTCTTCCTTTCCTTTAACTGCAGCTCCAACAATTATCACCCACCCCCTAGCAAATTATCCTGCTGTTCAATAAAATGTTCATGCTGATTGATTGATTCTTCCCAGAGTGGAGCTCCAAACTCTCTTCGTCTGATAAATTATTCCACATCCAAGCTTTATTTTCCCTTCCAGGGACCAACAGCTATGATTTACTATACATGTAAGCTGTGTCAGGCCCTGTGGCGTGTGATTTAGATATGTTTAATCCTCATAATCATCTGTACCATGTTGTACATCCCCACTTAGCGGATTAGGAAACTGAGGCTGTAGTCAGTAGAATTCTAAGATGGCCCAAAGATTCCTGGTACCCGGTGAATACTACATACACCTTCTTCCAGATGTCCTACCAAACACCATCTAGGTACCGCTGGGAGGGGATTTTCAGATGTAAGTTAAGAGCCAAAGCAGGTGACTTTCAAAAAGAAAGCTTATTGGTGGGTGGGTGCTAACCAAACAGCACGAGCCTCTAAAATCTTGTTCTAGAAGTTGGAACCTTGATGCATGAAAGGTGAGATGCAAAGGAGACTCATGGTATCTGACTTTGAAGATGGAGTATGTGGCTTTGAAAGGGTCTCCACTGAAGAAACGGTGTTTGTGCATCTGGGTTTTAGTTCAGTATGCGTTTATAATAAGCATAATTCAGAAAAGTAACAATTTAATGAAGAATAGCTTTGTGCCAGGCTTTGTAATGGTGGCATGGAGTAGACTGTCCCAAGGGAGAACCACGGCGCTTGGACGGGGACTGGAGCCTGAAATCACACAGCTAATGAGTGTCAGAGGTGGGGTTTGCATGGAGATCCGGCCACAACAGCTTATTGTGTTTTTGTGAGTTTTAACAGTGGAGACATTAGGATGAAGACAGAGATGGCTCCTGAGATCCTCTCCATAAAGTATCATAAATATGCCCAACGTATTGGATGTATTTAAAAATCGGCCAGCATCATAATTAAGTTCAAACTCCCAGACCATTAAGGAAATGATATGGCATTGACCACCGAAACTGGATCCAGGGTCAGGATAAGCCAGCACCAGCCCAGTCCCTAACTGTTTAGCCTGGGGAAAGTCTTGGGGCTTCTCTGGGTTGAGTTATCTTAAAGGCAAAATGAGGGAGTTGGACTGGAACGTTTCCAATATGCTTTACAACTCGAAAACAGTAAAAACAAGAGAGGTAAAGACATACAGGCCTCTTTATACATTTTGCTTTGTCCCATGTCTCCCATTTGACTTTGGGTGGGAAATCAGACCACCTGGATTTTGACAATGGCTCCTTTACCAAGCAGCTATGTGAGATGGGGCAAGTCACATACCCCCCGAGCCTCAACTTCTTTATCTGCAAAATGGGAGTAACATCCACACCTATTTCCTAGCGCGTTCTGAAGATCCAGTGTGATACTGTGTGCCAAGCACTAGGCGAGAGGTACTCAGTCCGCGAATCCTACGGCCCATCTTGTTTCCCATCTTTAGATATGAGAAAACAAAAACAAGTCCTCTGTCTTCAGGCATGAAGGTCGCGTAATGAACTGAAGGATCATCCGTTCTGGCCTGGGCTCCCTATCTGGGAAGACGGGCTTCTCAGGACGAGAGAGCCCTGATTCTGGCTAACACTAGGGTGTCTGTTTTCTGAGCAGGTATTGGCTTTCACCACATTCTCCCTGCTGGGGGGGAGGGGGGCCCGTCACCGACATCCACTGCTCTAGAGAACTTCTAGTTTTATCTTATGTGGACAATAGTGCTCTTGGCATATCATTTTCAAGAGAAAGCTGAATTCTAGAAAATGAGATCATTTTTGCAGAACCATGGAACAATCCTTGGCCGGAGAGAAACGGTGCGGCCTGCTGGCTCGCTGCCCAGCGAGCATGTGCTTACCTATTTCAAGGCGGAGGGGCTGAATTCTGCTGCGACTCAAGTGTATCAGCCGCGTTTCCTCTGAGCCCAGGCGCACAACCTCCCCCCATGCTGCAGGAGAAAACCATGTCAGCTCAGAGAGCAGCCAATTAAAGGTCAGAAATTCAAATGTTTGTCTGTTCTGGCCGCGTATAAACGGGCGGCTGACAGGTAAAGGCAGCTATGCCTGCAAGAGCGTTTTGCAGAAACGGGAGACCAGGTTCCCTCATTTGAACTCGGTAACATTTAAATATCAAAAACTTTGTTTTCTAATGAGGGACGGATTGAAGGGGGAGAAATAAATTATATGCTTGATGGCAACTGAAGGTTGGGAAAATTAAGGCCATTTCCCACGGTGTGAATATAGTGATTTCAGTTTGCAAGAGTAAATTAAACCTTTGGGAGGATTTGTCTTCCATTAAATTGAACAGCTAAAGAGACACAGAAGATGTTAATGTCACTGCCAGGAAACCCCAAAGGTTACAAATAAAAGGAAAACATAGTTTCTTTAAAAGTCGCCTCCCATTGCACGAAGTACCTAAGACACAAGAAACCCCAAACTGCATGTTGAGGATCCAAATTAAAAAAAAAATTAAAGATCATAATTCCATTGCTATACCATATGTTATTAATGTCTGTCAACACTGTTTAGCCAGCAACTGCTGACAGTTCCATATTTGCTATCTAAATACATCATAAATAAATCAGTAATGAACCGCTTTGGTAAACCTTCCACGCTGATTGGAAATACAGATGGAGTAAACAGACTCCCGCTAAAAGTATCTACGACTGTTTAATGTCAAAGACAAAGTCACACTGTTATTTAACAAAACAGAAAGGGAGCCGGGGATGGGGTTGAGGGAAGGAGAAGCTACTGATACAGAGAGGGAAGGAGGCACGAAAGCAATGTAACTTCCATGTCTGAGCAGCTCTGGATTTTCCGTGGAGAAGGAAGGCGGCGGGGGAGAAAGAAGGCGGCGGGGGAAACTGACCCCGGAAAGCAGGAGCTGAGCTGTGAATTCTTGGCTTGCAGCCAGCGCCTTGAATGTATGAACGAGGCCCACATGTTGGGGAGGCAGGATTACTTTTCTGTCTGCCTTTTATTTTATTGTTTGAACATTTATTTATTTTTTTTAATTTTTATTAAAAAATGTATAATGTTTATTATTTTTTGAGAGAGATGGTGAGCTGGAGAGGGCAGAGAGAGGGAGAGAGAGAGAGAGAGAGACGCAGAATCCAAAGCAGAGCTGTCAGCACAGAGGCGACGTGGGGCTTGAAACTAAAAACTCCAAGATCATGACCTGAGCCAAAGTTGGCCGCCCAACTGACTGAGCCACCCAGGTGCCCCTGGATATTTATTTTTTGGGAGGAAGAGGGGGAGATGGAGAGAGGGAGAGAGAGAGAGAGAGAGAGAGAGAGAGAGAGGAAGAGAATCCGGAGCAGGCTCCTAGCTGTCAGCACAGAGCCCGACGCAGGGCTCAACCCCACGAACTGTGAGTTCATGACCTGAGCTGAAATCACGAGTCAGACGCTTTGCCCATGGAGCCACCCAAGTGCCCCTGCCTGCCTTTGAAAAGGTGGGACTTCACCATTCTGAATGCTTCGAACCAGACATCCTGAAAGCGGGTAGCATGTACCATCCGGCTAGGTTCAGACAGCGATAGCCGGACTCTTTGAATTTGATGACGTTTGCTTTTTCTTTCTTCCTGGAGTCTTGCATATACGGCCGCTTTCCTTCAAGTAAGAGGCAGAGGTGAGTGAACCGCAAGGCAGCCTCCTCGCCTTATATCCGAGGTGGCCGCCTAAGTTAGAGCCTCACTAGGGGGCGTATTCTAATTTGTTGAAAGCACATTTAGCCGCAGATGCTCACTGCCTCTGGGATATGGTCTTTGGTCTGAATAAGATCTGCAGAAACTTCTCGTTATTCTGGGGACGGGCACCGTGCAGAAAGGAGACTTTCTCTCATTCCCAGAGAGGGAAAAGGGCTCCTCGAGCTGTCTGTTAATCCCACGCACTGACCCACTCTTCCTCTGGTGGTGCCCGGAAAATGCTTTGGATCAGGAACCTATCAAGATCCGTGTAGCATAAACAGAAGGCATCTTATCAATGCAATTCAAATGGTGGCGGCTGCCTTCAGGACAGAGACCCGACAGAAGTCCTTTCGGTGCTGCAGGCAGGAGACGAGATTGGCCTTCCTTGTTATGCCTTACCAGCGGGCCATCAGCGCTGCTCTGAGCACAAAAAAATAGAATACATCATTCTGAATGGGCACATTAATCTGCAGCCTTCCCGCTTCGAAGTTACCTGGAGTTAGGTCTGCAGACACTGTGTATACCATATAAATCTGATTTCTGAGCAGGGGGGTGGGCAGAAGAAGGGTTTCCCAGTGAAATACAAGTTCGGCAACAGTTTACCTGCTTTCCAAGGCTGTTAGGAGGATTAATAGCTTCTGGGTCATTTAAAGTTTGAAAAGATTCTTGTGCTCTTTCCAAAAAAGATAAAATAATAAGACGCACCATTTTGTATGCTGGAAAATGAGGAGAGCACGTAAAAAACGGGGGGCTCTTTGGAGTCACTGTCCTAGTAAACTGAGGGCATTAACCCTCTGGATGACATATGCCCAGGCTTTTGCAAAAACAAAGACAAAGGCACATTTTGCGCTCCGCGTGTGAAAACTTCCAAGCCCTGAGCCTCTCAGATGCCATCTAGGAAGGGATCTTCTCAAAAGGGAGGAGGGTAGCACTGTTTGGATAACAAATGTGCATGTTTTACAGCCTTTCACTTTATTTACCTATATATCTTCTGCCGATACATTTGTTGTTTTCATCAGCTCACCCGGGTAAAACGGAGCCGTGCATAACTCAGGGATAAAATTGCTATCAGTGAGCTGCGGACTCTGGATGAATAGATTCCAAATATATATTTTTCATTAATGACCCTCAGTTACTAACTGCGGACTTCCCATAGGAGATGAAACACCTCCCCCGCAACCCTACTGCCATTTTCTCAGTTCCAGTCTTCTGGAATTCGGTCGCTTTCAACTGTTCCAGGTCTCAAAGGCCTGGGGCCAGGAGACTGAGCTTGACCATGCCAGGAACCAGCCAGAAGGGGGAAAAGTCCTACAAAAATCCTGCTCCCTCTGCCTAAAACTCCCAGTCTCCAACCTCACCCCTCATCATCACTGCCCACCTTCCTGAGTGTGAAAAAGAGACAGAGACTTGGAAAAAGAAAAAAAAGAGCAACAGGAGGAGAGGACTGGTAATTTACGAAGCCCGAAATAGCAGCTGCTAATGTGTCTTTGCACTCGTGCTATAATCGTTGCAAGGTCACAATCAGAACCGGCCATGATTGATTCCGAAGGGAAACTAAGCACTTCACATCCATAACGGACGTTTCAAAACAGAGTAGAGCTGGGTCAGGAGTCTGTGTGCTGCTCGGGTCCCCCGGAGTGAGCCTCTCATCCTGCATGGGCCAGGCGGATCGGGACCCAGGCTTTACCCAGTCTTAATAATAACTGTGGTGGGCCAGGTAATTAATGCCACGGCCTCAGTGAGCCCCCATCAATGGCCCAGGCAGGGCCTGCTCAGCTGCCATTTTAGAAAGAGGCCTTCTTGAAGAGCGACCCTGAAACGCATCCCTAAAGGGTTAAGGGGAATGAGTGACAACCCTTCGGCATGATTTACAACGCGGAGCCCTGTAGTGAAACCAGGACTTGATGGATGATGCTGAAAGTCGGAGACTAACCATAAATCATGTCTTTGAATCACTGACAAAGATAAAGGAGAGAAAGAAAAAGCAGTGGCATTGACATTCACTCTCCCAATAATGTACATTGACTAGTTACAATGCGGAGCCTTAATTAAAAAAAGCCAACTCGAGGTATTCACCTCGGTGGAGAGATCCTACCTCTTGGGAAGCTGCTCTTTGAGATTACAAATCAGGGTTTGAGCCTCTTTCCAGAAGGTCACTGCCACTGGCAGAAGACTCCCAACGTGAACACCACCAGGTCCCCAGTGAAACCAAACAAAAACGCCAGAACACAACGAAACAAGAGCAGAAGGCCCCTGGTGGAGAGCTCTGCCACACTGTACTCATGGACGCCATCCTTGGAAATGGGAGATATCAAGAGGAAATTCATGGAATCCACTCCAGCAGACTGTGTTTTTCATCAGAAAACACCCAGATCAGATAAGTGAATCTACGGAGATGGCCAGAAGACACCGATAGGTCGAGCATCTAACTTGTGTTCTGAAGTGAGAGCCGGGCAGGGAAGGAGAGGGCGGCGCCTGCCCACTATCTGTTGTCTTCTTTCTGGAATGCGAGAGAAGCTGGTGGCTCCCTTCTCTTGTTCAAGGAGGAACGCGGGCCTTTCTTTTGCACCTTGCATGCAGGGAGGAATCCGCTTTCCTGTGGCGGGTGGTGGAAGCAGTCTGGGATGTGCTTTCTCAACCCTCAACAAATATTGCGTGTACATCTTCAGGCTCTGGGCTAAGCCTATGCCATGAATATGGGAGAGACAGGGTGGGTACCCATAATCAGTTCATTCCATCACAAATGGTTGACATCAGCTGTGTTTTAGGTACGTTGTTGGATTTGGGGGAGTCTGTTGATGAATAAGATGGATTTTTTTTCAGGGCCCTTTTAGAGGGAGGCAAATGGGGCGTCCAAGTGGCTCAGTCAACTGAGGGTCCAACCTCGGCTCAGGTCATGATCTCACGGTCCATGGGTTCGAGCCCTGCATCGGGCTCTGTCCTGACAGCTCAGAGCCTGGAGCCTGCTTTGGATTCTGTGTCTCCCTCTCTCTCTGTCCCTCTCCTCCCCTGCTCATGCTCTGCTCTCTATCAAAAATAAATAAACATTAAAAAAGATTAGAGGGAGACAAATAACAAACCAAAGAGATAATGAGTACAGTGAGTGTTGTGAAAGGGGAGGTGAACTGAAGGGTCAGGGGAGGGCACGAAGTTGTGATGGCAGCAGCCTCTGTCTTGGTGTGAGGCACCAACAGGGCTGGGATGGGGGCGTGAGCCCAGGTAAGGGGGACAGGACAGGGAAGCTGAGAAGGAAGAGACTGGAACACATTTTTCTCCCAGTCTCTGGGAGTTGATCTGAGATGGAACCAGATGAGGTATGTTTTTAAACCTATTTTTATAACCCTTTGCCCCAAGGACGAATGTTCTTCACGATTCTGTACAGACAGTGCCTACAGATCAGGACCTGGTTGAGGCCTCTGCATAATCCTGCAGACAAGCGAGGGCAGCAGAGAACTCTGCAGGCCCTTCCCATCATGTCTGCCGACTGGCTCAGTGTCTCCGTCTGCAGGCCGAGATTCTAGAAAATTCCTACTTTGAACTGGATGACACCATAGCATTTATGGCTTATACCTAACTGCAGGAGTCTTTATTCTGGTTCTGAGAGAGATCAGCCTTCTCAGCGGGACCCAGACACCATGATGGAAAGATAGAAAAATCACCCAACTATGAGAATCAGAGGTGTGTACTTCAGTCGTGGGAGAAGGACCCCGGTTTTCTTCATTTGCGAGCTTTGCCCATCAGGAGCTGGGTGCCCAGGGATAGATCACTCGCCCCTGTGCTAGAATCTCTTCCGTGCCCTGCTCTGAGGTTCCTTCTCATAAACCAGCTTGTCTCTTTCTCTCCCTCTTTCTCTTTTAAATCTGCTCAGCTGTGTGTTCTTATTTTTGTGCGTACCTTAAAACTGGAAAAAACTTTGCTTATCTCTCAGCTCCCACATATCCACAGGGGATCTGTCTCCATACCTGCTTCTCCCTCTCTCGCTCATTCTGTATTTGCCAAGCTTCCGCTCTGTCCCGGGCCCTGTGCTAGGTGCTGACGATATAATCCACATGGACAGGGGTCCTGGTCCTTTACAGACCATCTTGTCCGACATAGACAAATAATGGTTTCTTTTTAAAAATTTTTTTAATGTTTTATTTATTTTTGATACAGAGAGAGACAGAGCATGAGAAGGGGAGGGGCAGAGAGGGAAGGAGACACAGAACCGGAAGCAGGCTCCAGGCTCTGAGCTAGCTGTCAGCACAGAGCCTGACACGGGGCTCGAACCCAATAATGTGAGATCTGACCTGAGCCAAAGTCGGAGGCTTAACCAACTGAGCCACTCAGGTGCCCCACAAATAATGGTTTCTAATCAGGCAAGGCTCAGAACAACACGCGTCCCGAAATGGTCCCTAGCTTTGCTGCGGCACTTGCATCTTGCTGATGTCTACCCAGCTTGAACAGTGAAAAGCACTGATTAGCTGTGTGACTTTGAACAAGTGGATTAACCCCTCTGAGCTTCCGTTTCCCCATTGGTGAAAGTAGGCAGATAATATGATCTCCTTGTAGAGTTGTTTTACATGGATGGTCTCATTAAACAGCACCTGCTCTATAGAAAGACCTCACGAAATCACTGCTGTTAGTGTGATATTCTTATGTTGATAACCTTGTCCACTTCTGAGTTAACTAGACCAGGACCAAAGCAAGATAAAAACAGAAACCAGCCCCCTCCCCTGAAGAGCGAACAGAAAGGAAGGTTGGGCTCATCCATACAGAAACAGTTGCGTGTGTGGGTGCGCCGGCTGCCAGGTATGCCTATTTCTCTGTAGCAGGCGTCATTTCTTTGTGTCTCTGTCAGACTTCCTTATGGTACTTCCTGTTGAGAACTTGACAGGTCCTAATACTCAATCAATGTGAGGCAACAGGTGATACGACAAAAGAGAGAAGGGTCCAAGAAAGAAGATGTGTATTTTAATCACAGTGTGGTGCATTCACCAGAGGATGGAAACAGATACTGCTTAATTGAGCCTGGCCAGGGAGATCCTTAAAGCCTTGTGTTCACTGCACATTACTTAGTGAGAGGTAATACACAGACCTGATGAACTGCGTATACAACACCCATTACATATACAGTTCAGTATGTAACATCCTCTGCGTCACTTCTGAGGATGTGTGCGTGTGATTCTAAGATGTAACAAACTCACAGTGGCCAACACGCTACGAAGTAGAAAGCAAGGACTTTTTAGGGGAGTTAAAAAGCTACATCGCTCACCTTCTGTGCTCCCTGAATGTTCCCACGAGCACCAGCTATTTTCCTTGGCATTGATTAGCAGAAGTAAATAATGATATTTAACCATTCCCCATTCATCGTATTAGTTTAAAAGGGAAAATGGGCTCAAGGACCCATTACATCGATGGGAACATCTGAACATTTTGTCCTTGGAGGTTCAGTAGAGATTGACTCCTACTCAGGGTGATGCTCACTTTTTGTTTCAGGGACCAGCAGAGTTAGGGGGAGGCTGGGGCTCATCACTGGAAGAACTGTGGGTTTGGAATCCAGTGTTCAGGTACCTTGCAGCTTTTATGTTGATTTTGAACTTCACATACATTAAAGCTGCATCATCTATCAATCTTACAGTTACATGTCACTTATGAAAATCTACTGAGTATTGTTTTCATCTTGCCTTACAACAAGCCGCGAAGCCTCATGAATACTGAATAGTGCTGGAAATACAGCACATCTTTTATTTTTAAAGGTCTCGACAGTTTGGAATGGCAGGATTTCTTTGTTGAAAGCGGTGCTCCCGCACGCCGACTGGGGGCTTTCTTCTCCATTTCTCGTCCTGCCCAGGACTGAGAGGCAGCATCTAACCGGGCATGGTTAGTAGGACTTGCCGCCACTTCTGCCTCTTCCCTTGTCTGAACCCTGTCGGTGGAAGTCCTCAGTGGGGGGGCTGCATGGTTCAGGGGGGCACTGTTATTCAGATATCAACTCCTAAGGAAACGACGGGCTGGCTGGGCAGCCTTCTGAACCATTTCACCAGCTTTCCTGGTACTTTATCCTCAACCTTATTTTAATTTAATAAGAAAGGGAAAGAAAGAGAGAGAGAGATATAGAAAGATTCACACAGATGGGGATCCCCAAAGAGAGATAGACCTTTAAGAAATCAATCATGCAATGGTAAATGTGTCCCATTGTACTTGCTCGTCAAAGTTCCTTTCGGCCATGTGTTTATTCTATAAATATTTCCTGAGTGGTTACTCTGGCTGTGTATGGAGGGTACAGAGCTGAGCTAGAAAGCTAGGGTCTGTTCTCACGTGGAACTTACATTCTAGATGCGGGAGATGATGGTGATGATGATGGCGAGGACCACAGCTGGTCCTACTGAGTGCTTGCTGTGTGCCAGGCATTGTGCCAAACACTTTATGCATATTTGTTCTGAGCACTTGGCCAATAACAATATATACCATTCCCATCACACCCCTATGAGATACTCTTGTTTCACTATCCCCAATTCTCCCATTTTACAGATGAGGAGATGGAGGTATGGAGAGATGAACTGCAAATCATAAAGATAAGGAAAAATTTCAGAAGTTTGTACAAACTGAAAACCTACTAACAAACACAAACATCGAGTGATCTGCTAATACTGACCCTATGTTCCTGCCTGGCCACCCTCAGCGGAACTAACTAGGCATCGTGTGCTCTTTCAGTTAGGACAGGTGTCCTGGAGTTCACCAAGGTCCACGCCACTCCCTATGGCTCACTCCATTTCACTCGTGTAGCCTATCTGCCTCTTGCAGCTTTTTGTGTTTGCTGGTTTACGGTAACAGGAATCCTAAGATTTGAATCTCTTTGGTCTGGGAATCACATGCAAAAAAGATGGAACTATTTTTTTACCCCAGAATTTGCAAGCCCTTCACTTCAGAATATCTGGGAAGGAGCTCTTTTCTTCATATTTATTTGCACACCCCATCATGATTCCCGACATGTGCCATAAATGACGTGTAAATCCTTGTGTGACCTATTAAAAATGGCATGACCTGAGAATCTGCTGCTCCTAAGCTGATTCCTTTTGAACAAATAATGTCAGCTTTTTCCAACCTCATCTTTGTCATCTGAAAAATGGGAATAATCATATTCCCTTCTAAAGATAGAATGTAATCATGTGCATAACTTCTTGGCATACAGTGGGCTTTTGATTTTAAAATCTTACTAATATATTCACAGGGCATGGTGCTCATCAGCTCAGAAACCAGCTCGGATACATACGGCACCCGTGCATGTGAGTGTTTATGAATATGTATTTGTGTGTTGTATGTGTGTGAGAGATGGATCTAGAAAACACATATCTAAATACATACATATTTGGGGCTGTTTCTTCTATTATTGGCACCAAATCCTGAAGAGGCTTGTGGACTGAACTTTTTCCGTCTCATACCCATTGTTTATTCTACAACGCTTCTCTCTTGCCTAGAAAGTGCATTTCGTTAATTAAAAAGTGATATTGTAGGAAGAGTCTGGACTCATCACGCAAAAAGGCCTCCCTGTTCCTGGAGAAATCAAAGCAAAGGGCTGACTCTGGAATACAAGGTTTCTTAGTATCATCTTGCGTCTCGGGTTGAGTGTACACTTCCCACTTAATGCTGAAAACTTGGAGAATATTTCTCAAAACCCAGGATGGGTCAACTGTCCTGCAGTTAAAGGCAAAGATTTACGTCTGGCGCTTTCCTGAACATCCTTTCAGATTTAGAGCGCGGGGATAAGTGCCTGATGCAGGACTGGCCATCTCCCGATCTCAGAGAAGGCAGCGGGAAATGACAGCCATTGCCACCTTGCAAATCACATTAAAACTGTGGCAGCATTTTGGTTTTCGTGAATTCTGAGAAGGGAACTTGTGGGCACAAAACCACTGCCTGTCCTGATGGATTGAGCGCCACCATTGTCTTCAAGGACAGGAACAGAGAACCTTCTGGAAGCACTTGCCGCCACATTTGCAAGGGTTCTTGCAAGAGTCCCGTGACCGAGAGGTGGGTGACCCGCCTGAGGATGGACGCCGGGCACGGCTGTGGCTGAGAGGCAGGCGTCTGTTCCAGTCCGCCTCGCAATTTCCTTCTCCCCGAGTCGCCCCTCCTCTGAGAGGCTCTGTCGGAATAACATTTTTGTCTAAAGCACATTTTTTTCTTCTTTTCCATCAGCATTTCCTGCCCTCTCACCTTAAAAAAAACAGCGCTGAGAACTTTTCAACCAAAAGCAGCCATGTGGCGCTTGAGCTGTTCCAGACTCACGCAGGCCCTCCGCTCACATCCTGTCGGGTGCTAAAATCCCACAGCTGCTCCGCGAGGACCACCCGGCTCGCCAGGAACCACATCTGACAGTACGATACTGCTCGCTTCCAGGACCCATCACGCAGTTATTCTTGGATAAAAGGTAAAGCAAATAACCCGCCAACTGCTCACTGCCGCAGAAACAAAGACCATCCAGCCATTTATCAAAGCCCGAGACACCGCTTTGCTTTAAGTACAGACACCTCTCCCATTACGGCTTTAAACGGTAACACGATATTATATCAGAGATGACAAATGGCACTGGAGGGCCCAACCTATACACAATCGATACCTGCTCAAAAGTAAGAACCATCTTGAAAACACAGACAGAGGCAACAGGAATTCTCAGACTACTGCAATGTGGTGTGTGTGTGTGTGTGTGTGTGTGTGTGTGTGTGTGTTTTGCTTTTTTGTGTCGTGTTGGAACCACAGGCTAACAATCCTCATGTTGGCATGACATTCTTTTCCCACTGGCGCTCTGTAGCCCCCAGACGTGGGGCGGGTGTCAAGTCCTTACCGCTGTCCTGTATCTGTGCTATATTGGATTCTAAGAGGCGCAGGCCAAGGAAATTGATTAGGAAGCTGTCCCTGCAGCTTAAAACTCATTTTGGTTACATTTCCACAAAGGCCGGGGCCCTTGGAACTACGAGGCTCAGTGACAAATGGCAAAAGGGCCATCAAGGAGGTTATGCCCTAGGGAGTTCACCCAAATGTTCTTTTCTTTTCTTTTTTTTATGGTTGCATCTTTTTTTTTGAACTTGATGTCTAATAGTTTATTGTCAAATTGGTTTCCATATAACACCTAGTGCTTCTCCCCACAAGTGCCCCCCACCATGACCATCACCCCCTCCCTCCCCCTCCCCCTTCAGTCCATGGTTTGTTTTCAGTATTCAGTAGTCTCCCTTGATCTGTGTCCCTCACTCTCCCCCGCTCTCTTTCCCCCTTCCTCTCCCCAGGGTCCAAATGTTTTTTTCTAAACCCTGGCTTCCTTGCCCACACCCTGC
>NC_043711.1:97739305-97867711 GCF_006229205.1 Suricata suricatta | reverse complement strand
GAATCTTTTTCAACAACCGGTCCACCTTGGTCCGACATCCTGCCCCCAAACCACACTGGGGGCGAGAATGGCAACCCAGGACCCCTTGGAAAAAGTGAAATGGGTGTGAGCACATTTGCCGAGTCTTCTGTCTCTTTCCAGCATGGAGCTTCTGCTTTGCTGTATTTGCAGTGGGGTTTTTGAAATCTGTATTATGGAAAGTTTTTCAGGCAATTCCGATTTGGAGCCAGGTTTGAAAAATTGATGGCTTGAAGACATTAAAGACAGAGCTCTCAAAAAACAAAACAAAAAAAGGTCGAAACTGTAGCATTTGCCAACTTCCATGGTGAAAATACTTCTGCTGTGGCTACTTTCGAGAAACCACTGAAGGAGAGAGGAAGACATATATACACAATCAGCGCTAGCTTGATCGTGCAAGCTGGCATTGGCATGTCATTAGCTCCAATCAGAGGAACATCTGAATAAAGATAATGAGAACTTGTGTGATAAGTCAAATCAATGATGGTCACTGTGGGGACATGAAGACAGCAGACAGCAGAGCTGAGTAAAGTCATGCTTATATTTGTAGGAAACCCATTCCAGTCCCAGGTCCTAAGACCACACCATTCATAGTAACGCTCCTCTTAGACGGTTCTCCACTCCAAGTCATAAGAGGCGTAATAAAGGAATACACGCAGAGAGTCAATAAAATGACTGTACTCAGATGATAGATGTAGAAATACATCATTTAAAAACCCTTAGTTAAATTACTGAATCAGGCACAGGATTACTAATTAGTTTTAAAATCATTAAATGGATGGTTGATGGGAGACTGGACATCCATTTAATGTCAAGTGCAGCGGTAAAGGTTCCTTTCTAGTTGAAGGGGGTAAGTGCCCTTGCGCAATGGAGTAATCAAACTGCCACCATTTTAGCTCAGGTACGACTTTTGACCTCACTGATTTGGGGGCAAACAGAGCGCATGTTTTCAGACGTGTTGCAACGGAGTCTACACGTCTGTTGTGTTCTGGTAACAACAAATCCCGTTAGAGCCCACGGGGTTTCACGTATCACTTTTGCAGGGGATAGAGGGGCACGCTAAGTGACAGTGAGAAACTCCCCGGCAGATTCCGAAGGAAGACATTCCTCAGCACAATTGGCTCTATCTGTTCTACAATTCTGGGTCATAAAGAAGGCACCATGCTGGATTAAAAAAAGATTTATGAGACAAAACCAGTGTGGACCTGGATTGGGCAGTAGTTTGAGCAAGTCAGCTGAGAACCACATTTTTGTGCAGTTGGAAAAATATGAATAGGGTCTGGGTATTAATAAGATAAAAATTATTGAAATGGAAAAATGGATACTGTTGACTGAAAACAGTACATAATATGGCACATATACTATCATCTCATTTTATCTAAACATACTTATATAGACAGAATGTTCTGGAAGCATACACACAATAGTGGTTCTCTGGCTGATTGAGAATAAGATGATTTCTATTTTTAAAAAATATTTTTTTAATGTTTCTTTGAGAGAGAGAGACAGACAATATTTGAACAGGGGAGGGGCAGAGAGAGAGGGACACACAGAATCCAAAGCAGGCTCCAGGCTCTGAGCTGTCAGCACAGAGCCTGACGCAGGGCTCAAACCCATGAGCTATGAGATCATGACCTGAGCCAAAGTTGGACGCTTAACTGACTGAGCCACACAGGTGCCCAGAAAACGATTTGTTTTCTAATTTTTGTCTATATTTTTTAATGTTTTATAAGCCACATGTTTTGTTTCTGTCTTTTTTATTAAAAATTTTTTTAATGTTTATTTTTGAGAAAGAGAGAGAGAGACACAGAGAGAAAGAGAGTGAGACAGAGCACGAGCAGGGGAGGGGCAGAGAGAGGGGGGTGGAGACACAGGATCTGAAGCAGGCTCCACGCTGTCCGCACAGAGCCCGATGTGGGGCTTGAACCCACCAGCTGTGAGATCATGACCTGAGCCAAAGTCAGATGTTTAACCAACTGAGCACCCCTTGCTTCTCTAATTTTGAAGAAAATGTGTTTTTTTGGTTGTTTTTTAAGAAGTAAAATCCTCAGCAAAACAGGTATTGGCCCCCGAAAAACATTAACATGAAAATATCTTACAATTTAGAAAAAGTCAAATGCATTCATGTCAGGGACCGGGATGGGTTTTGCTTCTGTTTCCAGAGACACAGAACAAGGCAGGGCCCACGGTAGGTGCCCCCTAAATGTGGGTGGAGGAGTCCAATCTATAAAGTGTTCTCAGCTATCGAAGGGACAGCAGACCTCGTCCACCAAAGCGAGGGTGAGGGGAAAGCTCGCTTATTTGCTGGTGCTGGGTTGTGAACTCATGGGCGCCACCGAGGGCCGGGAGGGGAAAACATGGCAAGAGAGAAAGGCAGACAGAACAAGTTGAAGATGTTCTGACTCCCTCAGGAGGTGAAAGGACGGAGCAGGAACTGATTAGTCGGCCTTGGCCTTCCATGTCTTCCCGATAGTGTGGTGAGCAGCTGTGTGCCTTTACCCTTCTTAGGCAGACCCTCCCAAGGCCAGCCGGGTGGATGGGAGCCGTGCACACACCCAAGGCATCCCTCACGCTGGATGAAATCAGCACGGTGGCCCTTCTGTCACATTTGCATTTCCCTCAAGTGGGTGGGTGACACTCCTGGCTGCATTTCTCCCCTCTGCCTGATGAAAACAGAAACTTATACCAAGAGAATGCCTTGCAGTGCCAGTGGCTTTAACCTGGAAATTGGGTCCCCGGCAGGTCAGGCCCTGATCTGTTAGGTGTCTTATGCTGCACGACCAAGAAGTTGCTGATGGCTCGGATGTGATCATTCTCCCGTGAGACCCGTGTGAAGGAGCTGGGTCTGTGTGTGCGTGCGTGTGTGCATGCCAGATCCTGTAGCAGGTTTCTAACTGCTCCCTGCGTGGGTTACTGTAAATATGGCAGCGGGTGGGGATGGCC
Source organism: Suricata suricatta (assembly GCF_006229205.1). Classification (NCBI taxonomy): domain Eukaryota; kingdom Metazoa; phylum Chordata; class Mammalia; order Carnivora; family Herpestidae; genus Suricata; species Suricata suricatta. Next base: position 97,864,750 of record NC_043711.1, on the reverse strand, counting down.
AGTACCGATGTCGACTTGACAGTGTCGCCTTCACTCAAGGGTGTGGGGGCGTTGCCACGTCCGTCAGGAAAGTTCCTGGCCTTTCCAGCCCATCTTCCAAGATGCCCTTGGGCACTGGGACACCTGAAATGCTCACTCGGGAAATGCACATTGTGGAGAATCTGTTTCACAGTATCTTTGGAACTTTCTCACATGATCGCACAGGGTGGAAACAGGTCAGGAGTGTGCCCTGATCTGGTTGATCTTTTGTCCCTCAGCCAGGGGACAGGGCCCTTTTCCTTGGCTGGCAGGCACCCAGGACATACTGTTCTCTGAGTAACACTGAAAAATGAGTTTGAAACTCGTTGTTTGTAGGCCTCTTGTTCCCTCTGCAAGTTCAAGGAGCAGGGAGGGGCGGGGGTAGCTCACTTCTGACTTTGGGGGCGTTTAAAGTTCCATCCTCACTAGGTAATCAGGAAAAAAAGGCATGAGGCAACTTCATTAAATGCCAGTAAATCATGGTTTAGGGCCAAATTTGGGGGTGCCGGCACACTGAATACATGAAGGCTGCCTCCGTCTTCAGAGAGGGTCTGAGACAGAGACACAGAGACTTTCATATTCAAACCCAGGAGCAAAGGCTGACAGAAAATTCTCCCAGTACTTCATACTGATTTGGTTGCTTTTGACCCTGTGCACATGTATCAGAAGGAAGAGGGGGACCTTGGATTTCCAAAAGCCAGAGGAAGTCTTTGGCAAAACGTGTGCCATTTTCATTAGTTGTCAGCAAGCTTTAAATTAACTCGTCAGTTTAATTAATCCCATTAAGCATTTAGTGAATATTCTGCAGCAATTTGCTTGCTGTCTGCTTAGACTGGGAACTCTGTGTGGGCAAGCATGGCCACCTTTCCAAGTTGGCATCATCAGTATGGTCCGAGTACTTAGCTCATGTTTGTTGAGGGAGTGAATGAATGAATGAATGAATGAAGCTCCTAAAACCATCCTGGAGTCATAATGGAGGCTCACTAAATATTGAGGGGAATGCAGGAAGGAGGGCGAGAGAGGCAGAGGGAGCAAGTGGCGAGGGAGGGAAGGAAGGAAAGGTCAGACACACTGTGTGGCACACAGTAGGTGCTGTATCGAGCAGTATGAACTCCCTGATGCATAATTTCTCAACATCAGCTGAGAGCTGTGTGCTGTGGCCTTCGCTTCTTCACCTACTTCATTCATTTGGTTTCGTTTCCTTTAAACAGAGTTTGTTAAAATTGATGTCTGTAGTCAGCAACACTGACTGCCTTGGGACAGGTGTCCATTCCCAAATAAAAGCAACGACCTCCACTCTGGACTCCTCGGGACTCTTGATTTGTCGAAGGCCTGTTCCGCTTCTATAAACCCAGTCCACCTTTCCGGACCTCTCTTTCTTTCTAACGCTATTTGTTTTCAAGAGAGACACTGAGCTTCTCTTTATTTCCTTTGATTGGTTAGGAACAGATTTCACTCAGACCTTCTTCCAGTCTTTCATTTAGACTCACTTTGTGCAGAGCAGCGACTATGTCCCGGGTGCCAATCTTGGAGCCAAGGTACATCGGTGCAAAGAAGAGTACGGTCTGCACCCTGTGGCCCCTACTGTTGTTGGGGAAAGAGCCAACACTCACCCCAAGACCAGCACTGCAGAGAGTGGCTGAAGCTAAGAGAAGGACACAGGGGTGGGGAAGGGGGCCCTTGAGCTGAGGTGGCCGGGGGACCTTTCAGAGCAGATGGCGCATAAACAATGAGGATGGCCGAGGACAGATGAGGACACACATACGCAGAGACACAGAAACAGTGGAGCCTGGAGGGCCTTCGAGAGAAAAGGACGATGAGCAGAGTCGGGGCAGGTTGGTCAGAGGGCTAGCAGATAAGGGGGGCGGTCAGAGGCCAGGTTGCCTAGCTCAGTGGTGGGGGTCTGGCCAAGGGTGTGGGCAGCCATTGAGGGATTTGACCAGAAGAGCATAGACTCTCCTTTGTGACTTCTACAAGATCAAAACCCTGATTTCCTAGAAGTCACACATCTGACCCAGAAAGGCAAACTCCTTGTTCCTAACCCAACACATTTAAGCTGAGCAGGGCACCTGGGCACGGGCAGAGAGATGGCGCTCTCCTTTGTTGGTCTATGCGTTCTCAACAGGCAAGACTGAACCAAACTCAAACAGCCATCCTGGGGTGGCCCCAGAGAAAGGCTGCATTTTATCCCGTGCTTCAGCAAATTGTAGAACTCGAACAAAACCCAGCTCGGCTGATGGCAACCAAGCCTTTACAGTTTCTTGGTACCCTCTGCTTCCGGGCAGCCCTCACGGAGTGTTCCACCTTAGACAAAGCCAACCGCCCCTCCACCCCTCCACGGCAAATACCGTCATTCTTAAAATTAGAACAAAGTTTGGGTGAAGTAATCAATTCTACCCATATGCAAAAGTGTCACACAAGATGGGATTTGGTAATGCGCTCTTTTTGCTGATGCGCTAACGAGATACAGCATGTAGTTCTATCAACAGGCCCTGCAAGAGTGTCCAATGCCGCCCCCCCCACCTCAGCATCTACCTTTCATTACAGTATCTCTGAAGCCAGCCAAGTAATTAATGGGAAAAGTGCCTAATGCCGCATGAACCTCACCCAATCATTTCTAAAAAGGATCAAAATTCTATAAATGACAGTTTATGCATCTGGTGAAATGTGTCTTTTCTTTTCAGAAGGTGTTTCTATTACGGTTAGCCTGAACATCATGTGATATCACAGTTGCTAGGGTAACTCCATTTTTTTTTTTTTAAAGAGAACAACAGAGTAAATAAGCATGTAAATCGACTTTGGTGCTATGTAAATTCTAGTGAATCTGTTATCGTTACCTTGACGATGAAAAAAACTGGCATTTATCTTCTCTGGCCCCCGGTATGATTTGGTTTGAACTTAAAATGTATAAGGTAGTCGTGTGGAAGTGTCGAAGGCTCTGGAGATACACGGGAGGCAATGATGTTAAGGAGATGGTTTAACAAGAAAGGAGACCTGGACAATGGTGACGGGTCTCATAAAGGCCAGGGGGCAAGTACATGATTGTCTGCACATTCACAAGCAGGTGTGTGTGGCACAGAAAGCCCACTCCCTGGGGGTGGGGGTGGTACCTGAGCTTCCGGCGCAGCCAGGAGCCTAATCAACTGTCCACACAGTGCATCCCCTGACTTCTCATCCCTGACTTGCCTGGATTCTTCGGCAACCCCTGCACTGCAGACGGATCTGTAAAATTGCCTGCGTACTTTCTGTTAGGTGCAAATATCTGGGTAGCACACGGGACTCAGCAATGATGACTACGAATAAAGCTTGGCGAATCTTTCCAAATACTCTCCGCATTTCCTCTCTAGAGGTTTGAGGATTCCTCCACCTAGTCTGCATGTTCTGATTGAGGTTGGCAGTGGACACCGGGACAGGAAAGGGCGTGAGTAAATTTGGAAGAAGCACTTGGAAGAAAGAATGAGGAAAAGATGCTCAAATGGAAATCCTTCTTGAGGGAAGAGAGACGCTTGGGATGAAAAGCATCAGTATTTCCGTCAGTCAGGGCACTGCGATCAGAAAATACGTCCAAGACAAAGCCTGAAGATTGTGATGAAGATACTCAACAGAAAACAGCCCTCCCAACTGGCAGGGTTTTGACCTGTGTTCCCTTTTCTAAAAATCATACTAAAAACTCAGCTCGTGCTTTAACGAATGAATGCTTTGAATTGCTGTGCCTAAGAAAACTTACGATCTGCAATGATTAGTTCAGAGAGTATGTGTGGTGGGAATTCCTTAGGAGGCAATAAAAAAGGGGGTGTACTTTAAAAATCCGAATTTATAGCAAATTCTGCATCTTTCATTTGGCACCTGGATGCGATGAAATACTTGGATGTATCAAGAATATTACAAAGGAAAATTAAGTGCCCTCTCACTCTATCTTCTTATAAAGTGAGGCTGATGACCTAGTGATGACTATCTCCTTAATGGGACCGGGAGATTTTATCAAACCTCATAAAACATGATAGCATTTCCTTCACTCCGAAACCACCTAATTTTAATTTCCACTTGAAATCGGGACGCACTTGGCAGTGGGTGTATACATTTAACATGCTGGGGGTCTGCCCCACCTCTCACCCCTCCCCACCCCCAAACAAAGCTTTTGCTAAATCTCTGCTCGCCTTACAATGGATGGAGTGTCAGAATTGAAGAAGTAAAGACAACAGGAGCCAGGCACTAAAAGAAACAAAAGAACGTGAAAATAGTGATGGCAAAGCCTTCTTCTACGATGAAGAAGTCCTAGGGCTCCTCCCGCCTCTCTGAGTGACAGGCAGAGAAATCGACAGCTAATTCAAGATCCATCAGGGGCCGTATTGCCTTTCTATCGAAATGATGAGTTTAGAGAGTGAGCTGCAAATGAGTGCCTGAGCATTCTCGGGAGGTTCCGAGTGTCACAGCTGAAGTTAGTGTGGCACCGCTGTCTGCGGCATCCAAGAGATGATGGGGCCCTTCTAGAAGGAGAACAGCAGGATAGCACAGAAATGGAAGGTAAAAGAGGTTAATTTATGGAAATTATCCAGGTCGTGTAACCAGTAGGACATATCATGCAGAGCTTTAAGAGAGGAGCGGTAATGTATGTAAAATCTGACTTTCAGGAGGTCACAAGACAATGACAGTTATTAGGAGTCAGGCAACTTTTAGTGACAAAAGCTAACATTTTCAGAGTGTTTGCTATGCACCAGGCACTTAGCAAAGATACAAAACAATAGGGCAGGTCCCAGGATCCCCATTTTACAGATGAGGAAATAGAGACTCAGAGAGTGTGGGCACATAATAAGGAAGGGATGGGGGGCTGACGTGTACACTGGGCTGTGGGGACTGTGCCTGGGGACATCAGTGCTCAAGGGCCATGAACTACCTTCATTTTTTTTTAAATTAGAAGAAAAAAAATGAACTTCGAGATAGAATGTGCTTAAATATAGGGTCATTATTAATATATTTGTCCTTGCATCAATGTAGTCATAAAATACAATTTTTAATATTTTCTTTTTAAATGAAGTTTTGTTTTGTTATTATTTTAAAATGTTTTTTGATGTTTATTCATGTTTGAGAGATGGAGAGAGACAGAGCATGAATGGGGGAGAGGCAAAGAGAGAGAGGGAGACACAGAATCGGGAGCAGGCTCCAGGTTCTGAGCTGTCAGCACAGAGCCCGACATGGGGCTCAAACCCACAAATTGTGAGACCATGACCTGAGCCGAAGTTGACACCAAACCAACTGAGCCACCCAGGTTCCCCTTAAATGAAACTTTAATAGTTTGTTATAGAGAAGACTCTGAGGGACAGGAATGAAATATCAAGTTTGACATCCTGCTTCTCAAACTGTGGTCCGAGGACCAGAAGGACCGGCACCAGCAGAAGCGAGGACACGTAGGATCTTGGGCTGCTCACCAGACTGCTGAACTAGAATCTGCACTTTAGTGAGCGCCCCAGGTGCTTCCTCTGCACATTAACATTTGAGATGCACTTGACCAAACCCGTGACCAGTAGTTTATACTAGCTCCTCACCCCTACCTAAGCTGCGATGGTCTAACCCATGTCAACTGCAAAGCCGCGCTAAGCGACAAGACAGTTATTGCCAATAACTGCTACCATATCCTCTTTCTCATTGTAAGGCAGGTAGGCTGCAAAAATGCAAAAAGTAATATACTCCTAAATAAACATATGGTCTCAGGATAACAATGTTAGTCAAATTATGAGTATTCTGCCACCTTAACTGAAGCCCTGGGAGATAATTAGGGAGTTTTGTACCAATATGGGTCTCTAATGTCTGCAATCGACACCCTACTTAAGAAGAAAGGTACTTGGGTTGGAAGGGACCTCTCAGGCAAGGGAAGTCATGCTTGTTTTTATTTTTTATTATTTTTTATTTTTATTTTTTTTGCCATAACAATGCTCCTGAGCAAACCCCCAGGAGGAGGGCTTTGAGGAGCCCAGAGGCCACCTCCCCCTAAGAATCTTCAGATCTGTCTCTGACACCTGCTGGTTACAGGGGTCCAATGACTTTTATGGGTGTTAATCTCATAGGTGTTCTAATAGGAGGTCTTTTAGTAAGGAAGAAGCTAAAGATGGGGGTGGAGGGTGTGAAAGAAAGAGGGAGAGAGAATGGGAGAAAAGTGGGAAAAGAGATCAACAGAGAAAAGCTTGCAAGTTGAGAAGATAAACTGACATTAGGGAGTTATAACCAATGGTAGCAGATAACCCACCTGTGGTCAGGTACCTTGTGGGTGACAGAATGAATAGAGCAAGGGGGAATTTGACTCTGGCCAGAGAATGACAGACGTTGGATCAAAGTGTGTGTGTGTACATGCGTGTGCATGCCTGTGGGTGTCTTTAATGGCACTTGTGATAATCTGAGCCACCTTGTTTATTTCTTTATTTCCTCTTTATTTCTCTCACTAGAAATTAACCTCCAGGAGGACAGGGCTCCTCACTTGGATGAGCAGCTGGCCCATAATACATGCTCAACAAAAATTGGTTGGATAAATGTATTTAAGGCGGAAGAAAATCGGTCTGAGCGACACTTTCTAATCAGAACCACAGATCGGGAACCACAGGGGTGAATTTAAGGAATCCAGAAGAGCTGACTGAATCTCTCATTCCGGCACTAATTCCTGCCGGGCCTGGGAGAGCCGTTCCCACCCCACCCTGCTCTCTGCCTCCACTGCTCACATGGGGTAACAGGAGTGAGAAGGCTCACCTGTCTTCCCTCGCAGGAGTTGGTGAGAAGCAGACAAGATCCTGAGTGTGTGTGTGCCCAGGAAGTCAAAAGAAAGAGAGTAATCCAGGGACACAGGTGACATCTCCCTCATGGTCCAGGGTCACTTCTGCCTGTTGAGCATCACACCAAAGCCACCAAGGGCCCAGGCAGAAGAAGCAAAGCCTAGTCGCTGTTTCGTAGGCGAGAATCATCCACAAGGAGCTATTACTACATTTCATTTTGCAGATCGGCAACAGGATGCTTGTGGGGGGAAGACATTTGTGAAATAAAGAACAAACAAGACACAAAGGGGCCATTTTCCATTCAGACCCTTAGAACTCGATGCTTTGCAATTTCCTGTTCATTTTCCTCCCCCGATTGCTCCGTCTCGCTCCTTCTGGCTTCCTGCTCTCCTATCATGGTGCCATTTTTGTCCGGGATCCACACACTCTGCACTTGTCTAGCTGTTGCTCCCAGAATCCCCTCCCTGGCCTTGAACCACACCGAATTCCATTCCAGGTTCTCTGAAGGGTCCAAGACCCATGCATGGTGAGAGCTGACCCTTGTGTGCCCTGCTCGCTGAGCGCTTCCCGACAAGGCACGGGGGGCAGTGTTACCTTGTGAGTAGGGGAGGAGGCCATGGGGGCACATGCACCCAGCAGGTGCAGAGCTGGGGCCGCCAGCACCCCACCTTCCAGGCTGCTTTCATTTAAGATGCTGGAGCGTTTATGATGCGACCTTGGAAGGGTTGTTTTTGAAAATGGCAAGTGTTATGGTTGGGTCCCCAGGTCCCTCAGGCTGGTGGCTTTGTGAAGGTCGCTGCTTAGATTTGAAGCTCTAGACAAGGAATCTCTTATTTTCTTTTTCTGTTTGAGATAATTTTATTCCTCATAGATTTAAATAGTAGAAAGGGGCTGGCCTTACCCTTATTCTCTATCAGCACCTTTTCCCCTTCAATCCCTTGGTCTGTGCTTGGTGGCAACTTGACCTCAGCCCTAATGCTTTGCTTTTGCTCCGGCCCCATAGACTCTTGTTTCCCTTGTTCTAAAGCCATTGAAGCCATTGAAACTCATGGATAATGCCATTTCTGGCTCCAGAATCCAGAGATATCTCTCCTTCTCCTGCTCCTGTCCTGAATTTGCCTGTGGTCAGGACCCTATTCGTGTGTGTGTGTGTGTGTGTGCGTGTGTGTGTGTGAGATTCGAAGTTTTACTTAAGATTAAAATCACTACATGGACTTTGGGGAAGAAAAAGCACATTATAGAGTAAGGAATAAAACAAAAAAGCAAAAAGCAAAAAAAATCCTGTCTGTACCTTCCACACAACCTGTTTCTGACAATCCCAAGCCGCGATCATGGATTACAGTCTCTTGTGTATCTTTCTAGAACATGTTCCTGTATTTACAAAAATGATCTCTACTTATCTGCCCACCTGCCCGTCTATCCATCCCCTTCTCCAGCACAGAAATATTTCACCTGTTACTTTTTCCACTTAATAAGCTTAGAAACTTGATCCGTATCAGAACATGTGGATGTTGTACTATGGTTTTAAAATGTGCCCAGCATTCTATGATGTGGCTAAGCCATAATTTATTTGGCCTATCCTCTATTGATAGATATTTAGGTGATTTTATTTTGCTTTGTTTTGCTCCATTTGATTTTGTTTATGCCATTCATTTTTTCCCTTCATCATTTACGGCTGTTCTGAACTAGACTGCAAGCCTCTTGAAGGCAGAGGCCGTATTGATGGCGGTCAGGGCTGCGGTCTGTATTCCCACACAGGAGGTGGGGCGCTCCCTGCTCTGGATACGCTGACTTGCTGATACACTGGCTCATTCTTCCCAGCCTGGCCCCACTGCACAGCAGACGAAGCTGAGGCTTACTGGGGAGGGGTAATTCACCTGAGGTTACATACATGCCAAGTGGATTCGAGCCTGTGGAATCTGGCTGCAGAGCTGGTCCACACTGCCCCTCCCCCCCGCTAGGTGGGGTCCTCCCTCGTAAATCCCGCAGGTCTGGAGTGTGCCTTTGTGCTCCGACTAAGAGTCTAAAGGGAATCTAAAGTCCAGGGTCAGCTTTCTGGAATAAAGATCCTGGCACTGGCTCTTTCTTGCTGTAATCGAAGCCTTAGCAAGTTACCAGAATGTTCTGTGCCTCGGTCTCCCCCTCTGTTAAACAGAAACAATGATAATACTCACCTCCCACATTGTTGCATGGATTTAACAACACAACACGGCCCAGAGGAGGTGCAAAGCAAATGTTACAAATTATCCAAGTCTAAACTCCAGAATGAAGACCCCATAGAAATTTGCTGACTGTACCAGGGCCTGAATTTGTTTTTTCTTCTTTCATCGTTTTCTTAACTATCCACCAAGCACTCACACTGTAGTTTAGTGGGTACTACATAAAACTTAACTGAATAGAATTTTCCCAAGATATTATTTGAGTATTTTATGCTTGGGGAAAAAATAGCCAGAATTCCAACATAGCAGGTATTTTTAAAATAAAAGAGCGAAAGAAAGGTTTGGCAAATTGGAAAAGAAAGCAAAATTTAAAAATCCTCAAAAGGCTTAGATTAATGGATTGCAGGTAGCATATACCTGGATTTGAACTGAGGGAAACATTTAAATCCTAGTCGTCTTGGGACTTACACACTCATTCACTTAAACTAACCAAACTGATATGGTTCAGAGTTTAAAGCAGAGAGAAGCTGTTTTGTAATTCTCCCTTTCTAAAGTCGCCCTCTTGGGGCACTGGGGGGGCTCAGTTGGTTGAGGGTCCCGACTCTTGATTTCGGCTCAGGTCACAATCCCAGGGTCATGAGGCCCCTGGTCGGGGCTCTGGGCGGGGCATGAAGCCAGCTCCAGATTCTCTCTTTGCCCCTCCCCCATACTCTCTCTCTCTCTCTCTCTCTCTCTCTCTCTCTCTCTCTCTCTCTCTCAAATTAAAATAGATAAAAGAAAAGAAAAGAAAATGACCCTCTTATACTAGGTAAAGTAAGATGGCAAGTTGATAGTCCTGGCCAGATAAACTGAGTTATGCAAAGAACAATCTTTTTCTTTCTTTTCTTTTTTTTTCTGGAAGGTTACAGTGATTTTTAAGGCGTCCTATCTTTGTGGTCCTTTTTTATCCCCCCTTAGTTATTCATACGAGGCAGGATGACTTATTAATCTAACTATAAATTTCTTCCTTAGATTGCAATTTTCATCTAGAGGGAAAACCTTTTTCATATTAATGATCTGTATCATTTGTAGTAACAATACCTTTCTCCCTTTGTTTAAAAAAATAATAATGATAGTAATAAAAAAAGTACGGACTTTCCATATCAAAGTCTTTCAGGAGATAAATGAGGAAAACATATATTTGATGCCATATTTTAGCCTGAGAAAAATCAACAAAATTATTTTTATTATATATAGGACATATAGCTCATGCATATAGTTTGGAATCAATTAATTTAAGTAATAATTTGTACAAACACCCTCACAAAAATTTTAAAGGATATTAAACACCCTGTTTTATAAACATAACACTTAATTTAGGAAAAAAAAACATTTAGAAGGTAATGCATTTAGGATAAGTGCACAACACATGAAAATAATAAATGAAATTTTCCCAGTTCAGAAAATGAATGTAATTAATTAACATTTAAATTACATTTTTAATTGCAATCATGCCCTCCCAGGGGACTCATAAGGGACCATAATTGCAATTAAAAGCATGTGGATTAGATAATAAAACAATGCACACTGTCTGAAATGTGCGATTTAAAATGGAAAACAGACATTGTTATCGGCACATCTAACTTAATTGTAGCCATAAAGCAAATGTGCTGTACAAAATAAAATTCACATACGGGAACATTTAATTCTGGAGTCTCTTAAAGGGGACACGCTTGAGAGCACATTTTATGACAGGTTCTGTTGGAAACAGCCCTTTAAGGCTTTCGGATCGAGGGCTGGTGCCTTAATGTTTCTGCATTAATAAAAGCAAAGCTGAATGTTCCTATTAAAACACACAGATACATTTAAGTAAGAGATGAAACTTGATGTCTAAATTTAAGCTGTGGTGCATGATTCTATTAACTGGACAGAATGTAAGGCCATGTAAATTCAAAACTACGTGGTTTTTAAACTTTTTCTTTCCTATTATCTTCTTCTCTTTTTGGGAGAATCATCATGAAAGGTGTAGGGATTTGAGACCAGGGAAAGGAAAGCCAGAGAGATGTGTGTTGGGTCTGATGAGAACAGAGGGAAGACATGCCCCCCACCACCAGCCCTGCCCGGATGGGCTGACACCCAGTGTCTTCTCCTCAAGGAAGCCACACCGATGCTCATTAATTATATAAAGGCCTTCGTTTTCATTAGCATGGATCTCACCATTCTGATCGGAAACCTTTTAAACACCATATACATCTGTGTTTTCTGTTGGCGGTACGTTTGGCAATGTCTCTGATTGTTTCAACTTGGCGGAAGGGATGCTATTTGCATCCAGGGGGTTCACTAGACAGCTCCCCATAATAGAGAACTATCTGGCCCAATAACGTTTAGGTGGAGAAACCCTGTCCCTATAGAAAAGAGTGGGAGAGGGGGTGGAAGAGAGGGAGAGAGAGAGGAAGAAAGAGAGAGGAGAGTTAGCCAATCTTGCAAAGAAGGAGTAAACACATGCTTTCTCCCACTGTGTGAGTACAGATCTTCAGCAAATTTGCTGTTTTGTCCATACTTTTATTGCACTGAAATAGAAAAGAACTCCTAAAGCATACCAAACTCTTTTAATAAAGAGGGACCAAATTTTGATACGTCCCTGTTAGGAAAAAACTTCGGCCAAAGAGGAGACGGCCAAAAATCTTTCCGAATCCCATTGTAGTAAATCAAGGACCACAGCATTCTGCTTTTAAGCCTAGATGCCGATTTCCTTTGCTTATTTATGAGAAAGTGACTTTGTTTACAGTATAAGCGTTAGCATGAAACTAGAAGCGGCACAGCTCTAGAGAGGCTGTAGAAAGACAAAGAATAGGAAGACAAAGGTCTCCACTTTGGGGCTGGAGAGATCTCGACTCCAACCAGGCTCTGCCGTTGGGTGATTGTGTGACTCTGCTCAAGTCACTTTTCCCCTGCAAAGCCTCAGTCGGCTTGAGTGGCTCAGTCGGTTGAGCGTCCGGCTTCGGCTCAGGTCATGATCTCACAGTTCGTGGGTTTGAGCCTCGCGTCGGGCTCTGTGCGATCACTCAAAACCTGGAGCCTGTCTTCAGATTCCGTGTCTCCCTCTCTCTCTGACCCTTTCCTGCTCACGCTGTCTCTCTCTCTCTCTCTCTCAAAAAATAAATAAAACATTAAAAATAATTTTAAAAAGATAAAATAAAAGGGCATTTATGTATAAATATACATATTTATACAGACAGAATTCACTGGGTGTCTTTAGCTGTATATTGTACAGGAGACATCGAACTACGGGTATAAGTTCCTTTCTGTGAGTACCACTACTTACGGGATGTATACTTGCATCCCCATATGTGGATCTGTGCATGTGTGGAATTTATTAAGATGCAAATTCCCATCAAAATAAAAACTATTCTTTAAAAAATTTTTTTACATTTATTTATTTTTGAGAGACAGAGACAGAGCGTAAGTGGGGGAGGGGCAGAGAGAGAGGGAGACATAGAATCTGAAGCAGGCTCCAGGTTCTGAGTGATCAGCACAGAGCCCGACGTGGGGCTTGAACCCACAAACCGTGAGATCATGACCTGAGCCGAAGTCGGACGCTTAACTGACTGAGCCATCCAGGTGCCCCGATAAAAACTATTCCTAAGACATGAGTTCTTGGGGTGCCGGGGTGGCTCAGTCGGTTAAAAGTCTGACTCTTTGTTTTGGCTCACGTCATGATCTCATGGTTCGTGAGTTCAAGCCACACGTTGGACTCTGTGCTGACAGTGTGGAGTCTGCTTGGGATTCTCTCTCTCCTGCCCTCTGTGTCTCTCTCCCGCTCATGCTCTCTCTCTCTTTCTCAAAATAAATAAGTAAACATTATAAAAAAAAAAAGACATGAGTTCTTGACACTATGAAGAACTGAAATAAACAGATAATAGTTTAAAGAGGGGAGGCAATTCTCTGATACGTTTACATGGCATCCTACAAATGCATTCACTCCACAGATTCTTTTTTTTTTTTTTTGAAAACCCTACTATGTGTCCAGGACTGTGTTGGCCTTGGGGACGTAGTTGAAAAGCAACACAGACAAAGATGTTTTAGGTCGATGACACAACACTTGGACTTGAGCTCATGACAATAGGACACCATTGGTGAGTTTAGGCAAAGGATTAGAACCAATGGACTTGCATTTCACAAGAAGTTTCTTATGTGATGGGGCCAAGGAACTGTGGCAGCTTGGTGACGGGGGATGGGGGGCAGTAATGTTGACAAGGGGCTGGTGGCTTAGAGCTTGTAGAGTTTACCAGAAAATAAAAGAAGGTCTGACATCAGCTCAGGTAGCCATGGTTCTTGTCTTTAAGATTGCCCAGGAATATGAAAACCAACCCACAAGTTGTTACCCTAATGGAGGGCAGCAGAAATATAGATATAAGACCACTTAGGTTTGAGGCCAGTGATTTCAAGATGCCTATCCATCATCCTTCTCTGGGGCAAGTAAAATGAGAGACTCTTAAAGTCCATTCTGGGGCACCTGGGTGGCTCAGTCAGTTGGGCATCCGACTTCAGCTCAGGTCATGATCTCATGATCAGAGAGTTCGAGCCCCGCATTGGCGCTGTGCTAACAGCTCAGAGTCTGGAGCCTGCTTCAGATTCTGTGTCTCCCTCTCTCTTTGCTCCTCCCCTGCTCATGCTCTGTCTCTCTCTGTCTCTCAAAAATGAATAAACATTAAAAAAAAATTTTTAAGCCCATTCATAGATCTTTAAAATCAGAATGGATGAATGGGGAGTGGGGAATCTTTGCTCTACTAATTGTAGACATATTTAGGCAGGATTGGGCACTTAGACCACTTGAATCAATCAATAAATAGAATTCTGATCACGATTCAATAAGCTAAGACTCTGTTTTCCGGGATTGTGGCAGAGATGACGTTTTATGTTTGCCAAACCCTGTTTCCTCTTCCTCTTCCTACAGAAAAACTACATTTCCCAGTTTCCCTTGTACTTCAGTTGGGGCCATGGAGCCTGGATTCTAACTAGATTGGGCAGAAGTGATATAAATCCCTGCCAAGATTCTTCCACACCTTCTTTAGTGATTTTGGAAACCAAAATCCAGATGTTCCAGATGGTATTGCTCTACTGCAGTTGGAGAATGGCACCAGATAGTATATGCATAAGAGAATAAATACGAGCCATGGTGAGCCGCTGAGATTTGGGGCTGTTTGTTAGAGTAGCTAGCCTTAATTATCCTAACGCATACAGGAAGACAGGAAAACAGAAACACGTTTCAGAGGACGGCATGGATTTCATACAAATTCAGTCAATTTTTCCAATGTCACCATGGTTTTTCTCTAAGGCAAAACCTTTAAATAGCCATTAGCTGCTATTCTTAGCTTCAGCATTGGTATATTTCAGTGTATTTTTAGTCCTTTGGAATTAAATTAAGAAAAGATTCCATTTGCAGTAAACCAGACTATTTGAATTAGCCAGGGTTTCTTAAATTGTAGGAGGGCTGGTGTTGCCCCACGGGACATTTGGCAATGTTTGGAAACATTCTGGGCTGCCAAGACTTGCGGGGATAGGGTGCTACTGGCATCCAGGGAGTACAGGCTATACATTCCCGCCATGCCCAGGACTGCCCCCACTGCAGAGTTATCTAGCGCAAAGTGTCGTAGTGCCAAGGCTGAGAAACTCTAGACCAATGCTTGTCCTGCCTTCTGGACACAGTCACAAACCCAGGGTGTCCAGAAGACCAGTCAGACTGCTCCCTGCCCCCCTCAAGCAGAGTACCCCACCACCCTCTGCCAGATGGGGACCGTCTGTGTGTCAGAAGACAACCAGAAATGTTCCAGGGACTTTCTGTCACCTGGGTGTAAAGAGACAGCTTGAGGGACCCGGTCATTTACACGTCCAACTTTGCCTTCCCCGTTCAAGTTGGTGTTGCTGTCACCAGACCCGGCAAAAGTCACACTTGTAATGTCATAACTTTACACCCGCCTCCTTCTCCTCTTCCAAACGTGTAACACCATCAGGTGAGAGCGTGCAGCGACAGAATTTGCCAAGCCTACGTCTCTGCCACCTTCTTGCCTCTCATTCCTCTCAGACATGCGTGTTCTCCTCGGAGAACAATTTTTGATTGTGGTAGTTAAGGGGCTGTAAATTGAAATGCCATTCAATTGATATGATTGGAGAAACACCAAGAGTCCCTTTAGTACCCACACAGCCAAATGAAAAACATTACTGCCTAATGGTCTCCGCCGTGACGCAAAGTCTGATCTCAAAGTCGAATGAGCAGTACCGCCTAGTGACTGAGAACGGGCCACTTTCGGGTCAAACGTACTTGGAGCCTGATGTCCCCACTTCCTACCTGTGTGATCTCAGGCAGGTTATTAACTATGTCTGAGGGCCAGCTCTTCACTTGTATGGAGAAAACAATACTGCTTCTTACGGTTTGTTTGGAGATCAGTAGAGGAATTGTATATAAAGTGCTCAGTGCAGTGCACACACAGTAAGTGTGAGGGGAAGTAAGTATTTACTGACATATAATAAAAACTCGCCTCCACAGAGCGCAGTTATATGTGACTTGGCCTCTTCTGGCCTCTGCACATCTCATCTAACATCTGACATCTTCCCACTTCCTTCCACACTCACTGTGCTCCAGCCCCCACCTTTCTATTCCCAAAAGAACAATGCCAACTCATGCTTACCCCAGGACCTTTGCTCTTGCTCTTCCCCATTTGGATGTTCTTCTGTGTTCTTCCAGGCTTTCTGTATCACTGATTCTTTCTCAGCATTCTGGCCACAGACTGAATGTCACCTTTCTCTGGCCATTGTCATGGATGTTTCCTACCCCCATTCTTAGTCATTTATTATTGAATTACGGGTTTTATTTTCTTTATAATACTCATCACCATCTGAAATGATCTTATTCGCACATTTATTTGTCTATTGTTTTTATCCCACTCCTGGTGTAAGTTGCAGGCAGGGAGGGAATTCATCCTATTCGGTGGGTGCATCCACCACATTTAGAGTGTTTCACACACAGCTGGTTTTCAGTGAACATTTCTTGAAAAAACTAAACTAAACCTAACTTCTTTTTTAATTTTTAATGCTTATTTATTTTTGAGAGAGAGAAAGACAGAGCACAAGCAGGGGAGGAGCAGAGAGAGAGGGAGACACAGAATCTGAAGCAGGTTCCAGGCTCTGAGCTGTCAGCACAGAACCCGATGTGGGGCTTGAACTCACGTACTACAAGATCATGACCTGAGCTGAAGTTGGATGCCCAATCGACTAAGCCCCACAGGTGCCCCTAAACCTAACACCTTTAACAGAGAATTGTTGACACTTCCCCATCACCTCTTCTAATAACCCAGCTAAGGACAGGGACCAGTGACATAGACTCTCAGCCCCTGGCAATGCCCTGAAAGGGCTGAGGTTTCTGGGCTTGATTCCACCCCGTTCAGGACTAACCCTCACCTTGTATTAATTTCTGACTAATCATTGTGGGCAGATCAACTCCTTGGATTTGGGAACTGACCAGGAACACACACCATTGTCTGAAACTAGATGCTAGTGGTGCATTTCCATTTCCGGGTCAGAGTGCAGAATGCTGGGGAAGCTGTGTGGACCCCCCAGAGGGCGGCTCAGGGTCTGTGAGCCGTTGCAAGTGTTTGCACTCATGGACGGGTGTGCGTCTTCATGGGAACACACATGGGCAGTCAAGGGTGGCTCGGGGCCACCTAATTAAGGTTCCAATTGAACCATCAGGCAACGCCACTCTGCCACTATGTCACCTGCCCCCTGAAATGGATCCGAGATGCAAACTGCGCCTTAACTAGGCAGCCTCCATTCTTGCTGATCCCATTAGTCGCCCAATTGGGCAAGACGAGGTTTTAATTGCATACCAGAAGCTTTATTTTTCTGCCCCAGGCAAAGAGTTAACCACATTAGGATACCACCGACACATCGGAAGTTGGTCAGCAATGCAAAGTGAAAGAGCCCCTTTTGGAGAGAACTGAAGTACCTGTCAGTTTCTAGCATTCTCCCTTTCCCACCCCCTCCCACACCCCCTCCAGCACCTGTAGCTGCCTGAGAGAGAAAAAATTCCACCACCACCACCACAGTGTGACAAGGTGTAAGTAACACATGGTGCTAACATTTCACGGCTCCGTGGTGTGATGCGGGATCACGGAGACAGACAGGGCTTGAAGGCACCAGACTTCACATACGCGATGGGCCACTTGCTAACCATTTCTTCAGTTTCCTTATCTGTCAAGCCAGAAAAATGAATGACATTTTCTCCTTTGGAACACTTACACGTAAAGCCTTGGGCTCAAATTCTGACACTCACTAAGCATACTGTGAGTATTATTATTATTATTATTATAACTTGTATCCATCCAGCCAGCCATCCACCCACCCAGCCATCCACCTATCCACCCACCCACCCATCCATCCATCCATCCATCCACCCATCCACCCATCCATCCATCCATCCATCCACCCACCATCCATCCATCCACCCATCCATCCATCCATCCATCCATCCACCCACCATCCATCCATCCATCCATCCACCCATCCATCCATCCATCATCCATCATCCATCATCCATGCATGCATGCATGCATGCATGCATCCAATCATCCAATCTTCTGCAACAAGTATCACTGTTTCAGAGACCAATGGGATAGAATATGAGAGAAGAGAAGCCAGAATTACATAGAAAAAGTGATTACATAACCATCAATCAAGGACCCTTGCATCACAAACCTCAATATTCCTAGGGCCCCTGAGACTTTTTCTACCATGCAGGCATCACATGCTGATTTTGCTGAAGGTCATGTGGAATGATGTTACTATGATTTAACGGTCAGCCCCACAGGAAGTTATATTTAGGGCAATGAGGACGGAGGGGGGACGTTGTGGGGTAGGTAAAACCTTTAGCATCTCAGATTTCAACTTCTTCCTTCTAACTGAAGGCCAGTCCTTCATTTGACTTTTCAGTCTGTGCTGTCCAAGAAAAGTAGTCACTAAACCCATGTGACTGTTTAAATTTTTAAAAAATTGAATTTTCAGCCTGTTGGTCACATTAGCCACATATCATGGGACTCAATAGCTGCAGGTGGCTAGTGGCTACAGCCAGAGACTGTGCAGATGACGAATTCTTTCTTTCCCCCTTTCTTTCTTTCTTTCTTTCTTTCTTTCTTTCTTTCTTTCTTTCTTTCTTTCTTTCATAGAAACAGAGAGAGAGACAGACAGACAGACAGAGAGAGACAGAGAGAGAGAATGAGGGAGGGGCAGAGAGAGGGGGAGACACAGAATCAGAAGCAGGCTCCAGGTTCTGAGCTATCAGCACAGAGCCTGAAGCGGGGCTCGAACCCATGGACCAAGAGAACACAACCTAAGCTGAAGCCAGATGCTTCACTGACTAAGCCACCCAGGCACCCCAGAATACTTCTGATGTCATAGAAAGTTCCTTGGACAGCACTGCTTGAGGGCAACATTTTGCTTAAGTAAGTATCTTAATTCCGTAAATTCCGCTTGCTTAAGAAGAGAGGCTGACTACGGAAATGGTCTCTTCCTTTTAGTATCTGGGAAACAATGAAATACTTTGCCTATCATATTGCCAATAATCAAATAAAAGAGCTGAGACGAAATGGAGATTTTTCACATGTTTCTGATGGTGGTGTACTGATCTGTCCCAACTGAGAAGGCATGTAATGGAAATCTAAAGGAATATAAATATTCTCTCCTTTTGATCCAGTAATCTAAGCTGATTCCTAACCCTAAAGCTAATCCCAATCTATTTTAAGATCATAGCTAAAAACACAGAAGAAGCTCTATATAAAAAGATGTTCACTACAGTGGTGCTTTTACTGGTAGAAAAATTTGGAACAGAGTACCTGTTCTCTAATACAGGAGTGATTAAATACACAATGGTACATATATTTGATGTTGCATACCCATGATTACTACAAATAGAATGTAACAACTTGGTAAGATACCTCAGACAGAATTAAATGGGGGAAACCCACAGAATACATGTTATTCTATTTTGTTGGTTTTCTGTTACTATGTAACCATTACCCCAAGACTCAGCAGCTAATGACATCACTCCTTCACTCAGTGTCCGTGGTTCAGGAGTCTGGAGGAGGCTTAGGTGGGTGCCTCTGGCTCAGGGGCTTTCAGAACTCTGCGTTCAAGCCACCCCCTTGGGGCTGCCACCCTCTGGAGACTGGGGCTGGAGAGTCCTCTTCCAAGTGCACCTGCGTGGTTTTTGGTATGTGACTGTTGGTGAGTTTTCCAGGCGCCAGCCTCAGTTCCGCACCACATCCCATAGGCTTCTCCTTAGGGTCGATCACAACCTGGAAACTGGCTTTCCTCCAGGGTGAGTGATTCGGGGTGGGAGAGCATTTGAGATGGAAGCCACACCTTCCATAGCCTAATCTTGGAAGCAAAGTCCCAGGACACTTGCTGCATTACTACAAGTGCATTGGAAAGTCTGTTGACTCATCGGGGAGGCAGACACGCAGGGGCGGTGATCCTGAGCAGCGGGGCTCACTGGGGCCACCCGAAAGGCTTTATCCCAGGACTCCTCTATGTAATGTAGCCACACCAGTCGAAACAATAAAAAAAAAAGGCTTTAAGATGTAAATGAAGGAGAGAAGCAGCCAGAAGAAGACACAATGGGTCTTCTCTGCAGCTTTTCCTGAAGAGTTGGACTGTGGAATAATTATATTTTTCTCTATATTATGTTCCCCATTTTCCAATAATGAACTTTTTTTTTTTTTTACAATTGCTACGATGGAAACACTCGATGAATGTGCTTTAATTGAAAAAAGAAACCCCATTAAGAATACACAAGCATTATATATTTGTAATTGATGAAGGTCATTTTAAATCCACTTCTAACTCTGAAATCAACTTTCTTATATTTCTTTTTTTTTTTCTTAAAGAAAGTAATCACCTGATGTCCCTGCCGTTAGTACTTAGAATGTGCTGGCTAAGATCATTAGGATCTAAATCTCCTTCTCCACACCCCCGCCTTCCCGGAGTCCGGCTCCTCCCCTCCTGCCTTCCATCCTGTCAAATTCCCAGAGCACCCTATATTTTAACGTCTGCAAGGGTGAGGGAGCCAGGACTGAGGGCCCGGCAGTCGCAGCCCTAGGCTGACACTGGCAGCAGAGGGTAGCTCATGCTTAGCACTTGACATAACTTTTTGATGACTGAAACCTGATTCCATCGACTGGTCCCCAAGTGCCTGATCTCATCTCTTTACCATCAGAGAAACCGAAGCCGAGTTACCAGCAAAGATAAAAAGAGGAAACGAGCGGGCCACGTCTCAACACAGAGAGGAATAAACTCGTCTTTGATCCTTTGTCCAAAGAACATTCCAGATTCTCACAAAAGGGATGGTTGAACGCAAAGGATTACTGCAGCCAGTCCTCCCCATGCCCCTTGCCAATTTTTCTGAGCTGGGTATTTATGTAATTCTTCAGAGAAAACTACAAGTTTGTTGTTGTTGTTGTTGTTGTTGTTGTTGTTATTATTATTATTATTATTATTTTTTTTAGTTATGACTTCAAGGCTGATTTCTTTTATTTACAATATTGAGCAGAGCGTAACAATGCGGTCGACTAAACATACTTGAGAGTGTTAAAAAAAAAAAAAAAGGAAGCATCACAAACAACAGCAACAAAAATGAGCATTTGCAGGGGGTTTGGAGCCAGGATCTGGAGGCAGCTGACTTGCGTTGAAGTCTGGCTCTTTGTGTGTTCGCCATGTTGCTCTAGAGAAGCCATGGTACCTTCCAGGCCCTTCCACTCCTCTGAAAACGACCATGGTTCCTATTTATTGATTTGCAGTCAGGATTAAAGGGCATGACCAAGGTGGGTATCTGCAGTGCCTGAGATATAATAATTGCTCATTAAAATGTATCTTTCTTTACTGTACTTCAGATGATATCATTCAACTACTTAAAATTCTACCATGGCTTTCTACGACAGAGAATGAAATCAGAACTCCTTACCATGAACTACAAAGCCCTGTTTGATCAGTCTTTTGTTGCACTTTCTCCCTGTGTTCCAGTCTCCTGGTCTTCTCTCCAACCCTGTGGTATGCCTTCTTGTTCCTGCCTCAGGACCTTTGCACTTGCTGTGCTTCTGCCTAGAACTCATTTTCTACCTTTCCTAATATTGAGTTCTTTTTTTCTTCCTTTTTAACGTCTATTTTTGAGAGAGAGAGAGGGAGAAACAGAGTGTGAGCAGAGGAGGGGCAGAAAAAGAGGGAGACACAGAATCAGAAGCAAGCTCTAGGCTCCAAGCTGTCCGTGCCCAGCATGGGACCGGAACTCACAAGCCATGAGATCATGACTTGAGCAGGAGTCAGACACTAATCCCACTGAGCCACCCAGGAGCCTCCAATATTCAGTTCTTGAGACAAATATCACCTTATTAGCAAGACTTCCATCACCTCTTTTTCCTGAAAATAACCAGAGTTAGTTTCTGTTGTTTGCCATCAGAGAAGCTGAATGAGTTCAAACAACAAATGTGTATTTTGCCCCTTTTTTGCCTCTCTTCAATCACAAGCCTGATTGTATTTGTTAATGTAAGGATGCAGGTCTGATTCAGGTTTCCCCTCTGACCTTGAAGGCCAGCTAACACCATTAACATTTCTGGGGGCGGGCCTAAAGATGGAGGTTAAGACTAGTCACGCCCTACCTGAGGGTTCTGGGTCCACTCTGTGATTGGTTAAAGCTACTGTCAATGATGGGATGCTATAATGATTGGACCCCTGTACCTGTGTCATAGTTTCCTGTAACTCCCCCTTCCCAAACTCATAAAAGGCCCTGCCCCGCCTTGTTCGGGGCTTGCTCCCCGTGGATCCAGTGTGTTGTTGAAGTCTGTGAGCCCGAGTGTAGGCTGGCCGGGCCTCAATTCGTAATAAAGCCCTTTGCTTTTGCATGCGTGCTTCGGCCTCCCTGGCGGTCTCTGGTTTTTGGGAGCGATTTTTAAATCTGGGTACAACAATGTTTTTATGGCTTTTTTTCTCAGATCCTGTTGCCAATCTGCTTTTAGATGAGTGGAGGTTTTTGCCCAGGCTTGTTGGCACCTCACAAAGAAGTAGACTAAGAGTAGGGAC
Source organism: Suricata suricatta (assembly GCF_006229205.1). NCBI lineage: Eukaryota > Metazoa > Chordata > Mammalia > Carnivora > Herpestidae > Suricata > Suricata suricatta. The sequence goes on along the minus strand of NC_043711.1, from coordinate 97,842,711 downwards.
TAAATGGATGAAGAGTTGATGCTAAAGACAGGAGCACGGTGAGTGTGATAAAAGTTTTTCCAGAGAACTCGTTTGCAGGAGGGTTAGTCTAGAGAGGGCCCACGGAACATGCGTGTCTTAAATCCTACTCTTAAGCATGCTCTGTGCGGCTCCAGCACACTGAGGATGCCTGAATTTGAAAACAGAAATGATTATAGAATACAGAGCAGGGATGTTCGCATGACTAATGATTAGACCCAGCAGAACCGTAATGGATTATTTTCTGAGTCCCGAGCCAATGAAGATAAAACATCGTCTCCTAAGGAGGCCCCACTCTCTTGAACCCTTTCACATGGGCTTCTGAACCCAGGACCATCAGACATATGCTCCTCCTGCTGACTGTTCTGAAGCAGACACATGAACGTCGTGCTCTGAGTACCCTAGTGCCGCCATCCTTCCTCCTACCACTGGGCCTTAGCATGTACTGCTGCCCCGCTTGTGGGATAATGGTTTTCCTTCTGTTTTTTAATATTTTTTAAAACTTTTATTTATTTTTGAGGGGGGAGGGGCAGAGAGAGCTGGAGACACAGAATCCAAAGCAGGTTCTAGTCTCTCAGCTGTCAGCCCAGAGCCTGATGTGGTGCCTGAACCCACAAACCATGAAATCATGACCTGAGCCGAAGTCGGATGCTCAACTGACTGAAGCACCCAGGCGCACCTTCCTTCTCTTCCTTGCCTACTGACCTTTCAGTTCTTACCTTACTACACATCTCATCTTTAGAAGAATATCCTGTGGCTTGAGTGACTAGTCAAACTCCTATGAAGTATTCTTTTTCTTTTCTTTTAGAGAAAGAGAACATGAGATGGGGGAGGGGCAGAGAGAGAGAGAGAATCTCAAACAGACTCCATGTTCAGTGCAGAGATCTCCATGGGGCTTGGTCCCACAACCCTGAGATCAGGACCTGAGCCAAAATCAAGAGTTGGACCCTCAACCAACTGAACCAACCGGGTTCTCCTCACCCCAGGAAGTATTCTTATGAAGATTATGTCCTGCACCACCTACAGGTTTAGTTTTGTAATTATTTGATTAACAGCTGTCTCTATCACCAGGATGTGAGCTCTCTTCTGGCAGGAAGTGTGTCAGAACATGAAGTGTTTGCTGAGCATGAAATCTGCTATTGCTGTTACAAACAGGGGCTTGGCATAGTGTGGACACTCAACAGATATTTGTTGAGTAAAAAAAATGAACAGAAGAATTTATATTCAGGACTGACTGTAAGAGTAAAGCCATAGTAACAACTCCCACTTGGAATAGGCAACTTACTGACTTCAGCCACTTAAGCGTTTTTTAACTCCTGATTTTTCATATCATTCCTTCAGATGCGTTTATCGGCCTTAACATTTTGTTGCTGTCACAAGACAGGTAGATGTTATGTGTGTTCCATGAACCATAACTGATTCATTCTGATTTACTGCATTTTTTTCTAAATATTTTTAATGTTTATTTTTGAGACAGACAGAATGTACATGGGGAAGGGGCAGAGAGAGAGGGAGACCCAGAATCCAAAGCAGCCCCCAGCTCAGAGCTGTCAGCACAGAGCCTGACGTGGGTCTTGAACTTGGGAATGGTGAGATCATGACCTGAAATGAAGTCTGACGCTTAACTAACTGAGCCACTCAGGCGCCCCTACACCATTGTTTTAATATCTAAACAAAGGTTGGCCAACTGTTCCTGTCATGGGCCAGATAATAAATATTTAAGACTTTGAGGACCATATGGTCTCTATAGCAACTACTCAGTTCTGGTGTTGCAATGCAAGAGTTGCCACAAATGATGTGTAAACAAATGAGTGTAACCGTGTGCCAATAAAAATTTATTTATAAAAAGAAGCATCAGACTGGACTTGGTCTATGGGCTATACTTTGCTGACTCCTGTTATTGAACATGGGGTAAAAGCGAGTTCAAAATATGGGCTCAGCCTGGCATTTAAGCTTGGAGAGTTCTATACAAGGCTCTGGCTTCCTCCAGGAGCTCCGACATATCAATTCATCTCTCTGGGCCGCTGTGTACGGAGGTATATATGGGACCACTACTCAGCCAAACACAGTTGTGAAGATCAAAGGCTGATAAGGGAACAAGCTGGGATTCAGTGACCTTGGACTCACCATGCTTACTCTTCTGTTTACTGCCCACTTCCGGTCACTCACACTGACTTCCTCTTTGTGGTTCCCCCATCTTGTTTCTTTCAAAATATAAACGTGTGGAAGGAAATAAGAGTGTGCCAACTTATAGAATGTTTTGACGTTAAAGAAAAGATTGTTCTGGTTCTTGTGTGGAGGGTGGGTTGGAGGGGGCCAGGGTCCAGGAGACCATGTAAGACACTATTTGCAGGCAACTCAGGAAGGCAGCCATGGTGGCCATCATACGTGGTGTTCCCCATGGAGGGAGGAGCTTGTTTCTTCAGTGGCAGGAGATCCTAGAGAGCAAGGGTGTGGTCGCACCTGGAGATTCCCATGGGCCCCACGCCCTGCTGGGAACACAGAAGATTCTTGGGGAATGGGTGTTGATGGAGTCAATACAGTCACCACATTCTGGAAACATCTAGAAAGGTTCGTTTACAAGACATGTGGTTACTGGTGTCCTCCTTAGCATCCTGTTCTCTTACCTGCTGGCATGAACTTCAAAGATTCACCCACAACCCAACCACCTCTCACAGCCTCTGCCACAGTCAGCCTCTGCCACAACCAAGCCACTGCCATTTGTCACCTGGACTGCAGCAATGTCCACAACCCACCTGCTGCATCCCTCCTGGCCCCTACCCTTTGCCACAGTCCATTCAGTGGCGCTGTTGATCTCACATGGTAGTCAGACAGCGTTGCTCTCCTGTCCCCAGCCCGCGAGTGGCATCCATTACTCTAGGATGGAATCCAAGGGCCTATAGACTCAGCACATCCTGGCCTCTCATGACCTCATCTGCTTTCCCCTCCATGACTCTGCTCCAGACACCCTGGCCTGCTCTGTACGTGACATATCCTAATTCATAGTGGCCGCAGGGCTTTGGCCCTTTCTGTGTCCTCTGTCTGGGACCACACATAGTCCTCAAACATCCACATAGCTGAGTCCATCACTTCCTTGTTACAATATCACTTCCTCGACTCTTACCTCCCCTGACTGCCCCATCCCAAAGCAGCAATTCATAACTCTTACTTGAGTTCCTGTTTCACTTGTCTACCACCTGGTGCTCATTTAATTCTGGCTTGTCCTCCCTCTACCACAATTCCCATTGGAATATAAGCTCCTTGAGGGGAGGAATCTTTTTATTCTTCCCTGCTGCAAGCCAAATGCTGGTAGACATGTACTAGAGGTTCAAAATTTGTGTGTTGATTACCTAAGTGAATGTAGGACACCCGGGAATCATCCATTCATCTCTCCCTCTCTCTAAAAGCTGAAGCAAATCAGACTCATTATCAAAGATAGAATAAATATGTTGACATGTATTATTATGTATAATACTATTTTCACTTGGTAGAAACCAATCAACATTTAACTGGAGCTCCTTATAGCATGGGTGAAATGTTCATGATAAGGATAATTTCTTTAAAAATCCCAACTCAGTGTTGGGGGTGGAGCAGACTTGTTCAACAGAGCCTTAGTGAAATGAATCTATAGAGGCTTCTAGAAAATGTAAAAGAAAGGAATTCTTTTCAAATGCACTAGAGACACTGATAAAAGGCAGAAACCTTAAACACAATCAGAATGTTTTACACCCACAAGGATCTAAGCTCTTATAAAAAAAATTTTTTTTGCTCCTCTAATAACTGAATTTTGAGCATCAATTGGGAAATTAGCTTCATAGGTCAGAGAGGGTGGGATTCTAGCTGTAGAGAAAATTAACTAAATGCAGATTTGGGGAGGGGGCTAAAAGGGCATGTGCTAAAAGCATGCCTTGAAGTTGTAACTCATAAAGAAATAAAGGGACCCAAGGAGGAGTTACAAGTAACCAGTACAGGGTCCCTGAAACAGCTAACATTTCTCTGCCTCACAAAGGTTTGGGGTGACCCACCGCTCCAGGCAGATAGAAGTCAGTAGATGGCATTTGTCCCTGAAGGTAGAGGACACTCAGATAACTTCAACTGCTCTGATTTTCCTCCTACCTCTGGGAACATTATCATCTAATCTCTGACCACCTTTAGAACATAACCTATTGGGGAAACAGAATAGGCCAAAAAAAAAAATCAGGAAATAAGTATTAATTCAGCACAATGTGAAATCACTGCATTTGCTCTTTCATCCCAAAATGTAGGACAAACCAGCAATTCTTTCCTTTCTGGGCTATACCAGCCTCGGGCGTCCCTCTGAACTGTGAGATTTTGCACTTGATGTGACTGAGACCTGGGTTTATGTCTTGACATTTGCTTGCTGGGTAACCTTGGGAAAATCACTGAACTTGTCTGAGCTTCTCCATTGATTCAAGGAAAGCAGTAGCTCAGTTCTCTCTGTATCAGAAGGTTGTTGTGAGGTTTAAGTGAATTGATACCCATAAAAGTGCTTTGCATCCTGAAAGTGTGTTCTTAGGTAGAGGGATAGGGTCCCCAGATGGGAACTTCAAACCCAAGGGTACAGCCTTTCCAAGCAGACATTATTGATCATTTTGCATACGTTAAGTGTGGGAAGATTCTTTGCTTCCTAGGAGACCAATATTTTCATCAGTTTTGCTTAAAATCAGCTAGCTTTCGTTGGTTCACTGTTGACAGGGACATGGGTGGAAGACACATCACATAAACTTTCGAGCACAAGAACAATAGCAACAACGGACCTGCCAAGCAGAGATGTAGGACTGTGGCAAACAGAGCATCCCCACCTCCAGCTGTGGACACGGCTCATGGCACTAGATTTCCTAACTTGGAGAGAAACCAGGCATTTACAGCCTTGGGGAAAGCCTTCTAATATTTGATTAAAAGTCAATTCATTAATTACAGTTCTACAAAACACCAGAAACACACTGGGGGTCAGTACCAGCTTGCCGGCTATAGTTTGTGATCATGTCTTAGTTGTCACTGGGTCAACATAGCATCTAACTGGACATTCACTTGCTACCTGCTCCCCCCTTTCATGAAGGGCAATGTGCAAAATTTCCTGGTAATTGGGATTTTAATGCCCTTTTCAGTTTTTCTTGGGCCCAGTTCGTTTTCAGGGTAAGAGCTTTCCATGATGGGAAGGTAGTAAGAATAGGTCTTCCTCGATAGTCCGTTATTTGTCCTGGGTGTCTTCTGCTTGCACTGCACATTGGTACGCATCCTCCTTCTCAGACCTGTGCCCGAGGAGGTTGTATGAGATCAGGGATCTTATGTCTTCTGGGCACTTTGTCCTCTGGCTTTGCCTTGGGTTTGTCCAAAGGTGATAGGGGAGTGGGAAGAGAGGGTGGTGCCTATGTTTGCCCGGCTCCTTTTGGACAGGTGGCCATGAATCCTGTGTCACGGTACCAACAGATGTAGCTCCTAAGAAGAGGCCCTCTCCTTATGGCCACACCTTCACCAGGTTCTGGAAACTGCTTTCTCCTCCTTCTCCTTCTGTGAAGGTTCCCTTCTGTCACTAGTCTCAGGGCCCCCAGTGTCCCCTGTTGGTTCTTAACAATCACTCATACCTTCTCCTTGTCCTTCAGTCCACTGTCCCTCTATTACCCAATGGAGTATGTCAGGGGTCCCCAACTGATACAGTAATATTTTCCATCCCCATGGGGGTTATCCCAGTGGACCGTTTTGGGTGAGACAGCGAGGGCCCAGTTCCAAGTCAGAACCACGGGTGAACACACCCAGCAGTTCTCATGAGAATACTCAGTAAATATTTGCCAGAAAAAGAGATTAACCTTTATTTAGTTACTGACAAACCTCAGAAAAATCAATACATGTTCAAACACCTGTCTTAGAAGAAACAAAAGTCTGACACACATGAAACAAAAATTGTTTCCAACTTGTGGCTAGGTTAGTAGGCATTTTTTATATAGAAGGTAAGGTCTGGATGCCATAGGCGTGGGGTAGAGACAAATGAGTGTCAACAATGATAATGAAAGCAAAGCATAGTCGTTGAATGCTTGTTACCGGCTAGGTTCACTGCTCCGTTCCTTGCATACACTGTCTCATTTACTGCTCACAACATTGCAAAGCAGTTCTGTTCTTATACCCATTGTGCAGATAGAAAATTGAAGTTTAGAGCTATTACGTGATTTTGTACATGAAGCAAGGGACTGTGGCGTACCCAACCCCAGATCTTGTAGTTAGCTCTGGATTCCAGTGAATTCAGTTTCAAAGAAAGGAGTGGTCAGTGAGGAACAGAGTAGTCTAGAAAAATAAATACTGATGAACTGATATCAAGAAGTCAGATATTTCAGAAACTGATGTTGGAATCAAGAATCCCTGGCTTTCACTCTGGACCTCTGGGCACAAGATGGCGTCAGCAGTGGTTGTGAAGACGGCTGTTTCTGACGTTCCAGGGGAACAAAGGAAACTGTGAAGCCTGATTTTATAATTTGTTATCTTTCTTTACTACTAAAACAGAACTTTTTGTCAGGGAGAAGACCAAATCACACATAGGAGCAATTCTTTCAAAAAAATGTCCTTTTCTTTGGGTTACATGGAACATTCCCATTTCCTCACGGAACTGAAATTTCCTTTTGATGAGCTACTTATTCCTCATTAAATACAGTCTGGTAAGGCTCTTGTTCAAGTCCTGTACCCTCCAGCTTGGGGACACGACTGGGACCCAAACTGGTATGGTTTGATTGATGGTGAATTGGCTCCATCTGTATACATATCTTTTGCCATGTGATTTGGAAGCACCTCTCATCAAGAGATGGCATTTGCAGGTCCGTGGCTGGAGTCTGGGCTGGCCTTTTGACTTACGTTGTCCAACAGAAGTGACCGTAGCGTAGTTCAGAGACCATTCTGCAAAAGGCCTTTTGGGTTTTTGCTCTCTGACCCATGCCCCCACCGTGGGCCAAGCCCGGGCTAGCCTAGTGGGCAGTGAGAGAGACCACATGGAGCAGTGCCGAGTCATTCCATCTGAGATCCGGACGGAGCAGGAGTCGGAGCAGCCGGGTCTCCGTGAGCCTCCCCTAAACTGCCTGCCTACGGGATCATGAGCTAAACAGGTGGGCAGTGTTTTAAGCTGCTAAGTTCTGGGCTGGGAGTGGTGCAGCAGTAGCTCTCTGTCCCCAGATGAGCACACTGGCCTCTCTCCACTGTATCTGCACCTTGAGTAGAAGAGCCAAGAGCATGAAGGCATGCCTGGTCTGTTAGTCCAGTGGTGGCACCTGGACAGACTGGTCTACCATTCTTGCTTTCTGGACTCACAGTGTTTTGGCATCAGTCTGTTTCCAGCTTTGGTTCTCCAGCCTCCCCATTATTCTGTGACTTGCTGTTAGACTTTCCATCAGAGTCCTTTCTGTTTAAGGTACGGAGGGTCACTTTCTCTTACTTGTGGTCTCAGAATAGCCTCCTGGAGAACCTGATGTAGTCATCAAAGACCAAGGCCAAGCAGAAGAGGGGGAAGGTGTCACATGCTGGCTGTGGGGACCCCTTGCCCAGCACTGCCTCCTTTGGCCAGGCCACTCGGCTGCTCTTGCTCACACACCGCAGACAAAACCCCAGCCTGGCCTGCTTCACTGCAGTCCTGCGGGCTGTGTCAGGAGTTATGGTCACGGCGGCTCTTCCTTCTCTTGTCAACTTCCTAATAAGTTAACTGAATTATTTTGGGTCTTATCAGCCTGCACAATACGTCTGGATTGTATTATGGGGAATCCTATTTAAAAGAAAGATGGGGTGTCTGGGTGACTCAGTCAGTTAAGTGTCTGACTCTCGATTTCAGTTTAAGTCATGATCCCAGGAGCATGAGATTGAGGCCCCCTTTAGACTCTGTGCTGAGCATGGAGCCTGCTTAGGATTCTCCCCCTCCCTCTCTCTCTGCCTCTCCCCTGCTTGCACACACACTCTCTCTCTCTCTCTCAAAATAAATAAACATTAAAAAAAAGACATTCTGACAAAGATGAAATAACCAGAAAGCTACACTTGGTTGAAAAGCCATAAGATTATTACAATATTTGTGCTAGTTCACAATCCCTCACCTACAAATCAGAAATCCTAAAAGCTCTGAAAAGCAATAGTTTTTTTTTTCATAATTCTGTTTGCAGAAAAATCACACCTGAACTGATTCAAGACATTTTAAAACTTAAAGAAAAAAATCTCACTTAGTAATATTAGTGCTTCATCACAGAATTACTTGTATTTTTAAGTATAGACACTATTTCCAGTCCCACTGGGAGTGCTCTCTCTACATATAGTATATGTATCATGTTCTCTTTCTAAAATTTCAGAAAAAATCTTAATGCTTATTTATTTTTGAGAGAGAGAGAGCACAAGCAGGGGAGGGGCCGAGAAAGAGGGAGACATACAATCCGAAGCAGACTCCAGGCTCTGAGCTCTCAGCACAGAGCCTGACATGGGGCTCAAACCCCTAAATGGAGAGATCATGACCTGAGCTGAAGTCGGACGCTTAACCAACTGAGCCACCTAGCCACCCCCTTTCTAAAATTTCAAAATGTATCTGTTCCAAAGAGTCTGAGGCACAGATTTATGGATGTGCATAAATAAGGACACCGACCTTCCCAGCTATGAAAGGCTACAGTCAAGGCTAGAGTCAAGAGTCAAGTTGAGTCTCTCCTCAGCTCTTTGTTCTACCTTTTAGATGAGGCTTGATAACACACACTCTTTCTTTATTTCGTCCACTCTCGATCCATTCCAGTGACCATGTGCCAGCATAATTGGACATCGGTGCTGAGTAGGGATGGGCTCCTCATTCTCTCTTTTGACTCTAACCACAGAGGGAGAGAAATAATGATAGAAGAAGCGCACCCCATGCTCCCTCTGTTTTAATGGGAATGTGCTGTCAGGAGAGAGTGATATGATAAGGCCTTACATAAATGGATGCTCTGACAATGTGTTGAGAATAGGAAAGGTAACATTTAATAAGCATGTTAGGGTAATTAGTTAAGTCACTTGTCAATTAACTAGATTACCTAATAGCTAATTTGTCTCTCCAAGCAGCAGGCTTTGTGAAAAAGCAGTCAAGGGAAACTTATTTGGAAGAGATGGCCTTCGCACATGAGTATATGTAAGCCGGTCCGCGAGCAGTGGGGCTGGGCGCCTCAGAAAGCAAGCCACTGCTGGGAACCCTGGTTTTCTTATTGCTTTTAGAAGATGCCCTGCCCTTCCTTTTCCTCCCTGCCTCCCTTTCCTTTCTTTCTTCTTTTTCTTTTTCTTTTTTTCTCCTGTAGGTGATTTTACCTAGCTTAAACAGCAGCAAGCTTTCCCTGTAAAGCGCCAACCAGGAAATATTTTAGCATTTGTGCCAGAGGCAACGGAACGATGTCATGCAGGTGCTTTTATAACAGGCAGGAAAACAAAATTTCACAATTTTTTTTTTTTTACCATTTAAATTGTGTAAAACTTCTTAGTTCATTGGCTGAACAACTGGTCACTCGTTGAACTTGACCTACTGGTGTGGTTTGCCATATCTTGCTTTGGGTCATCCTTAAGTTGCTAATTTCCTAAGGCAACCAGGCTTTAAGAAGCATCTGGGGCACCTGGGTGGCTCAATCGGTTGAGTGTTGGACAGGTGAGGGCATCACGGTTCATGGGATCAAGCCCTGCGTCGGGCTCTGTGCTCTGCTTTGGGCTCTGGGCCGGTGGGGCCTGCTTGGGCTTCTCGCTCACACTCTCTCTCTTCCCTTCCCCTACTCTTGCTCTCTCTAAATAAATAAGTAAATACATAAACAAACATTAAAACAAAAAGAGTCATCTGGCCTCCTCGCCAGGTGCATCCTTGACCCTCCCCATCAGAGGCTCAGAGCGTAGACTCTGGAACCAAAGTATGCAGATCAGAGTAGAATCTGAGCTCTGCCAAGAAATACACAAGCCTTGGCAAGGTCTTTCACCTCTCTGTGCTTCAGGGGCACCATCCTAAAATAGAAGCACCTTTCTCATAGTTTCACTCTGAAGATTCAAGCAAGTACGTAAGGAAGTCCTTAGATCAGTGCCTGGCATCCAGGCAGCCCAACGTTAAGTGTCAGCTTACTTCTATCGCTTCGACAGCACAGGGAGAAGGAGGGACTCCTCCCTTCGCAAAGAAATCGTCCGCGGCGGCTCCTCCCTGATCCCTGGAGATCTGTTTGGTGGCAGACTTGATGCCCAAAGCAGGGGAGCTGGAAGACGGTATTCTGGGGCATTTCCTGAGTGCCCTTAAGCAAACAGGATGCTGTAAATGTCTCTTCGGAGAAGGGGGCCGCCGGTAGGTCTCAACTGTGCCTCGTGATTTATTGGGATCCGCGGCTTTTGTGCGGATACGTTTTCCTGCCTCAGCTCTCCAGCGATTGTGCTGCAAGTCATGCCTGTGCAGTACAAAGTCTGTCCCCGCGCCCTACGTAACATGTGGTGCGAAGAAGCGTTGTTAAAGAGGCTTCCTGTTTTGGTTTCCTCACTGGCACCACGAGCGCTGGGGAAATCTCTAAAGGACTTACTTAGCATGCACAAACTGAAACCAAACCACAGCAAATCCGTGCATCCGCAGCTCCAGAACTTTCAAAGCCCCTGGCAGAAACTTCTCTCTTTCCTCTGCCTCTTTCTCTCGCTCCCTTTTGATGTTCCCCTTTCTTTCAGCCTATCCCTGACAGTGAGTGCAATCACATCACACACAGCTTTCTTTGGAAAGCCCCCTTCTTTAATGATCTGGCCGCCACTAGACACTGAGGCCTTCCAGAAAAAATTTCAATCCCTCTTCCCCCAGCTTCCGCAAGCCCCGGTGATAAATGACACCTCTCATTCTGTCACAGACAAGCAGCCCAGACGGGGGACGTCAGTGATGGATGGCTCACCAGAACAGGAAATCAACTTTGAAAAAAAAAAACCCTAAAAGAGCTGACCAGGACATTGTCAGGGTCCTGCTCCAAAGGCCCTGCCTGAGAGACAGTTGGAAAGGGACTGAGAAAGTTTGAGCTCGGGGGGGGAAAAAGTATGAGATCAAAACAAGGAGAAGAAACATGTATCCATGGAGAAGCTGGCATACAATGAGCCACAGATTGCCTTGGCATTGTTTATTTCTTTGCGGTGCCCTGGACATTAGCCAAATTTTCACCTACTCCCATGTTTTATGGAGGAAAGGGTTGATCCCTGCTCTGGGAGAATTCTATTTTCCTTCTGGAGCCTCAGAAAAAAGTGAGTCAAGATTTGTTTGTCAAGCCTAAATTACCCCATTTTACACTACCCCCAAAGAAAAGCAATAAAATTCCCAATGCCCCCCAAGGGATTCCCTCCACACAAAGATTGTCCCCTGAAGATTAACAACCTCGCCTTTTTATGTTGGTGGCAATCACAGGAAAGGGGACGAGGTGGCTTCTTTTTCTTATGCTTCTTTTTTTCCTCATTTTGTATCACGCTGCCTTCTCCCTCCTGCCACCAGTGATTTTCATATACTGCATTCAAGAACTTTTCTGCCCCTTCTATTGTGAACCTCTGCACTTAGATCCACTGGGGGTCCCTTGACCAACTTGATTTAAAAGGCAAACACAACCTCATCATCAAGCTGAATCAGAGCATGCACTGGGTATCAGTTTTGTGCTAGATCCAAACCAGGAAAACTAAGGAATAGATGGCTATAAGGCGCCTGAGTGGCTCTGTCGGTTAAGTGTCCAATTTTGGCTCAGGTCACGATCCTGTGGTCTATGGGTTCGAGCCCCGCATCGGGCTCTGTGCTGACAGCTCAGAGCATGGAGCCTGCTTCAGATTCTGTGTCTTCCTCTCCCTCTGCCCCTTCCCCCCACAACACCCCATATTGTGCTCTTTTAAATAAGCATTAAGAATTTTTAAAAAAGGGAATAGATGGCTGGATTCTTTCTATGCTTTGCAGAACCTCTCAACCTCAGCACTCCTGACATTTGGGTCAGATAATTTCTGTTGTGGGTGCTATGGGTGTATCCCCAGCCTCTACCCACCAAATACCATTAGGGCACCCATCCCCATTGCTTAGTCATGACAATAAAAAAATGTCCCCAGACAATGCCAAATGTCTCTTGGGAAACAAAACTGACCCCCCTTCCAGGTGGGAACCACTGCTCTAGGAGTTTGAAATCAGGCCTCCAAGGAAAAGACTCATGGGATTCGTGGGGGACAATTGATGTTGGTAGATAATTAAATGCTAGATAGTAGGACATAGAACATATAAGCTATAGGAATTTAGAGACTTTCCAAAAGACACATTTGCATTTACCAACTTTGTGCAGGTGCCTCTATTTAAGCCGCAGAACAAAACCCAAATCTTGTAGAAGGCAGACCAACCACTTATTCATGTAATCTTGGGCATAGGTATCACCAAACTGAATACGGAGAGGCGGGTTTAAAAAAAAAAAAAAGAAAAGAAACCTTAGTTTCAGACAAATCACATTAAAACCTAGTGAGATGCAACCAAGAGTCAAAAAATCTCTCCTCTTTTCCAAGGATATTAACAAACGGTGTCATTAAAGTTTTGATAATTAGTTATCATTTATTAAAGAACATTATTAAACCTTAGTGATCATTGAAGTATTGGATCGAAGGAGGTAGGACTAAACTTCTACTCTTGTGTCTTAGGCCTTCTTTGTAGATGATAAACACAAAATTGTTAACATGCAAATCTTCTCAAGTCTAATAGAGCTTATACAGTGATATTAAAAACACCCTTTGATCTATCCAATAAAACATGGAATGAAAAGAAAGCTGAGCCCAGTTTCTAGACACCATATATAGTATCTAAGGCTTTCACCCACCCATTGTTGCCAAGAGAGATCAAAGGTAATTTGGGAGACACAGACAGATTTATCCGTGTATAAAGCCAATAATGGGAATCACAATGGAAGACGACACACACACACACACACACACACACACATGCACGTGCACGTTTGGCTGAACTGTGATCACAAAGAATCAAAATCTAAAAAAGAGATGTAATTAATATATCGGGTTCAAAAACCAACATTAGCACAAAAATGGAAGAAAAGATCTCCATAAATAAGAAGAAAGATAGCCACTTCCATCAATTAGGAAGAGCACTGCAAAGACCTTATAAATACCGGTTAAGCCGCAGACAAGGTAAACAATTTAGGCTGTCGTTACTGTTATCAGTATGGGCACCAAAACTACTCTTATAAGGATGTTAAAAGTGAGCGTGCCAATCCTTTATTGTCCCCTCCCGGCTTCCCTACAACCAGTTGGTGGGATCTGTTCTCCATTGTATTGGATTCTATCTTGGTCAACTTAAGACAGACTATTCTTTGTTCACACAACACCGCCTTGCCTATCAGTGGGGATCCTAATCAAATTTTATGCTGGTATAGGACTTTTCTGTCTCATCCTCACCTCCTGGTCTTGCATCATGTTGAGGGCAATTACACATTTATTTATTACACATCCCCAAATATAAAGCCGCAAAAACTATACCAAAGACAGCAGCTTTTCAATCATCCATCAAGATATACCCGTTTCAAAAGACAATCCCTGCACCACATCCTGAAGGTCATTACTCACTCTCGAAAGCTCATTTCAAAGGCCTCCTTCATCTCTTGATATCGTTAGATAGTGTGTGTGCCAAAGTGCTGCTTGGGGATCTCAATAACCCCACGTTCCCCTCTCCGAGCATGATTAGTGGGAGGTGCGGGCACCGATTTAGGCTGTGTCTACACAATGCCAAAACAGCCCGTGGAGAAATGAAACCGTCCATCACACAACTGGCGGATTTAGCTACATGATGCCAAAGTGCGTTGACTCATTCCCCGCCCCCACACCCCCCACTGCATTGACTGATTATTTGAGTTCATTTTCAGTATCTGAGAATAGATCTGCTTAGCATGCTAGATTTGAAAGGGACTGCAGAGATGACACAGTATTTGCCATCTGGGCACCTCTGCACAGGCTCTTCCCTGTACGTCACGCTTTGCCTGGCCCAATACATCAGAGCACCTGGATTCACCTCTCCTGAAAGCTTCGAGATCTTCTCCTGGCCTTTTTAATTTTGTGGGCCAGCATACTATTCCCCAGCTGTTAAGTTTGTGTTTAAACTAGACAGTATTCCAAATGCTTTACATGTATGACCTCATTCAGTCATTATGACACTCATAGGAAGCATGTGTCCCTATCACCCACACTAGACATTGGTGGCGCCCTGTCCACGTCTCCTTACCAAGCATGCCGACTGCTGATACCTGGGCTTTTCTGGCTGAGGACCACCGTCCAGCCATGGGAACATGTCTGGCTCACGCCCAGGGCAAGCTAGATATGGTGTACGGGAATGTCCCAGGAAGAAGCCCTCAAGCCTTGGCAGATGGAGCTTTGGTGGAAAACTGTCCCAGTACCTTTAACTCTCATTTGGGACAACTCTGAGGTACATGTCTATACTAGCCCCAGGAGCATCAAGCTCCCATTGTCTATAGTGGTCACTTGCCAGATGGCTCATTCTATTACTATCCTTCCCTTCCCTTCCCTGTCTTCCTTCTCTACTCCCCTAGTCGTGTCTCCCAGGACCAACAACCAGAGGAAGTGTGTGTACTCAAATGCTTGTTCCCAGGTGTCAATCTAGGGGAACTCACACAAGAAGAGCATATTTATACAGAGAAGAAAATAAATACATAGGCATGAAATATCCTGCTCAAGAATACAGAAATGCTCTTTTTTTTTTTTAAATCAATACATGGGTTTTCTTTTGGGGTCTTCTGCCCCCGACTCCTGTCCTTTGAAAGAAAGTGAGGTTTTTCACAGCCCTCTGCTTCCAGGACGCCCTCACCTATGAACCAGGGGAAAAATCTCTCTCGTTCTTGTCTTGAGAATCGGGCAGGAGCCTGCTTCAACCTTGGGATGTTGCAAACACCCTGACTCCTCACTCATCCCTTTGGGCTTTGTCTTTCAGGAGGCCCAGGCTCGGATTTGTCCCAAACATTCCCGTAAGATTGCCACTCTCCCAACTTCATTTTATTGTGCTAACAAAATTTAATTTTGCTATTGTTTTTTTCTCTCATCCTTTTTAAACCCTTATAACCTGAGTATTATTATATCTTGACTCCATTCTTTGAGGAGAAAGTTAAATATTTATATATACATACATACATACACGATATGTGATATATAACACTTATATATGATTGTGGGTAATATACATACACCATTTAACTCCTCTTTCATACACCTGTTAACTATGTGGTACCACAAATCTTGAGTCAATGTGTTTATCCATATAATCCTCAATATGGGCAAAACAACACGATAGTGGGTTCATAGCTCAAGTGCCAGACCAAGTGAGTTCACAACTCAGCTCCATGAATTGTGGGTCACTGGGGTAAGTTACTCAATGTCTCTGTGCCTCAGTTTCCCTCCGGGATGACAGGAAATAATAATATTCAGGGCCTTTGTATAATTCAGGAACTAGAACACACACAGTGATGACGAGAGTAACCCGCATGGAGAGCCATTATCTAGCATTTGCTGTTAACATTACAAGGCAACTGTGAATCAAAATTATTTTAGTTCTTTCTGTGAAGAATGTGTTTCTCAGGGGCTCGGGCAGTAGGTCTCACAGACAATCAAGGCCAACCTTACTATCCAGCTATCAGAAGTTCCCACTTACAGAACCTTGACTATCAGATTTTAGTAAATGTGGAAGATTCTGGACTAAAGAGCCTGGCCCTTTGTTGAGGTCTGTCAGGAACTGTGAGTAAATGTTTCATGTGCCTTCCTTCCCATAGGCCCCTTAACCAATTCTGGCTCAAACGGTAGATGTGTTTTCAATTCTAATAGTACTCACATATGCCTCATCTGGTAAACAGCATTTGTGCCAAAAAATTGGATTGGGGAGAAAAGCCCCCAAATGCTTGTCTTAAAGTGTTGCAAAGCAGTGAGTCACGTCAGCGCCCGATGGAGCCAACGTTAACCAATGTGATATGACACAATTCAAGCAATGCGATGTGACAAGACACTAGCAAGTAAGCAAAAACCACGCTATTTTTGGCCCAAACGCTCATTATCATCTTACATGCAAACCGCTGATTTGTGGTAGCGTTAAGTAGAGCAATTCCCTTTTTCATCCTATTACTGTTACCGGCTTGCAGATGGGTTGAGAGAACTTCTCAATGAACCGGCCTCTCCGGGGTTTTCTAATTTTTAATCTTTTGAACGCATTTCCCAACAGGGTAGGTCACAACTCTGGTTTAGCACAGACGCTGCCAACGCAGAACAACCCTGCAGAGTGAAATGAAAGACTCGGACAAGGCAGGATGTTACGTTGAACTTGACCCGGGACATTTGAAAATTGGTTTTCAGGCTGCTTGCCTCTATTCCTCCTTCTTTAGGTAACAGGATGCCACTTTAACCCCGAACACGCTCCGGCTGAGTCTTAGAGCAGGTGCTGCAGGAATAGCTCGTCATGTGACTCAGACCCAGCCAATCAGAACGCAGCCCACCCCTGACCACAGTGATTGGCTAACGAGTGGCCACGTGACGTGATCAGGACCAATGAGAAGTAAAGAGCGCCTTCCCCTGCGCATTTGGAAGAGAAGCAGGTGGTTGTCTCTTTTCCTGGGGCTGAAGCTGGAAGCCCAAAGGAGATTCTGCCCGCCCCCCACCTCCATCGGAATTCTGAGGGTAAAGCTAATAGAGAGGAAAGCAGTTCAGAGAGTGAGACAGTTATTTTATCCCTCGGACCCAGCCAGCCCTGAGGCTGTATAGTTCAATCACAGGAGTCCATTAACTATATTTCCACTCATTTTTTTTTCCTTAAGCCATTTAGGGGTGAGTTTTCTGCCATTGGCAACAGTAAAAAAAAATCATGATTTAGAGGTGGCATTGAAAAAACTACAATAGATGAGTGTGGTCTTGAGACTTGAAAGCAACGCCCCCGCCCCCCCCCCCCCCCCTTGGCCCCGCACGTGCACTGCTCGCTGCCCAAAGATGGAGCTGAAACTCACAGGTTTCGGCAGGTGCCCGGTGGCTGTCATGGGAAGCGCACCTCAGCGCTGGAACCCCATCAACACTCCTCCCCGGGGATGGGGGTGCTGTGGCTCCCTCAGCCCCTCGCTCCTATCAGCCCGGGGCACTCCATCCTGCTGACACGCTAAATGAGTAAGTGCGAAGCACAGTGAGGTCACCGAGAAGTTAACTGAAAGGATTCTAAGGGATGGTAGACCCACTTTGCCACGGAGGGCCCTGCGAGGGGCAGAAGACGTGGTAAATGGCGCTCGGGCCCCTGGTGCCCCTTGGCCGCACACCCCATTACGGCCCGACAGTTGAGTTCTGAATAGTTAAATATGAAACTGTCAACAAGGTCCTGTCTTAATAACCAAACTTGAGGCCTTTTATCCTGGAAGATTTATGAAGTAATTTTAAAGAGATCCAAGCAAACATCTGTCAATAAATTGAATGCCGGCTACAGGATTTACAAGCAAGACAAGAATTTCTCATTAAGTGCACATTAACACGGTGGGGATCATAAATAGAAGGAGGCCAGGATGCACAGCCTCTCAAGCTGTCATTAAAACACTATCTAAGAACTAATGAGGAAGTGATGGAAGGGTACTAATGATGCCTTGGGCCCCCAACCTTCCCCAGTCTGAGAAGGGCCGTGCAGAGTCAGAGGACGCCGGGGAGCCTGGACGCTGGCCTAGAGCGGCTCCTCACAGCTCATTCCACTGTCTGCCCGGACCTGCAGGTCTCCTCTGTCCACCATGGGGCAGTGGGGGTGCCCACGCGACTCCCTGCACTGTCACCCCCAGTGGACTTCAGCTCCCACACCCCCATGATGGCCTTCTTCAAATGGTCCCAAATACACGTTCAACAAATGTTTCCCTCCCAACTACTGTATGTAGGATTCTGTGCTAACTAATGTTTCCACACAGTGCAAGGGGAAACCTCTGGAAACTTCTTTTTGGCCAAAACATACCTTTAACATGCAAAGAGGTAAGTCTTCATCGTTGATACATGTGGCAAAAGAAGGGGGTTCAGAAAGGTCTTGAAGAGCCGGGTGTCCCCTGCGTTCCTCCAACTCACCCCCATCCCAGGATGCTCTATCCTAATGCTGTCTCTGCACCCAGCGTGGTGCACAGATTAGAGTTATCAACAGTGGAAGGTAGGGGAGTTGATTGGATTGGAAATGTGCAAAGGTCAGTGGGAAGCTAGTTTGGGGTGGGAGGCAAGGCAGTCTGGTCTGGTTCCTGGCAGACCCAGCGCCTGTAGCTGGGGTGACGAGTATCAGAAGTTAAGCCAAAGTCACTGTCTTTCTGACTCAGGTCAAAGCCACTAATCTTTTGGCTTTTTCAGAAACATACATATCACAATATATTATTATATTAATACGTTGTCACATACCATATTATGTCTATTATATATATTTATATATATATTTATGTATTGTTTAAACAATATTTATGTATTGTTCCTTTTTTCTTTTCTTTTGTCTGTTTGTCTCCCCACTTGAATGAACTCTTTAAGAAGGCAGGAGCTGTTATCTTGTTCAACACGGTGTCCCCAGAGCCTAGAGCAGTATCTGGTGTAGACTAGGCACTCTGGATATTTACTGAATGAGTGAGTGAATGAATGAATGACTAGAAACCCTGAGATCCAGCTAGGTCAAAAAACAGCCAGATAAAGTGCATGTCTCAGTGAAAAGGAAGAGAAGGGCAGTAGATAATTTGTGAAGCCAGGGCCCTAAAAGGATTCCATGCTGGGAAACACGCAAAAGCCTTCCGTGGGAACCAGAGCCAGTAAGGGGGGTTCAGCGTGAGTCCCCCAAAACCATCAAAGGTCTTCAGGACTGGATATAAAATTATCAAAGGAACTAGACAAAGAGGACCAAGTTGTGCACATGACATTTGTTACCATTAGGAGGGTAAAGATGGTTATAAATCATCATTAATTATAATCGCACTTTTGAGGCCTGGTCATGCCAGTCACTCTGCTAATCCCTCTATCTGATTGCACTCTCGATCACTAGGCACTTGTGCGCGCACATGAAAGCAAAATACTGGCCAGGTGCACAGACTGGATTGTTCTGTGTTGAGTAGACCATGGGAATTCAGGGAATGAATGAAAATACTCCAGGCCGGCAAATGGTGCCACTGTAAGGCCAAGCAAACAGAGTGGGAAAATGGCCAAAGAAAGGCACTAGCTTTGAAGGGGCCTCCTCCCCTGCAAGTAGGAAACCTGGGTTTCTCAGGCCACCTTGCACAGTCTCTAACTGGAAGATAAAACTGAGAGTCTGCCGGCCAAATAGATGAGAGTATTCAGATACCATTTATTCAAGAAATACCAAGTACCTCTCATGTGCCAGACCCTATCCTTGGACGTAGGTACTGCACTGAATGAAATAGACTCGGTCTCTGCTCTAGTGAAGTCAGTAGAGATGGGAGGAAGGTAGAGAGCAAGCAATTATAATACATTTTACAAGTGTTATGAGAAGGCATCTGTGCCGTGGAATCACCTTTCAGTCAAGGTACATGTTTCCGAGTAATTTAAAGAAGAAGAGATAGTTGCAGCTAACTAGTTTGAGAAACATAGTCAGATCAGCCCTCTGAGACCCGGTCAGCAGAGGGGATGGTACTCTGTGATGACTTCCTTTTGGCACATGAGTTGTGTATGTGAGACCTCATTTTCCTCCAGACACCCTCGCATTGAAGAAAGAATCTGGCTTGAGTCACTCAGCTATTTACTTCTTCATTTGTTCAGCAAATGGCTCAGTCCTTTCACCATGCCCATCAGTGGCCAATGGAGACAAAGAGATTTAGGTACAGCCCTGTAGGGTTTTAGTTCTGGGGATGGAAGTGGATACCGACTCAGATAGCCATGATATCGAGTGTTGAAAGCCACACAGCAGAGAGTAGGAGCACAGAGGCCTGGTGAACTCTCCCTGAGGAACTTAGAGAAGAGATTGGCTCATCTGAACTGGGTTTTGAAGGATGTATAGAAGTCTACCGGGTAGAAAACCACAATCTAGGAAATGGCGATGATATTTTGGGGAGTGGGAAAAGGAAATGCACACATATGAGAGCCTTAATATGTTTGGGAAACTGCAAAAGGCTTGATGTGACTAAAAGTGGAAGGGAAGTTCGTGCTGAATTTGAGGAAGCAGGGCAGGCTTGAAGACTATTTGCTACTTTGGAAGAACTAATTGTGAAACATCTTTAATGATGCGCTAAAGAGTTTGGACTTTGAGTCCCTGCTGGTGTTTTCCAAGGTTCAGTCCTCTGTAGACTATCTTCACAATTTTTGCCATACTAGCCACTGATTTAAGGATTTATTTGGTAAGCAGCCCACTTAAAAAGATACACGTTATTAAACTTATTTTAAAAGGAGGTTAAAGTGTACATCATGGCTGAAAAATTAGGATCTCCATAAATAAAACTCTAAAATTAAATCTATAACGCTCCAAATAAAGTTAAATTCATTTGTATATTTCCCTCGAAATCATACACCATACTTCTGGAAACACTGTTTGGAACCCTGTGATCCATAGTATTGTAAGAAATGCAGGATCAGATCAGAGCCTTGTTTTACAAAGATATTTCTGTTGCCAAGAAGAATGGATCACAGGGGCTGGATGCACAGCGACCAGTCAGGAGATGATGATATTAATGCATCAGAAAGGTGACAAAGGTCTGGATGGAGCAGTGGAGGTGGGGGTAGAGAGAGACCCATTTGAGAGCCATTTCAAAAGTAGACCAAACAGGATTTAGTGGCAGATCGGATGGGGGAGAGAGGGATGATGGCAGGTGTGACGGGCCAGACGTGGCTCCTTAATGGAGGGGCAGTTCCTGACAGCCATTTACAAAGTCATCCCATTTATATCCGAGTCATTCACAGAAGCGAGAATCTCGAGCTCTCCAATGCATGAAACACAGTTATGTAAGCTCCAAGTGCTGAATTGTTGGTGACAGAGCCTGTAAGGTTTTTCCTAGGGAGAACTATTTACTCGATATACAGTGTTTAGGATGAAAAGGAAGAAAGAAAGAAACATGACTGTGTGTCCATCTGTCTGCCCAGCTGTCGATGCAACACGGCTAATGGAAGCAAACTTTCTGCTAGCAGATCTTGCTGTACTTTGTAAATTGAATGCTTTAACTTCTGGCTACAAAAGTGTCATCGTCAATAATAAAGCAAACAAATAATTACCAGAACATAACTACAGCGAGAAATTGAAGCAGATCATTGGTTTGCGTCTCGTATTTTAAGTTTTTGGAACCCCAAGCCCCATCCCCCCCACACGGTGGTGTGGAGCAGGCAGATGAGGGGAGAAGTGTCCCCTCACCACCTCCACCTCCACGAATAATCTCGACTCTATTCATCAATTTCATCAGATAACTTGATCATCTCTTCCCTTCTTTTTGCTTCTGTACGTAAGACCTGAATATCTTCACTTAACAAGAGAAAAGGGGGCAGGAGGGATCCCAGCAGTCATTTGAATCAGTCAGAAAGAAAAATGAGGGGGAAAAATACAAACATCTTTTTCTTCCTCTTTCTTCCTCAGTAGATTTTTTCATGTAATGGTGTAATGTGATGCCTTTCTTTGGGTAAAGCAATTTGCATCACTTAAAGAAATGAAAGGGAAACTATCATATCAAGTGTATCTAGACTACTGAGTGGAAGGCGGCTTGAAACTCCAACTAAAGCCAGGAGAAGCATAAGCAGATAGAAAGTTCCAGTGTCGGGGGACGGAGGTTGGGTAGACAATGATCTAGAAGGCCAGAGTAGGACCACCTGCTTTGGGTGTTACCTAAAAAGGAGTTTTAGGTTCCTTTTCTGTAAGACAGGATAACAGTGTCTACTGCAGAGGGGTCTAGGGAAGTTGATGAACTATTGGATGCCAGTGTCCATTTCCATGCCTGGCATGGCGGAAGCAGTCTATAAAGTGGGGAAGGACTCGCTTTTGTTAGTCCTCGTAGTTTGTGTGCCATTTAAGCTCAAATTACTTTTAAATTCCCCTAGTGACTAATTCTCTAATCCCTTGATTTTCTTGATATTTTAATTTGGAAAATTCACACACGAATACAAACCCCTACCTAGACCAGAAGCTCTAGAAATGGAGTCATAAAAAACAAGCATAACTTAACTAGCACCATTACCAAGTCTTCACTCTGGGGAGAATGGATCACCCAGTCCAAGTACTGCAAACCATGGAACACTCCTCAGCATTAAAAAGGGACAATAAACAAATATTTTCAAAAAGTATCATGGAAGTGTTGAATTACTATGTTGTACACCTGACTAATACAACACTGTATGTTAACTACTGGAATTAAAATGAAATTAATAGAATAAAAACAGAAAGGCATTATGCTGGATGAATGAAGCCAGTCACTGAAGGTTAATTACTATAGAATTCGATCAATATACTTTATCCAAAAACCAAATGAAGGAGACCAGGTCAGTGGGTGAGCGGGAAGAGGGTGGAGGAAGTGTGTAATTATAGAGGGAAGGGGGGAGGAAGGTTTCGGGAGTGAGGGAACCGTCCCCATGCTGACTGTTGTAGTCATAATGCAAACCCATACGGGAATTCAAACTCACAGAATTGTATACCACCAGAAAAATTCAATTTTGCCATAGATAATTTATAAAGTAAATAAGGGGCTTCTGGGTGGCTCAGTCTGTTGTGGCTTACTTCAGCTCAGGTCATGATCTCACGGTCTGTTGGTTCGAGCCCCGCATCGGGCTCTGTGCTGACAGCTCGGAGCCTGAAGCCTGCTTCGGATTCTGTGTCTCCCTCTCTCTCTTCCCCATCCCTGCTCGCACTCTGTCTCTCTCTCTCAAAATAATAAATAAACATTAAAAAAAAAGAAATAAGTATAATAAAAGCATCCAAACACAAATGAAAGTCTCCATTCTTGGAAGATACATTCCATTTTATGCATAGAGACAAGGAAACTAACAAGCAAAACCCAAAACCCCCAAAAGGCATACTCCTCTGCGTGTATGTGTTTGCATGTGTGAACATGAGAGAGAGAGAGAAAGTGCAAATATGACGTATAGTTTATATGAGTAGGGGGCAAAGAGTGAAGAGGTGCCATCGAGGTTGATTTGGATTATGGGATGGGGTGGAGGAGGGAGGGGCAGGGAGCATGAGGTGGGGCCCTAAATGGGAGAGTCGGGCCTGAAAAGCGGTAAAGGATGACCAGTTAAAATATAAAAGGAGCAACTATAATATGGCCCTATTTGTGGAAAATTATGCACTTATGCATGTGCATATATACCGAGTTGCATCTGTGGCTATGTGGCTACGGACCGAAGTGTGGTCTTGCTAGGCCCTTCAGTAGGGAAAGCAAGTTTGGCAGTAATTTGAGAAGGTGCACACCGAGGAGTTAAAAGCTTTGGGACACATAAACTCTTCCCTTTCAAAATGGCCAGCTCTCCGTGTTTCAGTTTGCAAGCGGGGAGAAGAAAAAGCGTCAAATCGCCAGACAATCTTTACTGAGGCATGTAATTCTCCAGGTAAAATGAACACTGGAGATTCTCCCGTGTCAGAAAAAAAGAAAAAAAGAGTACAAAACCTTTCATTTTCTATCTCAACACGGTTTGCTCACATTAACTGGCTAATCCACCCAAACACTCCTTGTGGACAGTTTCAAAGGAAATACCACAGTTTGGTCCGTTTCCCACTTAGACATGAGGAGAGCAACACAATGTTCTCATTGTTACGTGTTCTGGTATTTGCAGAGCATTTCTTTATATGTTATCTCAAAGCGTCCACACGCTGTCCTGACCTGGCGAGTCACGCCCACCTTCTAGGCAAGGAAATGGAAGCTCATAGGAAGCAAGGGCTGACCTTTCATATGACTTGAATGCCTTTAAATTTTCAAAGTATTTTCATGGATATCTGTGCCTCCAGATAGTATCAAGGACTTGCCCATGAAACCCATAACCTAATTTTTTAAAGAAAAATGGAACCAATTCTAACAAAGCATGAAGGACAACATTCTTATAAAAGATCCTAAGAGGACAGGCTGTTCAAATCTATTTGTTCTAGTAGTCAAAGATTAGGCTAAACATCTTTCGGTGCTAAATACGCCCCACAGTCAGTGTCGGGAATCAAGAACACAAAGCATCACTGGCTTTGAGGCCAACAGAGTCTGCAAAGTCAGGACAATTTTCCCAGTACTGTGTTTGGCAATGTGATAGCATTTATTGGAATGGCTAGATGGTCAGTTGATCTTCATTGGGTTTTTTTCGGAACACTGAATATACATAGAGCTCACTATACTTAAGAATGTAAAAATATACATTCTTTTAAATAGAGCTACCCATCGAAGCTCGGCGCTCGCAACGTCACTAACTACCTGCTCACTGCTGTCACCTGGTTTTCCAGTCCGAAATTCCTTGAACAGAAGTCAGTGTTGTATTTCCCGCATAGCAGGTCTCCTTTCTACCCCCTGGGCAAGACTGTGTCTACTGAAGTGGTGGACCTTGAGGAACAGATGTGGGTTGGGGAGGGATCGCAGCTAGCTCAAACTGGGTACATTACCCTCATGGCTGACCATGGAGCTACTGAGCTATAAGGAAAATGAGATTAATTACAGGAAATGGAGACACATCAAAGGCAAATTGTAGATCAGAGCTTCTGGCTAAAGGGACTGAGTTGAGAACAAACAGGGGTCAGTCATGAGGAGTGAAGCCAGGGGTCAGTCAGGGGAGTGAAGCCAGGTTGAAAGAAGGTGAGGAACGTGGAATCTGAAGGGTCAAGGGGTGGACAATTGTAGAGGAATTCTGGGACTGGACTCACACCTGAGAAGACGAAGGCCAGGAAAGCAATATGATGCATGATAAAACATCATAGATTACTGCGTTTGCAATGCAGTTAAACGCTAGCAGGGGCAGGAAGAGAAAGAGAGAAGGCACTGGACAGGTGCACACACGATGACTGACTGGGAGAAAATGAGGGTGGGAAGGGATGAGGGAGGCAACGAGTCAAAAAACAAAATTAACATGGATTCACAGGTACACAGGTGTGCACAGAAGATCCTGATAAATAAGCTTATGTCAGGACAGCTGACCAAACACGGGGCTCTGTCAACAAGTAATTTACTATTTAGTGAACTTGCTAAGATCACACTGGGCTGGGCACATGATGATAAAGGGTCCTTATTCATACACCTCAAGCTAGCTGAGGCAGGTGCGGTGGTGTGGGTGTGGCTCTAGGGAGAAAGGGGGAAAAGAGAGAAATGGGGTCAGGGGGAAAGACCCTGGTTTTCTAAGATTAGAGTTTGGGGAGAACTCGTTTCCTCAAGGATAGCAGAAACCAACCAGGGCGAAAAGAAAGACAGGAGCCTTCTGGGTGGGGAGGGCGAATGGAAGGTATTTCAGGCACATGCAAACTCATCCTGCCTTTAGTTCCAGGCTGGTGGCGCTCTCAAAGTTTGGAATCTGCTCTCAGAACCCAAGACAATGACAGCAGGAAAGCAGGACTTTTGATGGAAGACTGAGCCACCAACACTGAATCAGAGGAGTGCAGAACAATGGCTCCACAGGGCGAAATTGTCATTTGGTTCTCGGAGAGAAGACCTCAGCCAGGAGCTCGCCAAGGGTGCCTTCCATTGCATCCGGGCTGCTCCCCACAACCACGTTCCAGCCATTCTTTATTCTCTCTCTCTTGCCTCCTGCTTCCCTCTAACTCTCTCTCCCCATCCCTCCCCACCTCCACCTCCCTTGCCCTGTCTCTGTTTCTCTCTTATGAAACACACTCACTCAGTGCAAAGTTCCACTCGGCCCCTAGAAGCCTGCTTGCCAGTGTGGTTTCTGTTTTTTTCTTTTTTCTTTTTCAGGGTCATTCAAGTGCAAACAGAGAAGAGTAACGGATTATAATGCAGCTCCAATTAAAGTCGTTGGATGTCACAACGCACTAATGTCAACATATTGTTTCAGCAGCTGCACACGACAAGGAAAAGGAAAGTTGATTTTTGGTTTTTGTTTTCTCTTCCAAAATCCGAAAGCCTAAAAGAGACTTCTTAAAACCTCGCCGCAGACAGGCCAGAGGGACAAAGACACAGTGTGGGAAAGCACAAAATAAATACGTGGATGTGGGGCTCCTGGGAAGCCATCTCTAACGATAGGGAGGATCTGATGGGAGGCTCATCAGAGGACCCGGATGCTCGGCTTTTAACTTACTTTTGCAAAGCAGGTATTTCTGCAAACAAGAATTAGAGAATGGCCTCCAGCTAAATTGCAGGGACTCCCTGAAGAGCAAACCCTCAGAGGGGAGAATCACTGAAGAAGAAAATGAAGATGACAGGGCTGTTGCTTCTTAATAAACATGATCACATTTTCGGCATGCATTATTTATTACTTTTCTTTCACTGATTTATTGTCCTAAAACATGTAATCTAATATGGAGAGGAGCACACACATGCCTTCACAGATGTCCCGGTGACTTTCCTGTGTTTCACAAAAAGCAAAACACATTAACTACCCTAAGCGGTCAGGAGGTCTCCGTTTGAATTGATCACTACAACCACGGAATCTGGCTTTTCTTTTCCTCTTCTGTATCTCCTTGTTCTTCTCCTTCTTTGCAAGATACGTAAGTAGAATGTAATCTTTATCCTTGAAAGTGATAATATCAGTCACTGCTTAATAAGCACTGTTAATGTGTCAGGGGCTCAGATAGTGACATCACTGATCCTGTGGAAAACAAGAGCATCTCCCCCATTTTCCACACACGGAAGCAGCGGCTCAGAGAAACTGAAGGGAAATCACACAGCTCGAAATTGCTGGGCTGGGATTAGACCGTTAATGTCTGGTTGTTTTATTTATTTATTTATTTTTTTAAATTTATTTATTTATTTTTAATGTTTTTTATTTATTTTTGAGAGACAGAGAGGGACAGCAGGAGCAGGGGAGGGTCAGAGAGAGAGGGAGACAGAATCTGAAGCAGGCTCCAGGCTCTGAGCTAGCTGTCAGCACAAAGCCCGACGCGGGGCTTGAACCACGAACCATGAGATCATGACCTGAGCAGAGGCCAGACGCTTAACCGACTGAGCCACCCAGGCACCTCAACATTTATTTATTTTTGAGAGACAGAGACAGACCATGAGTAGGGAGGGGCAGAGAGAGAGGGAGACACAGAACCCGAAGCAGGCTCCAGACTCTGAGCTCCCGGCACAGAGCCCAATGCGGGACTCGAACCCACAAACTGTGAGATCATGACCTGAGCCGAAGTCGGATGCTCAACTGACTGAGCCAGCCAGGCGTCCCTGGTTGCCGTTTTAATTGGTAAATCACAGCGTCTCTGTCCGAAGTAACAAAGCCAATGAATGCAAGTGCCTGGGTTCCAACCAGCTTAATCTGAGTGCAGAACTCGAGATCTTTCCCGCTAACCACCTTGCCCCTCAACATATCAATTCCTCTGAAGTCAGTCAACCCTGTGACTTACAAAAGGAAACAGACAGACAAAGTCATCTTTGGCTCTGGTTGTACTTTGCCCCATAGTCTTTTCCTTCCACTTTGTTCATGTATAGTTTGCACACGATACACAAAACCACCACTTGAGCCTTCTGTGGATTTAAATTCCCAGCATCTTGTATGAAGAAACTAATAACCATCATTAATAAGGAACCATACTGAGCCACGATCAACCATAAATGCTAACTTCCCCTTTTTTTTTATTTCTTTTTTACTGCCCTCCCCCTCTTACCCTGATGGGAATTAACAAGGACCTTTAACACTGACCTTCGTGTGTGCTTTTTCATAATGATAATTAAAAAATCATGTTCCATGCAGAAAATGTGGAAATAGCAAAAAAACAAAAACAGAAATATCCCGTTTAGGAAAAATTACATCATAATAATATAATAACAGTATTACATAATAATATAATATCACCTTTAACATTATATCAACCTATAGTTACATCTATCTATAGGTATACTGTAGCTATAAATAAATATACTAGTATTTTATAGGGTCATAATGTACATATGTTTATTAATGTGCTTTTTGCTCACTCTAATTAATATATTAGGGACTTCAATCTTTACGATCATGGATTTTTAATGGTGGGTGATAAGCCATTATATAGTTACCACTTTAAAAAATAATTATGGGATGCCTGGGAAGCTCAGTTGGTTAGGCATCTGACTCTGACTTCAGCTCAAATTATGATCTTGTGGTTGTGAGACTGAGTCCTGTGTTGGGCTCTGCGAAGAGCATGGGGCCTACGCGGGATTCCCTCTCTCTCTCTGTCTCTCCCCCACTCCCATGTTCTCTCTCTCTCAAAAGAAATAAACATTAAAAAAATCAAGGCCTTATTACTGGACACGCCAGTTGTTTCTAATTTTTCCCTATATTATAAATACTTCACTGGATATAATTTACATATATCTTAATGTGGATATAACTTCCGCTAAATTCCCAGAAACAGAATTATTGTGTCATGGGCCATGTTCACCTCAGAGACATTTGATAAATTGCCAAAACGTTCTCCAGAGAGTGTGACCAATTTGAGCTTCATCATGTAGTAGGCGAAAGTGTTCTTGCTCATTTCTCCTGGACTTCCCAATACTAGATACTGACATAAGAAAAACACTAATTATTGGATAGCCCAAATCATAACAGTAATTGTAATAATAAGGATACTTGGTGGTTTAAATTGCATTTACTTGGTAACCAATTAAGTTATATTAACATACACATGTCAACATTCTGTAGCAATCTACCGTCTTAAATTATAAACAAAAATAAAGAAACAAGAGTAACAACAAATATGACCTCCAACGGCCTCGGTGTATACAGCGAGTTCTGAACAAAAAAAATAAACAAGAAAAACCAATACTTCAAGGCAGAAGAGGGGTAGAGGGTGGCCATCGATGCTAAAATTATACTGTTTTTCTAACGGTCGACATGGTTTACCCCATAGAGAGCTTAGCTATGAGAAAATGTGTCCTAAGTGGGGTTGAATCAATTTCTTCAAGAGAAAAGCTTGTTTTCCTTTATCCCTCTTCCCTACCCTATCTAATTCAGGACGATGACTCATCTCTTTTTTCCATATGGGAAAGACGTACATTTTCTTCAGGCATTTATGAATCAGACTAAGATGCAATCCACCATCTGGGTTACTGACAGCAAGTCTCAGGAATGAAGCCAGGTGACCAGGTAGAAAATAGCCATGATAGGGCATAAAAATAACGCTCATTTGCAAATCAAAGAAGAGAGACCTTACTGGAACGTCTTCTTCCGTAATTTGCATGATCGTGAACCGGGAGCTTCCTTTCACCAGGAGGCAATATGGCGCCCGTTTCATCTCTGAGGCCTGGGGTCAGGCAAGGCAGGGTACTTCAATGTCGCCTCTGTCTCTTACGAGCTCTGTGACTGTGGACAAGTCATTTTGCCTCTTTGAGCCTCACTTGCTCATTTGTGAAACTGTTATAAATACTCTCTCCTTCACAGCATAGATGTGAGGATTAAATGAAATAATGGATGCAAAGAACTTAGCGCATGCCTGGCAGGTAGGAAGCCCTCAGTGAAACGTCAGGCTCTGCTGATCTCAGCTCCAACATTATCATCATACCCAAAGGACCCCCTTCTTCCTAGATACCTTCTACCTTATTATTACCGTGCTTTTGCTTTCTGGCTGTTTGTGTTTGTTTCTGTTTTGATGTTGTTTTTTAACACAGAGCATTATCTGGAAATAAGCTTATTTGATTTTGTGGTTATTCTCTGACTCTCTTACTTGAATGCCAATCATTTGAGAGCTAGGATTTTTTTCCATCTCATTAAACATACATAAAAATTTTTTTTAACTTTTTATTTATTTTGAGAGAGAGAAAGAACACAAGTGGGGGAGGGGCAGAGAAGGAGAGGGAGAATCCCAAGCAGGATCCACACTGTCAGTACAGAGCCCCATGCAGGGCTCGAACTCATGAACCTCAAGACCATGACCTGAGCTGAAATCAAGAGGTGGACCTCAACCGACTGAGCCACACATAGTACATAGTACATACGGGCTGACACTTAGTAGGCACACAATACATAGTTGTTAAAAAATAAAAGATGCATAAATAGGTGTTCAGGCACACAGGGATACATACATGCCTCCACACCGCCAGTGTTTCACTTGGCTAATTATTATTCTCTCTCTCTGTCTCTCTTTCTGCCTCCCTCTCTCATGTTCCCCCCTCTTCTTTTTCTCCCCCAGCAAATAATTCTCCGGCCAACCTCTTTGCTAAACACTGGGGATACACACACCAAGACAGAACATCCTCGAAAGAGCCCAGGGTTCAGATTTCCCCCTTCGGTTCACGTTTTCACCGGTCCTTCTTGGTGGGTCACTCAGATTTCAGTTCAACTACAAATACAGTGGGGGACTCAGAGAGCCTTGTTTGAGTCTCCGGGTTCTTGTTCAGTAGTTGCCAATGACTACCCCAGACTCTATTGCCTGTGGCCTTCCGGCTTTGGCTGTATTTTTACTTTTCTATAAAATACGCTATTTTGTTTCGAGATCTGCTGCTGTCCACCAAAAATACAACTCTGTTACTAACCCTGCCAGCTCCTGAATGATACCTTTGTGGACACTAAAAACAATTTAATGGCATGTCACAATAGCAATTCACTCTCTTAATAGCCCTGCTCAATAATACTATATTGCATAAACCTCCTCCAGTCGTCTGACAAATAATTCACCTTTACTCACCCCACAGTAAGCTCCATTTCACTAACAAATATATTTCTCCCCAAACCTACAAATATTCAGCATCTCTGTCCTGTGACAACAGCTATTTTTTTTGGATGAGGTCAGTGGTATCATGTTTCCATTTCCTCTCGCTGGCTTAGTCTCAATGACAATCTTTTTTCCACGCGGGGCATCAAATTAGGGGACACGGTTTCTGATTCCTGGCTCACGTACCAGTGAATGAACGCTTCGCGACTGCAAAGGCATAGGAAGCATTTGCTCTCTGTGGAAATCCATCCTGCCAAACACCATCTCCGCGTGGGCACTGGCAGCCCAAGATGCGGGCACCGGCAACCCCCGCCCGAACGAGTGTTCATTAGATTTATTAGGTCTTTAAAATGGCTCCTGGAGTGGCAGCGGACACGGAGTCCTTGACCTGGGGCCCTGTGCACCCCCGTGACCTATGAGTTCAGACATTTTGTGAACAGGAATTTTTTAAAAGATTATTTTCACCCACCTCTACATGAAAGGTGGCATTTCTTCCATTATGAAGGCAGGCGTCAAATCACAGGACCTGGGACTTTAGCACCGGTACAAATCACAGGTACCTTAGTATCACATTACAGGTGTGCAGCTACTGGAATATCATGGACGTTTATTACTGTTTCAGCATCACAGTAGTTGTATCCGGCCTCCTGATAGATCGTGCTGTTTAATGCGTTATACAGAAGTATGGGCGTAGCTACAGCAAAATCTGTTGTTGTTTTTTAAATCTTTTGACAACTGAGTTTCTGTGTAATTGTTTCTTTGTAATTTTTTAATATTTTTATTTTATTCACTGAAAAACAATATTCTGGTAAGGGGCTCGGAGACTTCACCAGGTCACCAAGGGGGTCATCGATAGTGTAAAACAGTGAGGAAGCACTTCAGGGGCATTTGGTGGCAAAGAACCCATGGTTGGAAGCCAAGAGTACTTGGGCTGAAACCTTGATTTTTCAGTACTACTACTACTACTACTACTACTACTACTAATAATAATAATAATAATAATAAAAAGCACCTCTAAAGTGCTCGCCATGCACCAGGCATTGTTCTAAACCCTTTGCAGGCATTCAGTGAATTTAATCTTTCTAACTCTAACTATCCTGTGAGATTTGCCCTCTTAGTACCTTCCACTTATGAGAAAGGAGTCTGAGACTCAGAAATGTGAAGTGACAGGCTCAAGGTCACTCAGCTGGTGGTTAAGTTGGAAAGTGAGGCTTAAGCCCAGAAGGGACTGCTCCGCGCCTCCCCTGCCCCCTCTCCCACATATCAGCAATAACAGAAATAAGGGTTTTGTAGGGTCAAAAAGACCCTATCAACTAGGTATTAAGAACATCCTCCTCCTCAACTTTTATTTTATTTTATTTCTTATTTTTTAGATGAGAAAGTGGAAATGACAGAGAAGTTGAGTTAGTTGCCCCCCCCAAAATACAGGTTGGAAGTGATGCCAGACAAATGCCAAATCCAGCTCCCTGCCTGTTTTTGTAAATAAAGTTTTATTGGCACACGGTCACACCCATCTGGATAGGCGGGGTCCGTGGCTGATTTTGTGTTCCAGCAGCAGGGCTGAGTAGTTGCTGGTGAGGCCAAATAGCCTGCAAAAGTCTAAAATATTTCCTGTTTGGCTCTTTACAGATGAAGTTTACTGATCTTGCTCTTAACCGTCATCTGCTAAGCCAACTCCTGTCTCTGCATGTCACTTACGGGCTGGCAATGTGGCCTGGGAGCAAAAGTCACCTGAACCCAAAGTATCTTAAGCTGCAAAATGGGTGTGTGGGGGTACCAATAACTCAGGAGGGTTAGGAACATGAAATGCATGCAGAGAGGTCACACAGCTCCTGGAATATGATAAAGAATCAGGAAATCTGGGCTGCTGTTATTATTACTATTATGTTCACTTGAATCTGTTCTAGGACCTCATGTCATAGTCTAAAACGTTTAACAGTCCCTAATGTCAGGCTGGCCACGTCTGGTCATGCCAACCCACGGAAGAAGCTGCATTTGCTGGGTTTGAAATGTAATCTGCCTCCCAGATTAGGACAGCACTGTTCTCTGAAACAAACCAATGACTGGTCAATGGGCTGGTTCTTCCAGAGGCTTCCGCCCTGCTCAACCAGCTCTTTCATTATGTATGAAATCCAGCCCCCAGATGGATTCAAGTGATGGGAACTACACCTGGGTCACAAATCAGACAAGACACAGAAACCTGATGGTGAACAAGCACGAGCGGTCAAACCCCAGGGGCAAAGACAACATTAAGCAAAAGAGGCCCCTGGTGCGGGGAAGGGGACAGCCCAGGGAAGACAGTCAAAGTGCGTGGAATGGATTTTTTGTTTCCGAAGGAAAGAATGCCAACCCCATTTCTTGCGTGCTGCTTCCCGGGGAAACACTGCCTGATGCTAAAAAGGAATTGTCTCCCCAAAGCTCTGTCAACAGAGGCAAAAAGGAAAATCAGATGATTACATATGTTTAGGGAAAATTAAAGTGTTTTGGCTTGAAGTTTGCTTTCTCTATCAACCATATTCAGCAGGCAATTACTCAACACTCCATTTAGCCTCAAAGATTCTGCCTTAACATGGAGAATCCTCTTTACAAGATCCTTTTAAAAGTTAAGGTGACAGAGCAATGTGGCCAGGAGCACAGCTTTGGGGTCAGACATGCCTGGGTTAGAAGCCCAGCCTCTTCACTGCCAGGCTCGTTTCTCCCAGGCTCAGTTTTGTGATTCCGAAAATGGGATATTGTTTGTATTATGGGCCCGAAAGCCTCAGCCCTCCCTCCATCGGTGCCCTTTGCCAGCCAATGGATGTCGTGTCCCCCCTTTCTGACTCCTGGTTGGCACGTGACATGTGTTGTCTATTGGGATGTTCGCAAATGTAATGCAAAACAGAAATTTGAAAAATGTTTACATGACCTGGCTTGCTCACTTTTTCCCTCTGCAGTTGCTATGGGAAGAAAGGCACAGACTGTCTTGCTGGGTGAGGAGAGATGCCTGCTATTGGGCCAGGGTGTTCCAGCCTCGACAGCCCAGGCTGTTCTGTATCAGCCCACAGCTCACCAGTTCCCAACCACGGGAGTGAACCCCAGCCAAGATCAGCAATGGCCCTGCGCCGACCTGGAAACTGACCTCAGATTTATGAGCAGGGCCACCTAGGATCAGGCTAGCGCAGCCCAGATCAGATGGATCCCTCTGACTCGTGAGCAAAATAAATGTTGACTGTTTTCTGTCACCAGGTTTACGGGTATTTGTTACACAGCACTGTCCTGTCAGTAGATAACTGATACAGATAATGTTTCCTTCACAGGGTTGTCTTGAAAAATAAATGAGATGATACCTAGTAAGCCCAGAACACAGAGTTGGTATCCGATAAGTAGAGGTGGATGGACACACTGGAATTGTGACGACCTTGGGATACTTGTGGGGACACTGACCTTGGTGTTGTCTCTAACCCTTCTATGTAGTCATCAGTTGTGTTCATTGCTTTGGGGAAGGGATGTGGCAGAGTAGAAAGCAGAAACACCTTCTGCCTATCCTTGGCTTTTTATCTCCAAAGGCTTTAAAACCCCTTGAGAAGACTTACAGGATTTACAACAGGAGTTTAAGAAGAATTTGGCCAGAATTGAGAGTTGAAAGTGGGTTTTCCTATCCCCCACTTTCCGCACCCTCCATCCCAGATAGAAAAGGGTTCCACTTGGCTGGGAGGAGGCAAAATTGCTCAGCTAATGGAACCCAGCACCTCAGGGACGAAATTGCTCTGGTGCATGGAAACAGCCAGATCCCAGAGACAGCCAGGCAGGAAGACGTGTGAGCTCCACACATGGCCCAGGTGCCACAGCGGGCTTTCTGACTGGCATGACACATGTGTCATTGTCACACAGGAGCAATCCATTTTCCCAAAGGGCTGCCCCTCTCTTCCTTGTGAACATGTTAGGCTGGCATTATATCTGAATTTCTAGTTAAATTTATTTTTTATTTTGAAAGCAGATTTATTTTTGAGAGAGACAGAGAGACAGTACAAGCAGGGAAGAGGCAGAGAGAGACACACACACAGAATCTGAAGCAGGCTCCAGGCCCTGAGCTGTCAGCACAGAGCCCAATGTGTGGCTCGAACTCATGAACTGTGAGATCATGACCTGAGCTGAAGTTGGTCACTTGACCAACTGAGCCACCCAGGCACCTCTCAGTTCAATTTTAAAGGCAGTGGACCCCATAACGGATTAGAGTTAAAAATTGTGTTTGCTTGGCTGAAAATGGGAATTAACTTGAAATCTAGAAAATGGAAGTGATCTTCCCTGACATATCTTTAGTTTGTTGTCTTGAGGCTCCTATTCACTAGGTGACTATGACTCACTAGGTTGAGAGGGGACAGAACTACTTTTATGGTCCGACTACCACCTATATTGGTAAGAAAAGTAGAGGAGATTTTACAGCTAACATAGATGACACCTGACATAATATCAATCAAGCCATACATCAATCTATCAATGACCATGTCTCCAATAGACCATGTCCTAGGAGGGTGAGTAGACAGGTAGAGGTTCAGGACAGACTCCATGACCCTTACATGATAACCCTGGCTGCCCCAGACCCTTGAAGAGAGCTTTCTGCCAAGGTCACACCGTGGCAGTCTCCAGGCTATATCTGGCCAGGAAATGTATTTTCTTTGGCTTGTTCAATGTTTAAAATATGCTATCAATATTTAAAAATCAAGAAATATCTTTCTAAACACACATGAGAGAGAGAGAGACAGAGAGAGAGAGGGAGATCTAGATTTCTGGCTTCTATTGGAAAGAAATAAAGAAAAACATGGCGTTGCTCTTGGAAGGAGAAACTGGAGTTGGGGAGCAGTTGCTCCCCCTGGAGGTAGAGAGTGTTCACCACAGCCCCCATGACTCCCTATAGTACTGCCAATTAGAGGGGCACGGCCAGCTGCCTGTTCTCAAATCTTTTAGAGCCGATGAAACCTTCTCTGTACCCACGATGCTTTCCAAAGTGGAAAAATAAAAACTAGACAGAGGGGGCTATGCATGTCTTACCCACTCCCTCATTTAATTTTCCCAACTAGATTTTGGGCATTTGATGTGTGCCTTTGTATCTAATCCTTACAGTGATTCGGTAATAGGGGTGTGCATGATTTCAAGAGAGAGATGACGTGAGCTAGAATCCACTGTGTTCATAAGCACTTTTACATAGCACACACACACCTGCTCACATGTGGGGAGCAACAGTTAAAGGACTACTTGTAAACAATACTGCTTTTGTTTACGTGAAGTAGTTTTAATTTTTCCCTCAGTAGAAATACTTGTTTCCCAAGGAGCCCTACACATTTGCTGGGAGAAAAAAAAAGTCTATCACTGGAACTTTAGTGAGATTCTAAAAAGACAGCAAAAATGTTGTGGCAAATAGGGCAAAAAAAGCCATTTGTAAAGAAGTACTATTTGTATCGAATATCATGAAGAAATAAGTGCATCATGACAATTTTGTACATCTTCCATGATTTGATTGTCAGTAATGAAGCCCACAGGAGAGTGATAAATGAGCAGAGAAAAAGTATCTATTTCACTTATACTGCAAATTATGCAGCTCAGAGCTTGATAGCACTTGGCAAAATACAAATGTATTTGAATGGAATTCAAATTGTTGCTCTTTGCCTAAGACACAGGTAATATCACCAGGGGTCCTGTCTTTGGATTTTTCTAAGAGGTAAGAGTTTAAGTAATAGTAGCAGTATTACAAAATTACCTTTAAACACTGAAAACATTTTTACTTTGTTACAGGGTGTAATTTCCACTTTTCCCCTCTAATGGCTCATATACAGAAAATGATACACTAATGCAATTTTTCAAATTTAGTTACCTTTTTTTGTGTTCTAAAATTATACGTTCTCATCATTTGCCCTGTTTGTCAGTCTCCAGAATCCATTTATTTCCATGTTCTTATGGTTCCATAATTTATCTTCTTGTCACAGAACTTTCATAAACTTTTTTTTTAAGATACAAAATACTTGCAATAAACTCTGACAAAAATGCTTCCAGTTCAACTTTTGAAATCTTTCAATTATGTTTTGAACGATTATCATACTTTTTCGTGTTGTTGTGCTGTGAAATCTCTCTTGGAGTGACATCTTACGAGGCTGGGAAAAAATTACTTGAAAAGAGACTCACTTCAATCCATTTATATTTCTTTGCCTCTTCACTTTTGAATCTATAGAGGTATATTCATAATCGTGCTGCATAGAGAAGAGAAAAGGGGACTGATAAAACAGGAATTGTTATCTGTGGTAGATGGAAACCCTATTCAGTCAAACTCCAATTATCTAAAAGGGGTGTGGGATGAAAGAAAACGGTTTTTGTGAGCTTTCAGATACCAGAGGGAGGCATAAAGAGAAGTCCGTAATTAAAGGGGCTTATTGAAAATAAACCAAGCCGGGGGTCCCTGGGGGGCTCAGTAGGTTGAGCGTCTGACTTCGGTTCAGGTCAGGATCTCACGGTTCTTGAATTTGACACATTGTGAGAGACACAATGAAACAATGAGAAGGTCGGGGCTCCTGGGCGGCTCAGTAGGTGAAGCCTCCCACTCTTGGTTTCAGCTCAGGTCATGGTCTCATGGTTCGTGGGCTTGAGCTCCACATTGGGTTCTTCTCTGACAGTATGGAGCTTGTTTTGAATTCTCTCTCTTTCTCTCTCTCTCAAAATAAATAAACTTTAAAAAATGATAAGTTCTATATTAAGAGGGGCCAAATTCTGTAGGAGCTCTTCTTAGGAACCCTGAATCTAGGGGAGACCATCTAAAATGGTTTTGCCCATGAGAGTAGCCATGAGCTCCATCCGGTTATTGAGCCCTTGAAATGCAGTTAGTCTCAAGTGAGATGCTCGGAAGGTATAAAATACACCTGGAGCTTCAAAGACTTAGCATGAGGGGAAAAAATGGGAAAGGTCTCATTAATGATTTGTTATATTAATTACACGTCAGGATGACTAGAACATGTTGACTACATTAGGTTAAATACAATAGATGATCAAAATCAATGGTACTTGTTACTATTTACTTGTTTATTTTTTTAAATTTTTCTTAATGTTTTATTTATTTTTGAGACATAGACAGAGCATGAGTGGGGAGGGGCAGAGAGAGAGAGGAAGACGAAGAATTGGAAGCAGGCTTCAGGCTCTGAGCTGTCAGCACAGAGCGCGACACGGGGCTTGAACCCACGAATGTGAGACCATGACCTGAGCCGAAGTCGGAGGCTTAACCGACTGAGCCACCTAGCCGCCCCACTATTTACTTGTTTAATGTGGCTGCTAGAAAAGTTTAAGTTATATCTGTGGCTCACTTTATATTTGCACTGAGTGGCTCGGGTGCAGGGGCTTCTTAAGATTTCTACATCCCTTCAACACCACAGAATAGTTTGCTGAATGATCCAGTAACCATCCATGATCCCGTTGACCTGGGTGTTCATGGAGTAGCACCTCACAGTAATGAAGATGTAGCTACGTGACTCCACATTTAATAATGAGCACTTCATCATGTGAGACCACAGAGTTTTGTTTGGGTTGGGTTCTTATGTTTTGGGTTTTTTTTTTAATGGTTATTTTTGAGAGAGACAGAGACAGAGCACAAGTCGGGGAGGGGCAGAGAGAGAGACACACATACAAAATCTGAAGAAGGCTCCAGGCTCTGAGCTGTCAGCAAAGAGCCCAACATGAGGCTTAAACCCATGAATCATGAAATCACGACCTGAGCAGAAGCCCAGTGCCGAACTGACAGAGCCGCCCTGGCATTTAGCTTTTTTATCTGGATGTTTATTTTACCCCACAAAGGCATCGTAA
This sequence comes from Suricata suricatta, assembly GCF_006229205.1. Taxonomy (NCBI): domain Eukaryota; kingdom Metazoa; phylum Chordata; class Mammalia; order Carnivora; family Herpestidae; genus Suricata; species Suricata suricatta. The sequence goes on along the minus strand of NC_043711.1, from coordinate 97,804,157 downwards.
ATTATCTGAGTGTGCCGATCAAACATTGGTGGTCAACAGCAAAGCCCACACCTACACAATTTTACAATCCTCCTGAGTGCAAAGGCGAGTGATAATTATTACTCCTTTCTGCAGCCCCACTGCAACGCGAGCATGACATGGCTTCCCGAAAATACATATTTCTCATACTCTCTGGCTGCCATTTCAGTGATTCAGGAATAGAGAGACAGGTGGATTGAGGGAAATCTTGGAAAGATATGAGATTAAACAGGGAAAACTATATTGAATTTGTTTGCTCCTTGGCCAAAACATGAGAACAAAGAACAACTTATAATCCAAGTGGTGTCCTTAATATATTTTCTTTTTGTCATGCTTTGGATTTTTTTTTTTTAATGGCCATATCAGTTTATACTCCCAAAGGACTGAGCAGTGCCATTAACTAAGTCTGAGGACCTTTGCGCTTACTGCTCCCTCTTCTGGGAACACGGCTCTCCGAAGCGTTTGCATGGCTGGATCCCACAGACCACCTGGTTCTCAGCTCCGTCTAAGACTTCCTTTGCATTGCATCATTCTCGAACACACAACCACGTTTGATATGCTTGGTAGCACTTAGCACTAGCTGATCACCTTATACTCTCTCCTATGCCTCTACCCCTAAGTGAGCTCCCTGAGGACTAGCACTTGTGTCTTTTTCACTTCTACGTCCCCAGCACCTAGAAGAGGACCTGACAAAGCGTGTGGGTGGCTCAGTTGGCTAAGCATCTGACTCAGGTCATGATCTTGCGGTTCATGAGTTCAAGCCCTGCGTTGGCCTCTGTGCTGACAGCTCAGAGCCTAGAGACTGATTCAGAGTCTGTGTGTGTGCGTCTCTCTCTCTCTGCCCCTCTCCCACTCACACTCTTTCTCTGTCTCTGTTTCTCTCTCTCAAAAATAAAGAAACATTAAAAAATAATTATTTCTTAAATGGACAAATGAGCCAGGCTAGATTGTGTACCTCCAAGTCTTTCTTGGTAAAGAAGACATGTCTCATGTTTCCTCTTACGGACGACATTGGCCAGAAGTCCCAACATGGTGCTTCCTAGGTGCTATGGACTATGTGTCTATGTCCCTTCGAAATTCATATGTTGAAACCCTAACCCTCAATGGGACAGTCTTAGGAGGTGGGGCTTTGGGGAAGTGTTCAGGTCCTAAGGATGGAGCCCCCACGATGGGGTTAGTGCCCTTATAACATGAGCTTCTACGAGGGCTTGCTCCCTGCTCCTCACCTCTGTCTGTGTCTCTGCCTTTCAGAGAGAACTCTCACTGGAACCCAGCCATACTGGTGTCTGTCTCGGGATTCTAGCCTCCAGAACAGTGAGAGAGAAATTTCTGGGGTACCAGCCCCCCTGGACAGCAGTATCCTTTTTATAGCCATCCAGATGAATTCGATACTAGGCTTCATCTTCAGCTTCTCATTGGTGGTCTTGGGAAATGCACGTGATACAATATGCTAAAACCTCAGTCTAAGGATGTGATCAGCGGCCTTGGCCATGGTGTTGGAAGCTCTCCAGGAAAGAGTCTGGCCTTAAGTCACAACTCAACTTGCACAGCTTTCCAGCCTCAATGAGAGACATTGGCTGGTCATTCTTTGCTGCCAGTGGAAAGGTGAGAGGAACAAAGTCTCTAGCTTCTAGACTGGTGAACATCAACAAACTTGGCTTTCTTGGAAGAGAGCTGGCTTTCTTCTCACGGGGAACTCCAGGACCCATTCTTTGCCTCTTTCCCGCTAGGCTTCAGAGTAACAAAACTCTACATGTAAAAGGATCCATGAAAGACTTGGGTGTTTCCTGGAAGGTCCGTGATTCATTCAACAAACACAGTGTGACTACTCATAGCCAGAAACTGCTTGCACAGGAATGATGATGGGGAGGAAATGGCAAAGAAACTAACAACCATGGCCTTTGAGCTGATGGATTTTCCACTCTAGCAGGGCCGACTGGCTTCTGTGACATAATCGTAGGGAGATTAGTAAAATTGCAACTCTGATTAAGTACTACAAAGAGGTGGATAGGCAAAGGGAGCATATCGTGAGGGGCTAGGGCCATTCCGGAGGCCTAAGGAGGTTCCTTGAGCCATGAGATTGAGCTGTGGTCTTACGTAAGAGAAGTCAGCCAAGAGGGATTAGTGAGTGGGTCCCCAGCTATGGTGACGGGCTTGTAAGAGCTCTGGCACCATACCTGCTGGGGCCGCTAGTTGCATGGTGTTCTATGTGGTCAGTCCTCCTAAAATTGTACGATGATGCCACAGGGCCAGCTGGGCCAGCTGCATGGGCACCCACCATGGCCTGGGGGGCGGCGTAAAGGGAGAAGGCAGGGACACTGAGGGAACTGAGAGATGATGGGTGAGCCTGGAGCCTGGAGCACGGGTGTGAGGAGGAGGCCAGGGCATTCCAAGGAGGTGGACTGGAGGAACCCACTGGCATTTTTACTTTAAAGAGGCTTACACTGGGGGTGCCTGGGTGGCTCTGTTGGTTGAGTGTCTGATTTTGGCTCAGGTCATGATCTCATGGTTTGTGGGTTCAAGCCCCACGTCAAGCTGTGTGCTGACAGCTCAGAGCCTGGAGCCTGTTTCAGATTCTGTGTCCCCCCCCCCCTCTCTCTGCCCCTCTGCCATTCATGTCCTGTCTCTGTCTCTCCATCTCTCTCAAAAATAAATTAACATTGGGGCACTTGGGGGGCTCAGTCGGTTAAGCATCCAACTTTGGCTCAGGTCATGATCTCACGGTTCGTGGGTTCAAGCCCCACATCGGGCTCTGTGCTGACAGCTCAGAGCCTGGAGCCTGCTTTGGATTCTGTATGTCCCTTTCTCTCTGACTCTCCCCTGCTCATGCTCTATCTCTCTGTCTCTCAAAAATACATAAAAGACATTAAAAAAAATTTTTTTAAAAGAATAAATTAACATGAAAAAATTTTAAAGAGGCTTACATTGAAGAAAGGAACCTCCAGGTTACATGAGGCCAGAATGGTTTACCATTGAAGTAAGTGCCAGGCAGGCATGCCCCCTCCGGGCCCACCAGCACCCTCTACTCTTGTAGCAAAGAGATTCACTGCCCTCTACCCCATGTGACTCGTTCCCTCACCTCCTTCTGCTCTGATGACCTCATGAGAATACTTGTATGGCTCCCCTACCTGAGCTAGGGCATATGTTTATGGCCTCCCTCTATTCTAGAAGGTGAGATCTGCAAGGGCAAAAACCTTGCTTATATCCGCACATGTAGCCCAAGGATTGGCAAAGAGCAGAGCTTCCTAACGTACTTGTTGAACAAATAAATCAGTGAATGAAGAAGGAAGCCTAACATAGTGAGGGGGGGAGGCGCACGGAAATGCATGAGATTTGGTCCCTGCAAAGTCGCTTCATCCTGGGCCAAACCGCCGAAAATTAATGCTTCCCGCATGCATGAAAGACATCTTAATGTACGAAACCCAACCCCGGCCTCTTCCTGCCTCTCAGACCCAGACTCAGGAATTGCTGGGCACAATTTGAAAACATCGGTGACTCTTAGTGAACATGAGCGTTGTTCATGCTTCTGAGTTCGCTGCAGGCAAATAAATACATACCCCGGGCACAAAATAATTTAAGCAGAAGGCCCGAGTAATCACATCTCTCGCTCACCACCTCCGCTCTGGGGGACTTTGGTGAGAGCAGGCTTGTGGCGGGTCTGGGGATGTCTCTGCCCGGGCACAGGCGGGCATCTGGGGAAGATGCTGCATGGAACAGAGAAAAGAGTTTACAGAATCAACTTGCCTGCCAAGAAGCATTCACTGAGATGTCCATTTTGCACCCAGATTTTTCCAAGATGCTGATGTAAATGTCTGACAAATGCAAGCTGACCAGGGGGTAGTGGGAACAGCACCAGCAGCTGCTATTTATTGAGCGCCTGCTGTCTACACCATAGGTTACATTGATCATGTTATTTCATCTCCATGACACGCCTGTGAGGATGGTGCTTGGACTATTTCCACTTGATAGATGAAGGCCTGGAACTTGGAGTCTACATGACACGTCCCAGCTTATCATGCTCAAGGCCAGGTACAGTACCCCTGCGCGTCTGGCTCTGAGCTCAAGTACTTGTCTGACAGTGTCCCTTCATGGAATCCGCTTTGGGCATCCGCGGACCACATCTGAATAATCCCAGACATAACTTTATAAGAAGTTAGGGACGTGCATGTCCTGGTTCAAAGGAGGCCAAGTGCTCATCATGTTTATGGACTCCTTCTTATCTGCCAGGCTCCGGGACAGGTGGCGAAGAGCAGATGCTGACCAAGAGCCAGATGATCCGTGCTCTCCTGGACCAGGCGTGGAATGCAGACACACTGGGACACAGCCTTACACACACACTGGCACTAATCAATTTGTGATAAGAGGACCCTCAGGATATTGAAAGTATTTAAGAGAGGGGATTAACCTACACTTAGGGACTGACTGTCATTGTTCCAAAATACACTCAGTGTCAACATCTGGGTATTAGGGCACTTTCTGGGTATAGCAGAATGTTTTACTTGCCTCTTAGGTATTCTAACCCTTTCTCTAGGACTTCTAACAGTTACGTTTACCAAAAGACTTCTAGTATCTGAGTGTAGCAAACATACACACAGTCCAGTAGGATACATGCCATCAAACAGAATAGACAGGCAACAATCAGGTAAATTTTAGATACATGAGTGGTTTATAAATAAACATTAAATACACCAAACAGAGATAAACAAAAAATAAGTAAGTGGATTTAATATGGTTAGATACACAAAGCTATTTCAGGGAGATAACCAGCAATGGGATAAAGGATAGCCAAGTATAGAGGGGAACAAATAAATTCTGGAAAGAAAGAAAACAAGAAAAATATGAAAACTCTCTTCCAGGAATTGCTGATACTGTCAACAGCATTCACTCTTAGCAGGGTCTCAGTATATGTTGAGTCCGCTAATCTGCTGTAAGCTATACTCTCTACAGACAGATATAATACCAGAGAGAACATAAGGACCACCTATTTCTATTTCCACTGACACCTGACTTCTGCAAGCGGCCTCTCTGGCAAAGAGAGGAGCTGAGGGCTTATCGAATATGCAGTCTCTCCACTGTCAATGGCTGCCTTCCTTAGACTTTGCAGAAATCACAAACTTGCAAATTATTGGCCTTGCAAAGTTGACTCATCCATCCTACGCCCTAACCTTAGCCCATTCCACGGTCCAGATATGGGGAGGGGGCAGTTACAGAGACCCCCATATCCGGGAAGAAGACTTAAAAAAGAGTAGGCTACAGTCAAGTCAGTTCATGTAGCCTCTGTAGGTGGGGATTTCTGTTTTACCAAAAATGAGTTTTCTATTAGGATGGCTCCTAATCTGAATGTGATTTCCAGGGCGACTGGAACAAAGAACAGGAAAAGAAGAAAAGGCAAATGATGGGGCTAAAGGGAGAGCTGGCCTTCCAGCAAAAACAAAGGCATTAGCTCAAGGAGGCACCTGTGATGAGCACGAGGTATTGTACGTAAGGGATGAATCACTGAATTCTGCTCCTGAAACCAGTATTGCGCTGTATGTTAACGAATTAGAATTTTTAAAAGTTTATTAATTTTGAGAGAGAGAAACAGAGAAAGAGAGAGGGAGAGAGTGAGCACACTTGCACGTGAATGGGGGAGGGGCAGAGAGAGAGAATGCCAAGCAGGCTCCATGGCGTCAGCACAGAGCCCAACATGGGCCTTGAACTTATGAACCCGTGAGATCATAACCTGAGCCAAAGTCAAGAGTCAGGTGCTGAACTGACTGAGCCCCCCCAGGTGCCCCTCACTAAATAGAATTTAAATACAATTTGAAAAAGACAAAACAATGAGTTTGGGGGGCGGTCAAGGCACAGGACCCTCGCTGGGAAGGGGCTCTGTGGTCACGTCTTCAAGTGTTTTGTAAGTGAAGTCTAATGGGGCTTGGGGCACATGCTAGGGGCTTGAGCCTCAGCTCAGAAGGCGTTCTGATCCTTCCACATCCCTGGGAAGGTGTCTCGGCTGCCCGGTGCCTGCCCTCTGGTGGCCAGATCTCATCGGATCCCCCCTCCCGCCTTGGCCCTCTTCCTGCTGCTGCTCTCCCCCCGGGTGGTGCTGGGTTGGTGGGTGGGGGAGGCACATTTTCTGCCACTGCTCTCAGCTCCCTGTGGGAGCCTGGGTGTGGGTCAAGGGAGGGTCAAGGTAAGACTCATGCTGTGTAGTATCGGGGGTGGGGCCAGGTGGTGGCATCCCTGAGTGGGCAGCACCAAGCTGTGGCTGGGGGGGACCTCTTACCTGCCCCTGATCCAGGGAACAAGTTCACTGGGGACAGAGGTTATAATCTCTCTTTTTTAAAAAAATGTTTATTTATTTATTTTTAAGAGGGGGAGGGGCATAGAGAGAGGGAGACAGAGAATCTCAAAAAAGGTCTGTGCTGTCAGCACAGCCCGATGCGGGACTTGAACCCATAAACCGTGAAATCAAGATCTGACTCGAAATCAAGAGTCAGATGCTGGGGCACCTCACGGTTTGTGGGTTCGAGCCCTGTGTCAGGCTCTGTGCTGACTGCTAGCTCAGAGCCTGGAGCCTGTTTCAGATTCTGTGTCTCCCTCTCTTTCTGACGCTCCCCTGTTCATGCTGTCTCTCTCTGTCTCTCAAAATGAAATAAAAAACAGGAAAAAAAAGTAAGATGCTTAACCAACTGAGCCACCCAGGCACCCCATAGTGGTTATGATCTTTGGGGGGTCATCTGTCCATCATGAGGGGAGAGGGTGGTTGACTCCCCAGTCTCTGGCCTCTGGGACCTGTATTTTCCTCTTGCCCTGGGCCCTGCATGTTAGGTTTTAAGTCTCGGTTTAAGGGAATAAAAGGTAAATATTTAGATCTGGAATTTCATCTCCCTTTCCTTCCAGTCATCTCTGGTGTACTCACAGGGGCTACGCACAAATGTTCCAGTTTGCTTCCCTGCGGACACGCGCTAGAATTGCACTTTGCTGTCCCTTGAAGTTAGGTGTGGCCGCCCCACTTGCTGCCGTGTTCCAGCTTTAATGGCTAAGGCACATTTTCTTCCTCTCTCTCATGCCAATCGCCATGTTTCAAAGGGTGGCTGCCTTATCAGTCTGGTGTCAGAAGGAGAGTGACGGGGATCGGAGCCCCTGGCATGAGTATGAAATAAGCTTTGTTATTTTAACCCATAGAGATTTGGAAGTTAGTGCTGTAGGAAGGCCGAGGCCATAGGGATTGATATAATCCCCCGGGTGAATGGTTCTTCCTAGCACAGTTTCCTGAAAATAATAATAGATGCTTAGTATGTATTTATTGAACGAATGAATGACCTTCTTCTGACCAAGGCCAGTAGACTCATGTAGATATGTTATGTAGATTTAGTTTCTCTTGCTCAGCGGACCCTGCGAAAACTATTTCCTTTCATATCAAACTGTCATCTTGACTTCTTCACTTCTTTGCATGATCTCCTTCTCTCTGGACCCTTTACCCCCTGGCGTGGTCCTCTTTCTTCCTTTCCTCAGTTCCTTTTTCTCTTTCTTCTCCTTCTCAGAGTAAGATCTGTGAAAACCACACCCCTGTGGGCAGCTTCCCAAACCGTGGCCCTGATCCACCTTCTACCCTCCACGCCACATCTTCCCTCCCACCGCACTGGATCTATTTAGATGTCTCCTGGCATCTGACTCAGTGTGCCAAAAATGGGACTCAGCATCATCTCCCAGAACCGTCAACATCCCCCCAAATCTCTGCCTCCACCTGTGTACCCATGGCACCACCAACCTTCACGCTCTTTCTGTAGCTTTATTTTAGGTTTTGCATCTGCTTTTTCAAATTTTATTTTAGTTTCATCTGTTCCCAGACTTTCCTCTGTAGTGTCTCTTGGGCTGACTACGGCCTCAGTGTCCACACCTTGCCACCGTGGCTCCATCCAGCACCTTCTATCTCACGTTCCAACTGTTCTAACAGATATCGACCTTCCTTCCTTGCTTACAACATCAGCTTTTATATATATTTTTTTATTGTGTAACTAGATCCTTCTTATAGAACGATGACTCTCAACTAGAATGCCACCAAGTATTGATTAATACATAACGTGTTATTTTTTTCTTTTAGAATTCTGGGACCAAACACTTTCTCAGAAGGATCATTAAATTCTGAAGGTCATGCCACAAGGTGTAGGGAGGGGCAGAACTGCCGTGAGTGAGAAGAGTGAGCTCTCTGACCGGAGCAAGTCGGGGACTTACCGGAACACGTATGAAAATTTGGCTGTGGGGGTGAGGGCCAGGCTGGAATGAGAAATATAAATTTGACTATTCTTGTTCCACAGGGCCATAACTTATGTAGGACTAATACAACGGGGGCAGCAGCCTGAACAGCCTGGAGGAACCTGGAAGTGAACACAGTTAAGTGAAGGCAGTTGTAAGTGATGATGAACTTGGGAGTGCCCTGATGAAGGAAACAACGCCCTCCGCTCCAGCCGGCTGTGGTCACATGGACACAGAGCTCTGTGATGGCGAGATGCTCCCGTGTTCCAAAAGAAGCCACATGAAGCGATGGTCAGTGAAAAGATGGAAATGTGAAAACTATTTTTTTTTAATATAGTGAGTCTAGGAGAGAACGTTTCTATGGGCCAGGCACTGCTTGCAGGCTGTTATTTGAGATCACCAGGTCTAAAGAGAGAGAGGAGGTGAAATGGGAGTTTGGGACAGGAGACATAGGGAGCCATGATATTTATGGGGTCATCTGAGGAAGAGCAGAGGCACGGAGGAGGGGAAGATGCGTGTCACGAAGCATCACTATGTAGGTTGGGAACACATTTCTATGATGCTGAGCTTCTGTTTCTACCATAAGCAGGAAAGTGGCACAACGGCCACATGAACAACCAGAGAGCAAGTTTTCTAAGAGGGGAGACACCAATAAAATGCCATTAAAAATCTTGAAATCAAGGATGGAAGAATGAAAAGGGCAGGTACAATATTGCAGGACATTCAGGTGGAATGAGTACCGAAGGGGGCTGTCACTGGAAAGATGATGCAGTTCCAGAATCATCAGCAGCCAGTGGGGGTTGGCCAAAGGCCAACTGAAAGTCACGGCGAGTGAGTAGGAGGTGAGGTACTCCAGGAAGAAAGTGAAGGCTCCTTCAGCGAGATCGGTAATGAAGGACAGAAGAGGCGAGGGTGTTTGAGAAGGAAGTGTGTGTGCACAAAAGATGTAGACATGGGCCATGTGTCATTTAGGCAGACACATTCCCCATGAAATTCTGAGCTGATAGGAGGTGAGCACTTCCATTGGGCCAATGATCTTCTTTCTATGAGCTTTAGCTCTAGCTCTGGAAACCCTGAGACGTAGGTATTGTATTTAAACCCATTTTAAGATGAGGAAACTGAGGCATGGAGGTGCATTTACATATCTTAATTATTGATCTATTTATTTATTAAGAAGAGAGATTTGAGATTTAAGAAGGGGGAGAAGTCCAGAAAAGAGAGGGTGAGCATTCAGAGGTCCATTTAAAGCCATCAGTAACGAAGAGGTGATGCAGAAATTCAAATAAATGCCCTGAGTCCATTGGGAAAAGGGTGTCAAAAAGGAGAGTTGTATTTTCTTCAGAAACTGCAGGAAAGAAAGGGAAAGAAATCAATGGTATGAAATTATTGGCAAGCAAGGAAGTCGAAGGAAGAGACCTAACAGCCTCTTTGCTTTTGTTTCTTAAATAAATCACAGTGGACACGGGGCTCTGTTACTCTTGAGGATATGACACAGATTTTTGGTTGTGGGAGAACTTAAATTAATCATAAGACAGGTCTTGGATATTGGGGAGAGATTAATCATCTAGAAATAAACCAAGGATGGATTATTTCATATCTTTGGGTTATAGTCAAATATGCATCCAAGCCCACCAGACTATCGAAGCCATATGGAATTCTTTCTGGTACACCTGGTAATAGCAAAGCCCTCCCCAAAGGGATGCTCTGAAGTCATTGCTCTGGTCTGGATGCTCTGAGATAATTCTCAGAACTTGTCACTGTCTGTACTGCCCTTGCTTTGTGGAGAGCACTTGGCTTCGTCCAGATTGCAAACACCTAGTCCTCCCCCTCAGGGTGTTTTTAAGAGCGGTGGAATGTAGAATAAGAACAAAACCCTTCCGTTTAAAAAAAAATCACTCCATGTGCGTCATGTACGTTACTGAGAACATAGCAGGAAACATGAAGCAAAATCATTCTTTCTCCCTTCATAAAAATGGCAGCGGCTCCAAGCCTTGAAGACTGTGGGATACCAGAAAGCCTCTATATATTTTTTTCTGGTTGATTCTAATGTTCTGTCTCTCCAAACAAGTGAGCATAAATATGAGTTGGAGGCTTTTAAAAATTCAGATTTTCAGGCCCCAACACCGGAATTTCTGACTGACTGAGTCTGAGCCCTGGTCTAGAAATCAGCCAACATTTTAATCAAACTACCTGAACAGACCTTACCCTGTCTTTCTAAAAGCCCTCTTCCATAAGTCCTGAAGAACAAGAAACTCTATCCCGAATTGTATTGGCCAGAGACTTTGAGAAATAAGCATTTACAAAAGCCACACTTTCCTTAAATGAAGGACATTAGGGACTCAGAGGGTCAGAAGGAAACAGGAATTTCTGAAAGAGAATGACCTCTTCTGAAGTTAGAAGAATTCACATCAACACATACAAGGCAGGGCTCCCCGTGCACCAGAGATGAAGAGATGTGGGTCCCCATGTAGGATCTACGGCACATCTGACTGAGCTCACACACATGCATTCGTGCGCGCGCGCACACACACACACACACACACACACACACACACACAGGCACAAGCACAAACTATAATGACATCTATTTGCCCTGGCTTTTCAGGCTGCTTGCATTTTAGAACTCTGGTCCATCGTTCCAGATCTGTCACACGATGGGTCCTGAGTTGGGTTCAGAAAAATGTCATTAAGGAAAGCATGTTATGAGGGAAACTGAGGCAGAGGAACAAACCAGGTCTGCAGAGAAAGAAGAGATCTTCAGACTGTGAGATATTAATAAGAGCTGACGGGGTGAGGGGGATGCTGCATTTATTACATGCATGTGTTTCCCCCTGAATCTTCACTGTAACCCTACAAAGCAGGTTCCACTATTACATCCATTTTCTAGATGAGGAAACAGAGGCACAAAGAGGTCAAAGTAACTTGCCTGCTAGGAGGTGGAGGAGAAGGAATGGAACCTAGCTCCCAGGTCCATGTTCACCATGATGATCTGCAGAAGGCTTCTGAAGTGAGCTTTCTGGGACTGGGTCTTAAAGGGAGAGTGATTTGGGGCAGATGGAAATCATTCTAGGGTCTCGAGTGCCACTCCCGTTACAGGCACTGGGGACATCGTAGTGAACAGGGCCAACAAGGAAGAAGCAGTGGGCAAACCACCAGGAGACAAGTGTCCCTGTGACCTATTAGAAAGTCTGAGGGCAGCAGGTGGCGTGTCGATGGATGGTAAGTGGGTGGTCAGAGGAGATTAGGCCAAACTGTTGGTCTTTTGGAGGAGCTAAGACTTTCTGTAGGTACTACGGCATCGTTAAAGCCATGGTCTCAACATGGGGAGATTTTGCCCCTTGGGGGACATTTGACAATATCAGGGGATATGTCTGGTTGTCAAAATCTGGGGAGGTGGGTTCTACTGGCATCTGATGAGTAGAAGCCAGGCACGCTGCCCGTGAACACCCCCCAGTGCACAGGATGGCCACTGCAGCAGAGAATGATCCAGTCGCCCATGCCAATGGTGTCAAGGTGGCAAAACTTCAAAGCTGGTTAATGAAACACGACCTGAAACTCTCCTACTAGTTCTTCCCAAAGTGACTGTACTTTGAATACTGCTCTTATAATGCAGAAATCTTTAACCAAATGTGACTTTGTCCCTTGGCATTAGGATATTATTATTCTGCTGGTGCTAATAATTAACCTTTGTTTAACAGGAACTCTTCCCTGGAGAAGAGCCAGGTCTTGCTTCTCCTAGAAGCAGCCTCTGCTGAGAAGGGTGGGATTCTTCTCCCTGAACAGGCCCAGAAATGCTAACGGGACTAGGCAACTGTAATTGCTCTGATGCTTTGCATATTTATGTTTGAGACCTTCGTGTGAACTGTTACTTTAAAAAAGAAGGATCAGTTCATCTTTAAATGGAGGTGATTGATTGCTGCCAGTCGGGCATTCCTTCATTCTTGGCTTCCTCTTAGCCTCTGTAATAAGTTCTTCACGAACACCGTCTGCTATTAAAGAATGGTATTCATCATAAGCCAAGCAGAGAGGAGGCAGAATTTGATGGGCACAATACCATATTTCAATCCACAGTGTCCTTTTTGTTCAACTCAATCCGTTGTGTCATTAATATTTGAGAAAAAACATACAAAGACTTTGGTAAATATTAATCAGAAATATACAGCCCCTTACCCGACTCAATTACCCATTACTGGGCACTCCAGGTGATAATGTCCTGCTAAACCTTCTATTTGCTTAAAATGCAAGTGAAAAGTACTTTCTGTGGATTGAATGTAGTGCTCTTAGCAGCCTAAGTAGTCTGTAACAGCAGGGAAATTATTTTCATCGCTGTTTTATTCAGTGGTCTTCCAGGTCTTCTAGCATCTGAGTGGGAGTCTAGCCCCCTCGCTTAGCAGCTTTCCTGATGGGTTCTAACTTTTGCAGATGTGTTCAGATCACTGGAGACACACAGAATTAATAGCAAGTGTGCCCAATGGTCAACATACCCAACGGCCCGCAGATCATGGCACCCCTGTAGGGTACAATCTCTTTGAACTCAGAAGTCCATTTCCTTCTACTTCAGATCTCATCAGACCATGCAAATTGCCATCAACCTTTCCACACTGGCTGAAGCAGGTCTAAGTCATGATCTCCTTATTATCAGTGAAGTCATTAAAAGTCCATCAGATCAATTGGGCTCTGACATAACATTAAAAATGTTCTTAGGTGAAATCTATTTCTCTACTCCTGTAACTGGTGTAAGTTCAAAGAGGTTCATAATGAAATCTTGTCCCATCCGTGTCAGCTCCTCAAGTTAACAATGAATATTAAAATCTAGGTGGCAAGAGCTGGATTCATCATGGAACATCAAAATCTGAACCCAAAAGGCCATGCTGCCGAGAGCCACTAGCTTCCCATAAACAGCAAATATTCAATCTGACTGTGAAGAGGTAAGAGGCGAGTTTCATCACACGCTTCCTGGAGGCCAGGTCAATCTATCTCTGAGCCTGAAATTATGGGCAACAGAATGGAGAAATGAGATGACTTTTAACTAAGTTATTAGGTGTGCTGGTAATTTCAGTTATTCTACGCTCCCATCCCTGCTTCAAAATCAGGCTGGGTCTTGGCTTTTCCTAGAAACAGAGCAAAATCTTTCCCCACAACAATTTCTTCTTGGCTTCTGTATGACATGATGTCTTTCCTCATAAAAACAGTCAATACAAGCATACGTATCAAGTGTTTGGCATATTTCAATATTATGAAAGAGTCATCTATGAATTCTTCTTTAAATACACCATCAGAGATTTTTGGTTTGGGTTTAGTTTTTCTGAAAAACTCTGGGTGCCATTTGCTGAGCATTTGAGACATGAAGAAAAAGGCAAAGCCCAAAGATACCCTGTTTTGCTTAGATACAGGCAAATCAAACCAACAAAAGATTTATGTTTGTTAATATACTTGGGAGGTATAATTCTTACATAAGAGTTTCTTTTTAGGTAGTTTCTACTGTCACATGTGGGAAGGTGGATCTTCTATATCAGGCTTCCAAACATCTTTTGTACTTAAGCCCCAGAAAGAAGAAACGAACAAAAAACAAAAACATTTTGCTATGATGAACCAGTACATATGTTTACATGTAGAAGCAATTATTTAAAAACCATTACTTCCCTTGGTACATGCAAGATACTCAGACATACACCATTCTATTCTATTTCTCTTAATGCTGGTCATAGCCCACAAAACTGATGGCACTAACGGGTCGTCCACACTTTGAAAAACAGTGCTCTGTCCCAAGATACATGAGCTACTCAAGCTCAAAACCCAAGAGGTATTCTTTGCTCCAGCATACTCACTTTGTTTTTATACAGATTGATTAATATTAAGGGAGTCCTTTCTGGAGTATCTGTGTCATACCAGGAATTAGAATCACCAGTGTATACCCCAAAGTGTGTTTCAGTTACAGAAGTGGTGGACATCCTCCAAGTTTTATATGGGCTGTTTCTATTGTCTATAAATTGTACCCATCACTGTGCACGATTTCATTATAGAGATTTCTCTCCTTCCTTCCCTCCTTCCTTCTTTCTTTTTCTTTTCTAACTGAAGCTGGGTTTACATAACAAAAAATGAAAAGACTTACTTGTCTGAATATTCCAAAATATACAGATGTTTTGATATCACATAGTAGACACCATGATACTTCCTGCCCCTGCCTTGGACTGCCTCTCGTGCAGATGTTTCATCTGTGCAGATAGAGTCTCAGGTAGGGGGATTCTGATGATATTTCTTGAGCTAAAGCTGCACACATATTGTCCATTATTTACCAAATACAGGAAGTCAGTTAGCATTAAAATGTAACTCTAAAGGGAAATTTCTCATTGCCTGGAAAGTTAGGTTCTGGAAACTTGCCCTAACACCATTAGGCATTCAGTAGAATTTGGGATAAAGTAGGTTCCTCTTGGAAATCAGCCACAAAACTTTATTTATTTATTACTGCAAACATACGGCTTCATGGGGATATTCCAACAATGAGGACAGCTTTCTAATGAGGTTCCCAATGAGGTTATTTTAAAACTGAAAATAAAATGTAATCATTTCAAAATAGTAACCAATATTCGCATATCTGGCTCATGCGTTTGACTTTAACATCTTTTTCTCACGTAAGATGAGGTGCCTGACCTGTGGTGGATGTGACCTCTACGGGAAATTCAGTGGGAAAACTATTTGAAACTCCACATTGCCAAAACAAACCAATGATGAATTTTTCAGCTCAGTTCTTGTATTGAATTACAAAGTATATTAGCAAAAGAAACTAAAGAGCGGATTACAACAGGATCCAACAGAAGAGTATAAAAAAGAGGAAGGAAGTCCATTGAACCTTGCTATCAAGCCTCTGAGACGGTAGAAGCTATGTTTTCTATAAGTTCTCAGAAAGTTTAACATCAAGAATTGATACAGGGTTGCATTAAATGAGAGACGCCTTAATTGTATTCTCTGAACATCAAGAATACAGATATTTTAAAATGCAGAACATCTTCCAGGTTTCTACCAAGAAGACTGATGAGATATTAAAAGTCCTTAAGATTATTGGCTCTCCTCAAGATTTGCAAGGCAATAAGGAATAAATTGATGTAAGTGATAAGAAAAATCACCCCCCTTCTTTTTCATTATTAATGACCAAATATTATTAAATCAATAATTTTGGTGATGATCTGAACAGGTTATTAAATATCATGAATTATTAACCTTAGAAGTTGATCAGAGCCACGAAAATAATTTAAGTTAATGGGAATCTTTGGATTTCTCATGAAATACCCAGTCATTGACAAAACATCTCTGTTAGGATTTTTGGAACATGAAAAAGCAGAGACCACAGATGTCCTTAAGGAAGAGAACAGCATTCCTTGCTGGGTTGCAGGAAATTAAAGAACCAGATATCCATCATCAAAATAATGGGCAATTAAAGAGAGCAAGTAATAGGTGCCAATGGTTATAGGGAATTCATTTCTTCCCACTCCTGCCCCCGTCCACCCCCTTCCATTAATACTGCACCAATAGTTTCAGAAACCTCACATAATCGGGAACCCAGCCACGGATTTGTCAATGCTGGGTGTGCCTCCAGCACTGGGGAGTTGGGCATAAAGCAATTAGTCGGTGGCTCTTGGCCAGGGGCATTATCTGTTCCAATTATTTTGCCTTAAGCAAGGTGTGTGTGGAAGAGCATTTTGTCCAGAGTTATACAATAAAAAGTAGTGGAATGTGATTTAATTTAGAAGGGACAAGGAAACAGGAGAGAAGGGGTGGGGGTGGGGTCCAGGGCAGGCAAAGAAGGTTTGATGGCTTTGACCCTTTGTGGAATCTTAGTTACCATCCCTGGGAGTGTTGACACAAACACGCCACGGATCCCAGCTGTCATTGAAACTGAAGGCAAACAGACCCCCTCATTCTCTCTTTGCATACCTTCTCCACTGCAGGCTTCCTGCTAAAATAGGACCATGCCAAAAAGCATTATCCTGTGGTAGAATTTCCCAATATTAAAGTGACTCCATTACTGAAGACTTTAATGACATGTACTTTTTTTTAATAAAAATTTTTTATTAATTTTTAACCAATTAATGAAAGGTGAGCCCTGTATAGTAATGGGGAAAGGAAGCCACAACCAACAAGGGATTTAGACCTTTTTTTTTTTTAAAAACCTGACAGGTGGGTCAGGACCCAGGCAGAACCCGGAAAACAGGGATGAAAAGGGGCGTCCATCTTTAGAAACGAGGAATAGAGGTTTCAGTCAGTCTGCAGAGGCTTAAGAGGGCCAGCACTGGGATCGGAGTTCAATTCAGGACTCCATCTTTTACTACCTGTGGGATCTTGAGCCATTTACCTAATTTCACTCAGTCTCCAGGGTTGATAACAACAGATACCTCCAACGGCAGTCGCGGGCTGGATTTTAATGGCTGGATTTCCAAAAGTTAGCACTCAGCAGTAGCCCGGAGCCAGACTGGCTCGGCACACGTATGGAGCGAGCCCCTCCCTTGTCTCCTTTGCCCTTCTTGCACACAGATCCAGCTATCATGACCTGTACACACTAATCGCGGGAAATGATAATAAACAAGCAAGACAAAAAAAAAAGAAGTACTCATGATAACCTTCAGGTCAAAATAGCCACAATGAAGAAAATAAAACAGGAAGTGTGAAAGCAAGTAATCAGAAGGGGGACAATTTTCATTTCAGAGGTTAGGGAAAGGTTAGGGGAAGCTTCCTGCTTGGGGGTCAAGCCTAAGCTGGAACTTGAAAAGTCCACAGGTGTTAGAGCAGGGAGGTAGGTTCAAGGCCCTTCTAAAATGAGAGAATTGAAAAAGCAAGGCCCTCCATAAATGCTGAGGATGATAATAGTAACGGTTATGATTTTTGTTATTAAATTGGGAGTTGGAACATTCAAGATCAGCTGCCATGAAAACTTGTCTTTGAAGGGAAGCAGATGTACCGGGACACAATGTGCCTCCCCACCCCCACCCTGCGAGGTCTTGCCTGCCATCTCTGGGCACCCCTTCCTCCTCCTCCCCACCCACCCCCACCCCCGCCCCGGGGCTGAATTGAAAGGCTTCATTTCATTACTTCTCAGACTCATTGGGAAGGGGGTTGCCATCCATTTACCTCCAAGACTAGAGTTATCTGTATGACCACGAGGTGGCATTGGAGGTGGTCCAAGCACATAGGCAAAGACTCCTTGGCAGTTAAATCATGCGAAGACATAACAGTACGTAAATATATCCAGAGAGGAAATTTTAGCCATCCAAGGACACAGAAAAACCACAACCCTGGCCTCAATACTGCATTCCTCATGTATCTAACCCATGTTCTTATGCTATAGGATAAACGACATAAATCAAGAGACTCTTGGGAAAGATCAGGAATAAGCCTGTAATAAATTCTGTTAAACTGACTTGTCAGTGCCTTGCCTGGAAACTTCAATTCTTTTTGGAAATTAAAAAATATTATTGAATGATGTGGCAATGTGGCAGGAAGTGAGAAGGAAATTCTCCCTGGAATTTCTACCTAACTTTTGAGGAGGTTAAATAATTGGAGACAATTCAGTTTTGTGGAGCTCCATTGTGTGTTGGATCCAAATGGAATGGAAAGAACTTTCGTTTCTACGTGCCCTCCATTTACAATTTTGCTAACTTCAAGACGGTATGCAGCTGCCTACTTCAGTCTTCTTCAGTCGTTGAATTACTAATTGCTAGCACAGGGCACAAAGAAAGCACTAAATAAATTTTAGCTGAATGAATGAAGACTAAATGGAATCTCGTAAATTTGTTACATATGGTAACTATATATTTTTTAGTGTTTCCTATGTGCTAAATGCTTTATACAGATGATCTAACTTACTATCTCAGATGGATGTTTAGGGTATTTTAAGATGAGCGAGCTAAGGCAGCGCAAGGTTCGCTAGTCAACTAATATCGAATAAGCACCAACTATGTGCCAGGCACACGAAGCTGGTAAATAGCTATTTAGGTCTGTCTGACTTTAAATTCTACCCTCTTAACCACAATGCTCTGCTGGCTCTGAATGGAGGATTCTGGGAGTTGAGCTTACCAGGGTCTACATCTGACTTAGCTTGCAAATGACTCCAAGGAACATCAGCCTGAGACAGACACTGGAAAATGGAGGATTCTTATTGTGTACATTCCCATCATCAGCAAGATCATGTTTGGGCACAGCCACGCATGTGCCTCTAAAAAGCAACACTATTCATGGTCTGGCCTATGTTTTTCATTAAAACCTAACAAGCATTTTCATTACAACGTGCAGGCCAAGCTTCAGAGCAGTGCTTTTCCATCTGGTAGGCAGACATCAGGACACATTTTAAGCAACTAACTGGACACACTGCATGGATCCCTTGGGCCAGATTGAAACTGGAAATAGAACAAGTGTGATCTGGGAGTCTCGAGGCAGCATTGCTAGGTTGAGAGATGAAGGCCAAAGGAGACGGGCTCTTTCCTGCACTCTGCCTGCTCAGGAAATAAGAGTTGCTATTAACAGCCATGTGCGTATCAGACCGGTCCTTGGTTCAGGCACCTCACCCTTTCTCCCTGACAGGCTGGGCAGCAAGACCCCCTTCTTTTCTTCAGGAAAAGAACTGGAGCAGCATTGGGAATAAAATATAGCAAGAGAATTATTACTGTCTGTCCCCAGATGGTCATCTGAGTGGGTTTAAATCAGTGCTTCTCAACCAGGGGCAATTTTGCCTCTCAGGGGATATTTGGAGATGTCTGGAAACATGTTTGCTTGACGAAGGTGGGGCTGGAATCTGACTTGAGGCTAGGAATACTACCACACATCTGCGGGACTCAGGACAGCCCTCCGCCACAGGGAATCATGCGGCCCCAAATGTCAGTGTCACAGTGTGGAAAACCAGGCTTGAATGATGATATTCCTGATCACGATGATTATTTGTTCAGTGATCACCTCAGAGCTACCTCTTTGCCGACCAGTTTTCATACACCATCATTTCAATCTCATACAAACTCCCAAATTACCTTTATTTTATGGGGGCAGGAAATCCAGACTCTGAGCTGCCAAGTAACTCACTCAAGGTCACGACCAAGGACATGGCAAAACAGGGATTCAAACCCAGCTCTTCCTGACCCCAGGACTCTTAGGCACTAGACCGTGTGCTGCCTGGTGTTGCACCTGCTGACAGATGTGGCTGGGCCGCTCTGGTTCCGAAGACCTTGGCCAGGCTCACAACGAAATGAAGACTTGCTGAAAGGTTGCTGACCACAGCTGCCCACAAGCAGAGGAGGCTCAATCGGTATGCTTCCCTTTGACGTAATAAATAACGCAAATGACTTTCCTTGGGAAACAAAAACAAAAAGGTATCTGCAAATTCCTTCTCATTCTCTAACAAGAGATTTCGTAATGCAATATGTAAATCTGGGGAAAATTCTGGAAGGCAGAATTTTCCTGACAAAGGGATATCTAACAGAACAGCCACCGGCTATTCATAACACGAGTGAAAGCTGGCAGCCCTGATTTCTGGAAGTCAGGTACAGAGAGCTATAGGTTTCATCTATCTTGTCAAAAGTCTAGGTGTTCTGGGAGAGCGGTAGCAGTTTTGACGCCCGTTATAATGACATCCAGGATGCAGATGTTCATGTCAGACTCTCAGCTGACTCGAGAGAAAAGTGAGCAGGAGGGTGCGAGGCGGAGGCAGAGCACTGTGGGAAGAACGGCCCCTGAATAGACTCTTGGGTCAACGTAGGCATCACTTCAAGGGAGAAGACATTCTAACCTGCACCAAGCCTGGTGCCCATACATTAGACTTCCGCGCAGATGCAGAATCTAGTGGGTGTTGTTCAAGGCCTACCATGAGAGGGATTCCCGCTGTGTGGCCCGCGTCCCAGAGGTGGCAAGCCAGATGGTTTTCAGGGGTCCCTGAGCAAATATTTTAAATAACGTACTAGGCAATGGTTTTGAATGAGAATAGAAATTAAAATCCAGCATAGGAAACATGGGGTTTAGTGACTTTTATAACTGGGTACTGGGGTTAGGAAATGCTTTCTGTAAAGGATTAGACAGTAACTAGTTTCAGAATGTGGATTAGACAGTGTCTACTAAACGATTTCACTCTGCTATTGCTATGTGGAAGCTTCCAGAGACAATACAGTAACAGATGGGCGTGGCTGTGTCCCAGTACAATTTATTTACAAGAAGTAGAGAGCCAAGTTCGGTTGGAGGGGTACAAATCTGCCAATCCCTGGCTTTATAGGAAACCATATTAAAAAGAAAAGGAGTCCAAAAAATTTAATATAATACAAGTGGTACACAGATATGGCAAAAATATGAAGCTGAAATAATATCTGGCTCTCTGCAGCAAGAGTTTGCCAAGCCTTGGTCAAGCCCTATGCAGACATGAGGTTTTTTTTTTTCTTGCCAGTAGAATGTCCAAAATGAATACAATAAAATTAAGACAGTTTATCATCAGACGCACTGTCCTAGGATGTCAATTTTACCACCATTTCTCAGATCCTTTTCCCATTCTGTTCCCATGCAGTATTTTATTTTACTTTATCTTTACCTAGGGCTTAAAAATATTTAAAAAAAAGACAGCCATATGCAAATTACAACTGGGAGAGAAATGTTTCCGAGAAGTGTTTCGAAAGGAACTACTGACATAGCATGTGCTAGGCGGCATCATGCAAGGGAACAGAGTTTCCTTTTTCCCATGGCTAACATTTACCCCCTAGGTAATACCTTGTTTGCTAGGCTGTCTTGAGGGACAAATACACTAGCAACCCACACACTTTCTCTGTCAAACAGATCAGGATCAACAACGAACACCAGACTCAAGCTGACTGATGTAATGCCTTTTGGTAAGTCGAGCTACGGTAGAGAGTTAAGTCCTGGCTTTGAATGCTGATGTAAGCTTCCACTGACACTTGACTCAGTTTACATATCAACAAAATTGATGTGACAGTATAGAATGTAACTAGGGTGGCTTCCAATTCTACTAAGACCTCTCTGTATAGAATTAGAATTGACGTCAAGAGGCCCTCCCCTGGTGAACCAACAAACACACTGTTTTTGTTTTTAACATAGTCTCTGAATCCTGGAGCCACACTGCCGTGAAATGCTTCATCTGCATTACGTGGAAATGTTGTGTTTGTATTCCTCCTGGATATTTGTGGTTTTTCAAAAATCCAACCTAAGGGCATGGATGGAGCTTCCAATGAATGAGACTGCTTTGCACCTAAAGTATATTCATATTGCAAAATTTAGTAAGAAAAATCAAAATATAAATGGGCGATTGAAGCAGCAGGTAAATTTCAAAGATGATCTAAACCACCATTGAGCAAAGCAACTTGAATCTATTGGTTTGGTCTTAGCTTGACAGGAATTCCACATTAGATGAAAACCTGGAAGAAAGTTCACACTAGAGAGAAAGGCTGGTGACCACGAATCCCTTCCAGGGGACTGTGTCCTGCAGATCCCCAGCCAAATTGCACTTACAGGTGCTCCGAGTACCGCCCATATGATTGAGCACCTCCCATACTTCTTAATAAACTCACTTCTTAATATTGCATTTCTTAATACTTCTTAAATTAATTTATTTGAATTTTATATCAGAAGTGTCAGTGACCATCTAGTGATATGAGCTGCAAAATTGCTGGTTTGAGCTGGCCCATGTTTTACATGAATATTACACATTAAACACACGACGATGAAATTGTTAAGAAGTTTATCTGTGTGCCATTGAAAAAACCGCCACTGTGTACTATCAGGGGACCGCAGGTCTTCCAAAAAACCCCATGGGAATACAAAAACTCATGCATGTATACATTTTATTTGATACGGTAAGCAATTTATTTGAATTAAATATTAAATGGCATCGAGTGTGTATGTGTGTGTTGTGATACGAGAACATGACATGCTTAAAACAAACCAGCAAACAAAAAAGTGGAGTTAAGCTGCAGAAGGGGTCCACACCGCGTGGCTGTTGAGGAGTGTGCAAACACAGCATTAGTGACTTATTACCTCAAACTACAGGCTCAACAAAGCCTTTGTTTATTCTGCAAATCCAAGGCAAAATTATTGTCGCAAGTTATCTTAAGATGCTGAGGAAGCCACCCAAGGTGCACCTGTGTTTGTGGGCTTGGGGTCCCTGGAGAATACTGATTCGAGTCATCCTGTCAAGTAGTCAAGTGGCATTCCTCAGCCTTAAAGAGGTGTTGTCCAGGGCACCTGGGGGGCTTAGTCAGTTAAGTGTCTGACTTCAGCTCAGGTCATGATCTTGTGGTTCATGGGTTCAAGCCCTCTGTGTTGGGCTCTGTGCTGACAGCTCAGAGCCTGGAGCCTGCTTCGGATTCTGAGTCTCCCTCATTCTCTGCCTCTCCCCTGCCCATGCTCACTCTCTCTCTCAAAAATAAATAAACATTAAAAAAAAGAGGTCTTCTCTACACCAACCCAGGGCAAGGCTCATGACTGCACTCTACTGCTTAAAACCCTTCAATTGAAAGGAATTTTTGTTCTGTATCATGGCCTTCAGATTCCTGAGCACCTGTCCCTCCTGCCTCTTCCCCTCCTCCATCCACCCTACTCACTAACCTCAGACAGAGTGGGTCCACTCCACACCCCCATACCTTCCTCAGCAGACCAGAAGATTCCTTCCTTGTCTTCGTCTGGAGAGTTCATCCTCACTCTTTGGACTCATCTAGAATATCACCTCATCAGAGACTTCTCAGACGGCCCTCCATCCTATGATCTGGCATGTTATCTTTATCACTGCCATCACTGCCTGAAAATCATATTTATTTGCTTACATGGTTAATGTCAGTTTTCCCAACTGGTCTTGTGGGTCCCTCACGGGCAAAGCTTTCTTAGTCACTTAACACAGGCATATTCCACTCCCTGATGTCTTCAAGGACATTTTTCTTTTTCATATATATAATTTTTCAGTTCATACATAATAGAATGACATTTATGTATCTGCAGTTTGCTATATAATATAACTAAGAGAATGTAGTGGTGCCTCTATTTGGATTTCTCTCTCTCTCTCTCTCTCCCCTTGTGTGTGTGTGTGTGTGTTTTCTCAGGTGAAATGGATCTGTATATGGACAGCCTTTTCATTTTGCTGTTCAGTATAATTTATGTACATTTTTGTGATTTCCTCCCTGGTATAAATTTTTTTGTATTAGAAATAGTTATCTGGGGCATTACATAGAAGACTTGCTTAAGCTTATAAAGTTGAAGCACAATCATTGAATTTTAGGAAGGATTAATGGTTAAGCTTCTATAAAATACTAGGTTTGAGCAAACTTCATATCGGCCAACAGTGTTCTGTGAATGTCATCATTTCGAACTGACAATTTAACAGTCCTAAATTATGTTTTAAATGTTTGATGCAATTTGTATTCTTTCAATTCAATATACAGTTTATACTTAAAATGTAAAAAAAAAAAATGTATTGACAGTGCCAAGCACAGTGCCTGGTGTGGGACAGATGTTCCAGAAAGACTTTCTGAATAAATGAATGGATTTTAGGAAGACCAGCTTTCTAGGCCGTGGAAAAATCCAGATTTGTCACTTGCCATCATGGAGCAAAATGTATATTCCCTTCTGTCTGAAAGTTGAAAGAATTCTGTTAACCAAAAAAAAAAAAAAAAAAAAAAAAATCCCATTTCTATACCTGTCACTGCCAGGTTAAACAACTCACTTGATTTTTTTTTTTTTTTTTTTTTTTTGCCTCTGTGTGGGCTTTGCTTGGGCCCTACAGATGTGCCCCGTATGTTTTATGAGCTAACATTCATTTTAGACACTTTGGCCCATTGGACATGATCTCGTAAGCCCAAGCTCTCCACTGACAGGCTGTTGAACATAATGGGGAGATTTAAAAAGGTATCGCAGCGAAGAGTTGAAGGCAGAGTGCCAGGGGCAAGAGGGAGGAGATGGAGATGAGGCTCAGGAAGCTTCCCAGGACTCTCTCCGTGGCCAGACCTGCAGCCTCAGCGCGTCCCTCCTCCTCAGGACTGCAGAACAGCCTACTTGCTGGCCCTGGAACCGGAACCGGAAGCCTGATGCCAACCAGCAACATTCCACAAACAGATCTGGGAACTCTGATCTAGTGAGCGGCAGTGGGGGAGTCCCTGAGTTGCTGTGTGGTATTCTGGATGGAGTCCACAGGTCTTGGAAATTCCAGAACACTCTCTTCCTTAGACAGGGTCTTCAATGAATTATGGAGGCTAAGTTGTTGCCGGGCATAAATCAGACATTGAAAAAACGCCATACCTCAATCCATAGTGACATTCACATAGGGAAGAGGGAAAGTTGTAAAGGTTTCTGAAAGCCATAAAATCTCCATTTAGATAGAAATCTTAAAAAAAAAAAAACCCACATATCTAGTTATTCATTTGCACGTTGGGGGCAAAGTTGTCAGTTCAGCAGAGCACAGGGACCTATATAACGTGGCATTTGAAAACTGTGGAGAGTTAATACCAGTGGATGGAAGGGTTAAAGTTGGTCTCCTCATTCAATTCAAATCAAACATTCACTCAGTGCCAATATTTTGCTAGCACTCTAAGGGACAGAAATAAATAGGACCTCCAGGGGCTGGAATTCTTCCTTCATTGGGCTCAAGAAAATTAGTCATTGCAATTTCCTGCTGGGATGATTTCCTTAATGGCTGTCCTGATCTCTAGACTGTAAGTTCCATGAGGGCAGAAGTAGATCTGCCCTCTTCACTTATAAATAGCACATAGTATGTTCCTAATAAAAACTTGAAGTGAATCGTAGTGAGCCCCAGTATCTGCCCTTAAGAAGCTCGCTGTCCAGTAGGAAACAGATAATAACGTAAAGGCATTGTAGCAATAGGTGATGGGGGTTAGGGAAGCACTGTGCCTGGGATATTGTGAGACAAAAGACAAGGAAGCTCAATTCAGCTTCCAAGATGGGCTCATGGAGTGCTTCCAAGAGGGGATGAAGTCGAAGTAAATTTTGAAAGGTAATGCCAGACAGAATGGCCAAGAAAAAGGTCTGGAGGAGAGATGAATTTTGTTCTTCCTGGAGCCTTAGTCCAAAAATTACTGAAGTGGCCTATTATCAAAATGGCAGGTACAAAGTCGTTGGCCAAGCCAAATGCCAAAGGGATTTACCTGTCCTCAGGTAAACCTACCAGCAGAGCTGAGGTCTGCAGCCAATATGACAGTGTATCAGAGCCACTTAGGTCCCTGTCAATCATCCATTCAATAGACCTACTACTTTCCTCTAAAAGGGAGGCCAGCAGAAGCCATTAAAATACACGTAAGAGGACAAAAAAGACAAAGTCCCTTCCAAAAGCTTTATTGCGAGCTATAAGTCCTTGCAAGTCTCAGTTCTGGAACCTTCTTTTATAAGAGACACAAGTGAGAAGCACATTATGAATTAAGCTGTACACTAGGCAAAATGGGGGGGGTACCTAAGATTTAATTAAAACTTCCATCTACAATCTTTAAAGACTATGTCCATAGCTGGAGACTGAGCATCAAGAATATGAGACCTAGGGGCACCTGGGTGGCTCAGTCGGACTTTGGCTCAGGTCACGATCTCATGGTTCTTGAGTTGGAGCCCTGCGTCCAGCTCTACGCTGACAGCTCAGAGCCTGGCACCTGTTTCAGATTCTATGTCTCTCTTTCCTTCTGCCCCTCTCTTGCTCATTCTCTCTCTCTCTCTCTCTCTCTCTCTCTCTCTCTCGTTCATAAATAAACATTAAGAAAAAAGAATGTGAGTTCTAGCAAGCCAGGTATCAGAACTAAACAACAGTATTTGGGAGTAAGGATCCAAGAGGTACAAATCACACATGGTGGTGAAGATCCCGAAGGGTGTGGGTAACCAACTTCACAAGTAATTATCTGCATTTGGAAAACTGTATACTCAGGTAGCACAGGTATAGGTTTGGCCTTGGGAGCTGAAGACTCTCTTGCAGTACCTGTTTGTTGGTGTGGAAGAGCTGCTGATTCTGGACAAAAGAATTTCCCTTTCCCATCGAGCTCAACATTTCTCTTCACAAAGCTGTTTCTCAGGAAAGAACACGAGCCTTAGCCTTATGAACCCTCTTCCACTGAGGCTATCCCCACGGCTTGCTTCCTTCCCTCCTTTGTGGTCTGCTCCTTTCTCCGCAGTTCTTTTCCCCAATCACCCTATCTTATACCAACTGTCCACCCAGACCCCTGACTCTTCTTCTACTATCTCCTTTGTTTTCTCTTTAGCATTTACCATCAGAAACACTGTATCTCTGTTTCTCCTTATTTTCTTTCTACTATACTTGAAGAAAACATTCTTAGGCAGAAATACTTATTTGATCATTATGCCCCCAGGTCATAGAAGTACTGGCATAAAGTAAGTACAAACACAGGCAGCCTTTACTTTGTATGGCATCTCAGAGACCCTGGAACTGGGCAAAGAGAAGACATGGTCCCAACACCCACATTTCAGTTAACATGCAAAGCAGGGGCATCTGGGTGGCTCAGTCAGTTGAGCGTCTGACTTTGGCTCAGGTTGGAATCTCGGGGTCTGTGAGTTTGAGTCCCGCATTGGGCTCTGTGCTGACAGTGCAGAACCTGGAGCCTGCTTCATATACTGTGTCTCCCTCTCTCTCTGCCCTTCCTCTGCTCACACTCTGTCTCTCTCAAAAAAATAAACATTAAAAAAAACATGCAAAGCAGACTGACTATAAATAACTGGATGGATGGAGCCGTTCCATTCCTATGTGATGGGCTGGGCAGTTCATTATTTGCTCTATAATACATTGTTCTTGACAGGAAATTCTTGCAACAGTCACTTATGGAGAACCAATAATGGACATATTTTGGAAAAATCAATTCAGGCCAACTTTCCATCTTTCTTGTCTTGCTCAAAATTGCTCACCTATAAACAGACTGTATGTACCTCACTAACCAAACAGGTACACGTTAATCAACAAATATCATATTTGTATTCTGTATGACAATAGCACCATTCAGTAACTGTTAGCTAACAACATATTCTTAAGTTGCATCCCAACAAAACTAACGCAAAATAGTGAACATCTCAGTGGAAGACAAAAAGTAACACAGTAAGTCCACTTGAATGTCCAAATTGTTTTAAACACTCTTTAAAAAATTTTTTAATGGTTTTTATTTATTTTTGAGAGACAGAGACAGTGCGAGTAGGGGAGGGTCAGAGAGAGAGGGAGACACAGAATCGGAAGCAGGCTCCAGGCTCTGAGCTAGCTGTCAGCACAGAGCCCGACGCAGGGCTCGAAGCCACAAACCGTGAGATCATGACCTGAGCCAAAGCTGGACGCTTAAGTGACTGAGCCACCCAGGCGCCCCTAAACACTCTTAATATGATATAATTCTAGCACAAAAGGAATTCAAAGAGTTCTCCGTAATTTGTCATAAAGCAATTTAACCAATATATAAATCCTTGTTCATAATTCCAGGGCCTGAAATTAACCAGAATTGCTGAAATGAATATCTTTAAAGTTATTGCTATGTATCCCACCATTCTTTGCTTTTCATGAATTATAAGATTTTCATAGTTATGGAGGTGATATTATCACTTGTGATCAATTTGATTAATGTTTATTCTGTGAGAGGCACTACGAAAAACATCCTAACCTATATTATCTTATTCAATTTTTATAATATTTTATTGCTTTTTTAAATAACAGAAGCCTAAAGAACAAAATATAAAGAGAGCTTATAATTTCACCTGAGATAAATCAAAGGGCATTAAACAACAGAAGTAGGTAAAAAAAGACAATAAATGCTCACAGTTAAAAACTTCAAGTAGAAAGGTAAGAAAAGTTGGAGGAAAAAAAATGCACCCAAGCAACACTATTCTGTCTTTGTGAAGGTAGCCACCGCTGCCTGGAGGTTCTTATGATCCCTTCTACTAATAAAAAGAAACAAATTTCCACAATACTCTGATTTGAGTATTTATAACAATTTAAAAAAAAATTTTAATGTTTATTTATTTTTGACAGAGAGAGTCAGCAAGGGAGGGTCAGAGAGAGAGGGAGACTCAGAATCTGAAGAGAGGCTCCAGGCTCTGAGCTGTCAGCACAGAGCCCGATGTGGAGCTTGAACCTACAAACTGGGAGATCATGACATGAGCCAAAGTGGGATAGCCAACCAACTGAGCCACCCAGGCACCCTGAGTCTTTATAAAAATCTTATCAAGCAAGTACTACTGTTGTGTCCAGTTTATATAGGAGGAAGCTGACACTTCAACCCGTTAAGTAATTTGCCCAATGCTTCTCAGCTGGTAAAAATGGCAAAAACAGGATTTGAACCTGGTCTTCCCACTTGGAAACTTGTTTGTTCTCTTCATCAGGTTACCTTATTACATCTGAGAGTCATCTCTTGGCTTTGTGACATGGGCAGCAATGAAAGGAAAGTGGATATGTTGGCTAAGGGACACTAATCATCACAGGGGCCAAACTAATACAAATATGAGGCTTCAAAATAACTTCTTGCAGGAGTTTTAATTTGGAGATAACTTAGAAGCCCCAGTAACATGTGCCAGGTGTTCCAGTAATGTCCTACTTGCGTAGGGAAGGTAATATTTTGGTGCTACTTAAGTAAAACTACATCAATACACATAGGTAGGGGTAGGTTTACAAACACAAAGGCACCATATTCAATCCAAAATGGCTACGGCTCAGACTCCTCACCGTGCATGCAAACACAGTAAAGAATTCAGCTAATTAACTCTATAGAAATTTGGACTTCGATGGGAAACCTGCTTGATCTGCTCATTTTACAGATCTAAGGTTAGGGCACCCACCACGGTCATTTTGCTGGCCAGTTGGAAGAACAGGAAGCATGTTCTGGCCCCTGAAACCCCTCTGCTGGGTTTTTGCTAAGTTACCACCCCTAAGGGTCAGGTCTCTGGCCTGGGCTCAATATAATCAAGCGCTCCCTGTTTCTAATATTTCTATGAGAGAAGAATTTGAAGTTTAGTGAAACTATCTAATATAACATTTAACAAGATTTGGCGTGGACAATTTCTTAGGAATTACTGCTTTAAGTACTCGGCAGTTTCAATAATGGACTTTGTGATTTTATAGATGAAAGCACAGGATTTTCAATCCCATGTAAAATCAACTCTTGCCAAATAGATTCTTGAATGTTTAGATGGCTCATTGTTTCCAACTTTGTTCCAGGTAGCTCTTTGGGACAGCCATTTTGGGGAAAGGCCATCTACGGGCAAACAACCAGGACACAAGAAGTCCTTGAAGAGGTTTAAAAAAATTAGTCCAGCTAACACAATGTTTTCCAAAAATAATGTGCTTTTGCTAAAAATGTAAAATTAACATCACATGAGGATCTCTTAAGAAGCTCTAAAATTGAAATGACTATGTTAGTGGCTTATAGTAGGTACTTGATGCAATCAGTGTGTTCTACACAGGTAATTACTTTTACTACTAATGGTGCCTCCCACTCAGTGAGAAAGATAAGAGGCTCCAACTCTACTTAATCACGAGGCTTCTTCATTATTGCTCCACCACCTACTGGGTAAAACAATTCACTTGCTCTATTCAGCAACTCTCACAAATGAGAAAAATTTATTAAAGTGTGAGCAGAATGGGACATATTTAGTGTGTAAAAGGAGATTACCTACTTGATTTTAAAAATAAACAGATGATTCAGATACTCATGTGGATTGTCTTGAATTAAGGTCTTTCTGGAAAAGTTTTATTTTCTTAATGTTGAAGCTGGGCAACAACTGTCCAGTTCCATGTGCCTGGAAACTAGACAGACGTGTTGGAAGTCGCTGGAGGGTGGGCGATGCAATTAGATGAACAAGGCATCAGGAATGGGTGACCTTGCGTAAGTGACCATCTTCTCTGAGCTTATTTTCTTATTCATATCATAAGGAATAAGAACAATAATAGTTGTTGAGTTCTTAAAGTTGGCGCTACTATAAGGCATATCTGTGTTTCTGAAAGCCATCATGTATTCCATAGTGCACAGTAAAAAAACCAAACCAAACCAAACCAAACCAAACCCAGAGCTTACAGGAAACATGGACTCAGGAGTACAATGTCTATGTCAATGACATGTAAAAAAAGATAGGGACCTAATAAAAACAGTAGCATCACTTTATACATGTGAAATGGTTAAAATAGATCAGTATGAGGATAAGTATGGTGTTTTGCCTTGAAAAATATTTTTGGAAGTAGATGTCAGAAGGGTTTTGTTGTCCCTGTGGGACAGGAGGAGGAAGCTGAAATCCAGGAGTGTTGAAACACCGGATGTAGGTGGGTGTGGCTTGTAGCATACCTGGTGAACCGAGGGAGCAGGTAGGTGTTGGAGACACGTGTGTGTTCCCCGTTGGTGTATTTCTCCGTGGTTCAGTTCAGTTGGGTGCAGTTTTCTGTGTTCGCCTAGTCTTTCCCACAGGTAATACCAAACACAGGAAAATGCAAAATCCACACTAGGCTCACAATGTATCAATCATGTTGGAACAGATTCCTATTTTCAAAAGAAGCGTTCTAATAGAAAGGACTCTATTATGAGGATGGCACTAGCTAGTGTTGGTAAAAACACAGAGTTACTCAAGAAGTGTCATTGTCCCTTGATTTCCATGGCTACCTAAACGAAACCAGGGTCCAATTCAATCTCAAACTCATAGGGGTTGGATTTAAAGAGGCTGCCAATCTCTTTGCTGCTTTAGATCAACAAAAAGGATATGACTCTGAAAGGCTCTCCTACAATGTTAATAGATGACTGGATGCATTTGTTAAATGTTTTTACACTGTACCTTTGTCCTCGCCTACAACAATATCATTTCCTGTAAGGAGTTGAAGAACAAAGCCAGGAAACACCATCCTTTTCCTTAAGTAGAAGTTGAAAACTACTCTGTAACAAGAATATAGCTGTCCTTTGGGGGAGGGGAGCATTGGTGTTGGCATTCACAATGTTTGATTAGCACTGGAGAAGGGTAGATGATTCTCTCCAGAGCTTTTTATTTTCGTAAGTAATATCTACTCCCAATGTGAAGCTTGAGCTCATGACCCGAGATCAAGAATTGCATGTTCTACCCACTGAGCTAGCCAGGCATCTCTCCGCCCACCCCCAGAGCCTTTTAGTAAGTGATAATAGATAACGTCTACACAAGGCTCCCTGTGTCTGCACTGTTAAGGGATGTGGGTATATTAACTCATTTTAGATCCACTATGCAATTGTTTTTCAAGTCTTGATGCCTCTTATCAAAGTAGGTAAATCAGTCGGTTAAATGTCCAACTTCTGCTCAGGTCATGATCTCGTGGTTCCTGGGATCGAGCCCGACATGGGGCCCTCTGCTGTCAGCACAGAGCCCACCTCGGCTCTTCTGTCCCCCCCAGCCCCTCCCCCGCTGCTTCTCTCAAAATGAATACATAAACTTTAAAAATGTACGTAAACTGAACAAGTTTGGAAATGCAGTCAGATGTCCAGTTAACTAGTCAATAAGCTCTCTCTGGGCAGCGGGAACCAGAGGAGGCTATGTAACCTAACACTTGACCTGGACTCTGGAATCAGATCAGCCCCACTTATAGCTCTGTGTTCTTGGACACCAGATTCAACCTCAGGGGCCCTCAGTTCTCCCCTTGGTAAGAAAGGGTTGATAAAACTATCTCTCGGTGCTGCTGCAAGAATTCAATGAGATATCAGGTATGGGGGGGTCACTGTGGTACAGCCACAGAATTAATGCTCCCTAAGTGGTCATTTTTATTTATGTCATTATGATCAATTTATTGCCAGTATGGGCCCATTGATATTTACATTGTTAGGCATGCTGGCACACAATCCAGCTGTTTGCAGCAGTGCCTGGCACGAACCAAACTTGGCACCTGAGGACTTTGCAGACTCTGCATCCCTGATTGTTCCTTTTCGTGCCCCTGATCCATAGGACTGTTCTGTCACTGCAGCATTCAGATGACTTACACATTAACCACTTCTGGTGGGACACCGTGTGAGATGAGATGCCCACACTGCTCTATCTCTCACCTCCCATTTACTTAGAAACCCGTCCAATCTGGCTTTTCCTCCCTATGGTCTATTGTGAATGCCCTCGCTAAGTTCACCCAGGAGCTCCGTGTGGTCAAGTCCAGCGGGGCATTTTTTCACCTCGTACCTGTACTCACCTCTTCCCTCTTGAAACACTGTTCTCTTTGCCTCCTATCTGGAAAATTCCCCTATCCTGATTTTCTTCCAGTCTCTCTGAAAGCTCATTCTGTGTCTTTTTGTGACTTCCTTCTCCTTTATGCCTTTAAATATCGGCCTTCTTCAGGGCTTGGTGTTTTATTCCAATCTCTATTTCTACTCCCCTGATGTGGTGGCATTCATTATATCCCATTTGCCAGGACTTTCAAGTTGGTACATGCAAGTATCAAGCTGGGGTCTAGATGAGCCCCCAGTAGCATTCTTCATGCCTCTTGAACTTCTCAAAATTATCTCACACTTGACAGTCTCCTTCTGTCATTCCCAATCTCCCTGAAGGTTAAACTAATACCCAAGTTTTATTGATTTTACCCCCAAAATGTATCTCAATCCACTCATTTCTCTGTGTCTCCATTGCCATGAGCCTACGCGATCATTCCCCCCATCCCTTCCTGCTCTAATAGCCTCCTTGCTGGCATTTTTACATTCAGCCATATTCCACTTCCACGGACCCAGTAAGATATGGCCAGAGCAGTATTTTCTAAAGACAATTTGTTTATATAATCCCCTGATTAAAAACCCACCACTTCCCTTTGCTCCTGGACCAACCATAATATTATATTTTTTAATGCTTTTTATTTATTTTTGAGAGACAGAGAGTGAGAGCATGAGCAGGGGAGGGTCAGAGAGAGAGGGAGACACAGAATCCGAAGCAGGCTCCAGGCTCTGAGCTAGCTGTCAGCACAGAGCCCGATGCAGGGCTTGAACCCACCATCGTGAGATCATGACCTGAGCCGAAGCCAGACGCTTAACCGACTGAGCTACCCAGGTGCCCCACCAACCATAATATTATTAACATGGCTACAAAATCCTGAATATGACAGAGTTTCTCTAATCCACTTTTGCTTTGTACCATTTCTTTTTGCTCATTCATTCATTCATTCATTCAAGAAATATTTAATGAGTACCTATGATGTGTCAGCATATTATATCAGCCTTGGGAAATTTCTTCCAAGGAACAAATATTACTTGAAATTTTCACTTAAAACATTCGTAGGTATTCATTCAAAGGGAATAGATAGAATGGGAAGGAAGTGCTAAAATCCGCATTGTACTCTCCCTAGCAGCAAAACTCTTTCCTCCCATGTTTCTAGACCTTTGGGGGTTTAGATCTTAGGTTTATAGAAATGTCCCCTTTGTAAGCATGAGCACACAGGTTTTGTACTGTAAACATGGGTTAGCAATTGATATAAACCCTTCCCCCTTCTTGTTTTCTCCCTTCCGACGTCTCCACTAAAACAGCCAGGCAAAGTCTGTGCTCATGCACTGAATAAGTTGACATTCCAACCATCTAAGAGGTCCAGGGTTGGGTAACAGACACTTGCCCACATTGCGCATGGGACACATTTCAATTTTCTGCTGCAGTACTCAGAGGAGATTAGAGTGTGTGCAAATGTGAGACATTTCAGAAAAGACAGGGAGAGTGAACACCCAATTTCCACTGCATCTTTGTGAGTGAATATCAGGAAATTTGTTATTAATTTTGTCCAAGGTGATGTAATCCAAACATTAGTCACTAACCTCCTTTTCAGAGATAACAAATGATCTATTAATTGCCATGCTCGCTGGCCTCTTGTCAGGCTTTGTTTTCCTTTGACCCTTATGCAGCATAGAAGGCGCCCACTGCCCCTTCTTAGTGACTCATTCTTGGCTTCCATGTGCCTAACCCTCATGAGCCTTCCTCCCCTTCTGACTGGCTTTTGCATCTCTGGATCCTCCCAAGTCGGTCCTCAATGTGGACAGGTCCCAGGGCTCTGGCCTAGTCAGTCTTTCTCCTTTCTCTACTTCCTTTTTCTCAGAGGACTGAGTTTTTCTCAGTTTCAAGTGTACAGAGGAACCCCATGGCAGTATCTTCATCTTCAATCTTCCTGCCAAGCTCCTGCTTCCACAGCAACACTTCCCTAGGGACTACTCCTACTTGGTCCCATTAGTCCTGTCCCCTCACCTGCCTTTCCACCAAAATGTACCTCTCTGCTCACCTCTGAGCCCTCGGTCTCTTAGGAATTCTTCCTGATACAAATCATCAAAGTTCAGAAATGGTACTTAGGGTCCTGTTTATAATCCCTTCTTTTATAAGTTCCCATTGCTCTCAGGATTAAGTCCCAAATGGGTTCTGTGCTGCAAGTCCCTTTCATAATGTGACCCCTTCCAACTGAAAGGCATCTACAGCCACACAGACTTCTCTTCAGTCCATCACATGTGCTAACCTTTTCCTGCCTCGTGTCCTTGGCAAGTGCAATCTGTGTCTAAAATGTTCCTCTCCATGGCCTGCTTCATCCGGGTCTCCCCCTGCCCCCACCGCCAACCTAATCGCTTTAATAACATTTGTCTCAAGAAGCCTTCCTTGATTTTCCCATCCACCACTAGCTCGGCATCCGGCACAGTCTTTCCCAGTCTCATAGCACCATGTACAACTGAGATGTGCAGTCCGATGTTGCTTTTTCCCTGTTGGACTGTGAGCTCCATGAAGTCAAGGACTTGCTCATCCCCATCTCCCCAGGGCCTGGCATGTGCACATGCATTCACTATGTCCAATAAAAGGATGAATCAGTGAGACCCACCTTGGGCCCACTCTGTTAGCAGCCATATGCAGCTAGCTGCCGAGCCTTGCAATCTTTCATGTTCAGATCACTCTGCCCTTGCCCCCTGTCCCCACCACCCTTCACCCTTGCCTCCCGTGCCCACCACCCTTTCTGCTCTTGCCCTGGTCTAGGTTCTCATCATCTCTTGGCTGGACTGCTGTACCAGCTCAAGAGCCTTCTTCGAATCTCTCATTGCTGCAGTGAATTTTGTCCCCTACTGCCAGATGAATCTTCCTTAAAAAAATCCCCGTGGTATTCTTTGCTCAGGACTCCCTGATGGCTCTCTCCTGTCTTCCGAGCACAGTGGAAAATGTCACAGGGTCTCGGAATTGAAAGGAACCTCGAGTGTCATCTGGTATAACCACCTCTTGCTACAAATGAGGAAGCTAAGGTCAAGAGGGATGGGTGATTGTCAGAGAACACAGAGCCCATGTCTTGGTCTCCATGCGGAATGGCCTTGAGAGCTTGCCTGCTTCAAACACACCCGTGCTCTCCACTGCCCATGCCCTCCACTCCTTCCCTGTCCTACCCAGCCTATTATAATCTGGTTCCTGCCTATGGAAACCAGCTTGCTCCAGGACTTTCCCAATTTCAAAATGGAGAGCCCCACATCCCAAGACTTGTCTCAGTGCCCTGGCTTCCAGGGTGGTCACCCAGCCCTGCCTTCCTTTCCATTCTTGTCTCTATGGTGCTCTGACTCACTCTCGCCGGCCACATCAGGCCTGCTTTCTGTTTCTAGAACATATTGTCCAAACTCATTCTCACTTCTGCCCTTGCTATGCCCCCTCTCCCTGTCTACCACACAGATTTAGTGTCAGAAGCTGGTATCCCTGAGTGGTCATCCACGTTCTTTCGTTAGCTTGGCCCTTGGACTGCAAATCTCCCTTGTGGCCTGACTTTGCTCCTTCCATTATGGTCACACATGTGCTCACAAATCACACTAATCTTGGCAATGATTAAAATAGCAACTGAATGAAAAAGCCGGGCCCTCTCATTCCCATTGCACAGATTATTAAAAGAGTAAAAAGGGAGATGTTTTGCTTGGAGCAGTCCATGAGCTTGACAGCAAAGAAGGCAATAATGAAAAAGTTTGAGCCTATCTGTCTCTTTTATTTATTTGCATTGCTCAATAGATTCTGATCTTACTCATTATAACAGCCCACGGCCCTTCAGGCCGAGCACATCACAGTGATCTATTGTTGGGATAAAAATCTCCTGGTGATGACAGTCAGGATTGACAGGAATGTTTAAATCCTAAACTACGCTTTGGACGACATTCAATTTTTTGTCATGAAATTTCAAAATGCGACTGGAATTTTTTCAGAGCTCTCCACATGGAGGAAATGCCAGCCTCACAAAGAACACACAACAGCTAGGGATGAGTGGGGAGGACGCTGACCTTCAAGGCTAAATCCTTGGGGAGAAGTCAGGACTCTGACCCGTGAGCTGTGGGACTTCAGACCGGTCACCAGTATCCCTAAGCCTTGAATGCTGCATCTGTGAAATGGGACCACTAACACACTTCCCTCTGATGAGAACACAGTAG
Organism: Suricata suricatta; assembly: GCF_006229205.1. Classification (NCBI taxonomy): domain Eukaryota; kingdom Metazoa; phylum Chordata; class Mammalia; order Carnivora; family Herpestidae; genus Suricata; species Suricata suricatta. The sequence goes on along the minus strand of NC_043711.1, from coordinate 97,767,576 downwards.
CTCATGTGACTGTGCCTTGGGCAACCCCCACCCTTACCCTTTGCCCTACCCAGCACTGAGTAGACATACCCTTATTTTTTACTTAACAAAAATGATTAATATCTATGTTTTTCACAAAACCTTTTCCAAATCAGAATAGTCCTTTCTTTTTTTTTAATTCTTTTAATATTTATTTATTCTTGAGAAAGAAAGAGAGAGAGATGGAGTATGAGCAGAGGAGGGTCAGAGAAAGAGGGAGACACAGAATCTGAAGCAGGCTGACAGCTCAGAGCCTGACGCAGGACTAGAACTCACAAACCATGAGATAATGACCTGAGCCAAACTCAGATATTTAACTGACTGAGTCACCCAGGAGCCCCAATATAGGATATTTTGTTTGTTTACTTATTGTTTTTATTCCTTCAATATTTATTTGGCCCTACAATGTGTCAGGCATTTTTGTAAAGCCAAGATATGCCAAAGCTCCCAGCAGACAAATTCCCCAACCCTCATGGGCATGGAGGGGGGCACCTGAGGGCAAGAGCACTGGGTGTTATATGGAAACCAACTTGGCAATAAACTATTAATAAAAAAAAAAAAGGAACAGTCCTTTCTTATAGCTCCCTGAGCCTCAGACACAGCGATTGCTACTGTCTTTTATGTCTTCATTGCTGGACAAGGTTTGTCTGGCTGTTTAGTCTGCATTTTTGAACTTCCTAACAAACAGAAGCTTTAGAAAATCCACTCCTGCCTTTAGCTTTTACATATTTCTCTGGGGTTTCCACTTCGTACCACACCCGTCTCGTTCTGACTGGTACACTGGTCCCAGCTCATTTCCTAGGGAGTACATGAGGTACTTCAAAAAGTCTCGGGTCCACACAATCCAGTAAATCCTTATCTGCAGCCCCAGAGGAACCCAGAGTCCCGTAGGAAAGACAGGTATATGAGGACATAATTTCAGCAATGTGGTACGTTTTATACCTCAGTACAGTGAGAGACACTGAAAAGAGGGAAACATTTCACTTCACAGGGAATAGATAAGGAGGCCTCTATAGAGAAGTAACATTTGATCAGAGGTTTACAAAGATGCATAAGAGTATATACCAAGGCCATTAAGTCGGTAGGAAGTTATGGGGCATCTGGGCGACTCAGGTGGTTAAGTGTCCGACTTTGGCTCAGGTCATGATCTCACAGTTCGTGGGTTTGAGCCCTGCATCGGGCTTTGTGCTAACAGCTCAGAGCCTGGAGCCTGCTTTGGATTCTGGGTCTCTCTCTCTCTGCCCCTCCCCTACTCACACTCTGTCTCTCTCTCAAAAATGAAAGAAACATCAAAAAATTAAAAAAGAAGGTAGGAAGTTATAGACATGTCATTTACAAGCCCAGGCTGGCAAAGCAGAGACCTGCCCTCCATTTGTCTCTCCTGCTAGACCGTAGATTGCTTAAAATTTTGAAAAGAACCTCACATTTCATTGGACATCACACTGTCTCTAGCAAAGTCATGGTCCAGAGAAGTCCAGTCCTTATGACAAATGGCCTCAACTCTGAGCTAATGTATAGGAAAAGTAACAAACACTGAGATCAGTGGAAAGCTATAATTAAACATACATATTTCAGAATGAAAAGGTACATCCATCAAACTAGACCCAAAACTGAAAATAGAGCAATTGTTTTTTTTTTTTAACTTGGCAGAATGGAGTTAAGAGATGATGGGGTGCACTCTATCCAACTCTCCAAACAGCTTTCAAGGACTGCTGAAAAGCATCTATCAGTTCATTGCATATGGTCCTCTTCCTTTTAAAAAACAATAATTCCATTGTTTAAAAAGGCTCATGTGATATGTCTGAGTAATAGAGAAGATTATAAAGAAGAAAGTTGAATACATCCAAAATCCCAGGATCTAGCAATAACTCCCACCTTTGTTAAATTATATTTTAAATGTGTCTCTGTCCATATGAGTGAATGGAAACAGATAGCTGGGTAGACAGATGGATGGATGGATGGATGGATGGACAGATGGATAGATGGACGGATGGATGGATGGATGGATGGATGGATGGATGGATGGATGGAAGAAGTGTCTCCCCCTTTTCCCCAAGGCTAATGACACCGCCCCTTCTAGTAAGTTCATCTGTCTGACCTCCTCCCCCCTACTCAGTGAACAAGAGGAAATGGCCCAGTCTCACCTACTCAATATCTATACTTTCCAGACTCCTCAAGTTTCCTTCCCAGAGAAATTCTGGAAAATCCTCCAGGGATGATGTTAAATATTTGGTTGAAAAAGCCACAGTAGTTATTTTTCATCATATCAATTAAAATCTATGGACATATGTATTTTATGGGTTCTTAGAAATAGGGTAGAAATCAGAAATCACTTACATTTACTCTCCCATGTTGCAATGAGGAATAAGGAGACTGGAAAAAAGTCTTATTGTCTAAGCTTAGGAAACGAGGCAGAGACAGACAGAGAGAGGACTCAGGTCACTTGCTCCTAATATGACCCCTCTAACTTAGCTCTTGTGAGCATTCGATAGAATAATAGTGGCGAGGTGCTTATTTCTAAGACTGGAACAGAGTAGCACCCAACAGCTGCCCCTCACCCCACGAGTAAGGAATATCCTACATCATTATTATTTTGTGGTCTGAAGATACTCCCTACACCTATATTTTGCACACTGTGTTTTTCTAAAGAAGATGGGAGCATGGGCTATGTGACTTTAAAGAAAAGTCCTCAATCTAATAGAAGCAAAGTGACTTCCTGAACTACCTCTGTCCAACTCAACATAGCATTCCCGATACTTTTCAATTGGATGTGTAGGTCACAGGGAGAGCTCGAGCAACCATAGACGGGGCAGCATAGAACCTTCATGAACCAGTAGGACCTCGGGGCTCTCCACGGGGGCCATCCTCTGTACGGCGAGCATTCGGGGTTGGATCACTGTCTGCGGTGGGGGCCGTCACGTTCACTGTGGGGTGTGCAGCGGCATCCCTGGCTTCTACCCTAGTGATTCACTGTGTGGGACAACCACAAATGTCTCCAGAAATCGCCAAATGTCCCCTGGGGGGAGAGGAGTAAAGTCACCCCAGCTGAAGAACAAATGCTCTAGGCTCTGACTATGCAAGGTTCTCTGTGTCTCCAATAAAAAAAGGCAAAAGGGACTGTTTTGTTTTGCTGTTTTTTAAAGAGAGATACACTCTGTACTGAATAATGTTCTAGGCATCATGGGAGGACATGACTTCATGGGTATCTCTGGACCCAGGGGAGAGAGAACAGATCTTGGGGGAGTGACAGGGCCCACGTCGCCAATGTCACATCAAAGAAGTCTGCTCAGCTTTTCCCGACTTCTACCTTTCATAATTACAAGAACAGGCAAACTCATGAGATAGACGTCTACCCTTCCTTTTAAGCCACAGTCAATACAAAAAAAAAAAAAAAGAGAGAGAGAGAGAACTGGAAACCTTGCAATGCTTTATTTTCATCTGATGTACGAACAGGAAAGAAGGGGGAGGAAATAGGACTGCTTTCACTTTTTGGAAAACTTGACATGTCAATGCATTGCCAATTATGGCAGCTGTGGTTGCTTTATCTTTTGGGGACATGAGCAGTTCACGAATTGGGAATGTTAATTTTCCAGTTGGAGCTCCGATGGCTGGTTAAACAATGTCTAGAAGCCCCTGAAAGATAGTCACTAATTAATGAACATTAAGCCCTAGTTTTGGAGGCGTTGGAAACAAAGCAGGACAAAGCTCTCTGCTCTGTGTACTTTGGGGACTAATCTGAAAGCACCAGAGGAGGGAAGAAAACCGTCAGTGAACGCAGAAGCCTGTCCCTCTCTTGAATTCCCATGATTCACCAATTCATCAAGTGGAGGGATTTTTTTCTCTTTAAGTATGACTTTTAGTCTGAGAAAAAAAACTATCATTTGAGTCAACTTTGTATGTGCTATTTAGTAATATAAATGTAAGTGTTAGCATCTTACTAATCAAATGGAAAATTGTTTTGTTCTAACCGTTTTGCAACTTCTCCATCCCCCAGTCACCATTACTTTAAACACCTCGGTGTCTAGTAATTGTTCAAAAATGTGTCAGGCTACCAGTAATTTAAGTCCTGTCAAAAATAAATCTCAGACACTCACTTCTTCCAGTCAGTGACTTGAAAAACACGCCCACATGTCAATTACCGGAAGCTGTAGCAATGTTTCTTTGTTCTGATTTTGTGTAAACAGAAAAAGGTTCTTCCTCAGTAACAACTGTTTTCGAAAACCTATATAAATGTTTATGTGAACCTCGCTGCAAAAACACCTAACAGAAGCAATAAACGCTGCCACAGTGGTAAACACACACACACACACACACACACACACACACACACACTCACACAACTGGGTGTATGCTCTGGGTAATAACTGTAACAAGTGCAAAGGAACAACGTATCGACTTGCGAATTATTTTTTTCACAGAGGCCTGACCTTAAAGTATTTACACTTTAAATTGTAAATCAAAATGATCTACAGTTTCAAAAGGTAATAGTTACCAGCTCGTTTCCATATTATCCAAAAGAGATTGTTCCACGGACAATTTCAAAATCACAGGCAAATAAATGAGCAGAAAAACTGACTGTAAAACAGAAATAATTCACAAAATCGGCAGCTAATTAAGATAGGCTATTAGACGGAGATTCTCTGTGTCAAATTGTTCTCCACAACTCTGACTGATAAATCTCGTGAATAGAATCTGGTCCTGATGGCCATGTGTACATGGCTGTAAGGAACTATAAATCGAGCTATAGATTAGGAGTATGAGTGATTTTTCTAATGTTTTGCATTTCTAATAGAACAGGTTTTTTTTTTATTGAAGAAGACTGTAATCTTATAACCATAAAATCACCAAGGCCCATTATGTTACAAGGTCTCCAGGAAGGTTTTTCTTGCCAAATCAGATGGCTGAATTTCAATGAGGGAAGAAAAGAAAAATAAACTTTGTTGTCCTGATATTAACTGTCCCCTTCCCCCTCCATGGTTCTCAGCCATGTGCACGAACAATAAATAAATAAATAAATAAATAAATAAATAAATAAATAAATAAATAAAAACACAACTATGAAAACACACAGATGGACAAGGCAGAGATGCTGAAATGAAACCTTAAGTGGTCTTCTTTCCAGGGGTAAATTAGAATAAGTTGATTTTCATTAAGCAGGAAGAGATCAATATTTCATTATTAACGTGGTGACAATTGCATGTTAATAAGAAGTCACCGTTCTCCAAGCATCTAACTGCCAAGCCCGCTGGATTAATGGCTTCCCTCATCCAGCGGCGTCTCTTTACATTTCCTCTCTTGTTATATGGCCACTTGAGCAGATGTGTACGCACACGTGTGTGTGTGTGTGTGTATGTGTGCACGTGTGTGTCAAAGTACTGACCTTTTGCTAGGCAGGATTAGGAAACACCTACTAATGTTTCCTTCAGGAAGCAAGGGATTTTGCTAGCCTGTTTCCCCTTAGGTCTCTCTTCCCCAGAATGTTCCCCATCAACTTGTTTGTCACTGGGATCTAGATAATGATCCTGTTTGGCGGACGGTAGTTTTACAGATAGAAGTAAAACCTTTTTTTTTTCCCCCTTCAGGAAGGAAGATAATAAGATAAATCATTAATTAAAGGGGCTGCATATGGGACAGATGGAATTCTACCCATGTGGCTGCCTCCTCCAACAGTTGAGGGGTGAAAAGCCCCATAAATCACTCATGGTCTAGCAGCCTTCAATAGGGGCCGTCTTGCCCCTTCCGACGGATGATAAACAACATATACTCCCAGAGCAGCCCATTAGGTATTCCAGAGGAGGTGAACTATGAGATAACGCGTTTATCCTTCCTGGGAAGGTACTCTTCATGTTTCACGTGGCGCAGAGAAAGCATACCCAATTGATGACGACTAATGAGGATTAATGCATTATTCCGCAGAGGATTATGGGCTCTTTTCTTTTGTGCAGTGGTTAAATAATAACACAATGAGATAAAATGGCTCCCGATGCGTCCCTGAGCAGTAAATCTGACGCCACACACATTTGCCTTGCTTTTCCTTTCCTTTCCTTTCTCTTTTGTTCTTTTACTTTTTTTTTTTTTTTTTTTTTTTGAGGGCTCTTAGGTATTTAACTTCTAAAGCCAACTGCCATAGGCATTGCCTCCCAGCTCTTTCTGGGAACAAGAACAACAGGAAATCTTTACTAGACTCATTTACAAAGTCAAAATTAAGTTGCTCAGTACTAAAAACCAAAGATCACCCAAAAAGATAAAAAATTTTCTAAGTAGGAAAAGTCATGTGGATGTCTTACCAACCATAGTGTACTATCTAATTTTGTGTTTATGGAATCTCTTATTTATTCATTCAACAATTATTTATTAAATGCCAGAGATTTTTTTTACTTCCACTTTATGCAAACGAGATCGATAGGATTTAAACAATCAGACTAAAAAATCACCTACTGTGGTAAAAGCCATGGAGGGGGATGCTAGCAGAAGACAGAGGAACTAGGCTTGGTCTGGATGTTCAAGTCAGGTTTGCTGCAAAAGTGACACTTGCCGGGAGAATGAAGATCCCAAGTGTGGTAGGTAGTGAGGAGAGGAAGACAAGTCAGGAAGAACGCAGTACTTGCCAAAAAAAAAAAAAAAAAGTCCTCAAGTTGGAAGAGACATGACAATTCAAGAAACTGATAGAAGGCTCGTGAGTCTGGGGGACAGAGGAATGAGGGAGGGAGGACAGAAGTTGGGATGAGAAAGGTGGGCAGGAGTCCTTGTAAAGGATGGTTAAATGCTGGATTATTTTTAAAGTTTATTTTTATTTATTTTGAGACAGATACAGAGAGCAAGCAGGGGAGGGGCAGAGAGAGAAGGAGAGAGAAAATCCCAAGCAGGCTCTGCATTGTCAGCACAGAGCCCAATGGTGGGCTGGAACTCATGAACGGTGAGATCACGACCTGAGCTAAAATCGAGAGTCGGACACTCAACTGACTGAGCCCCCCAGGTGCCCCTAAAATCCTGGATTTTATCTGAAGAAACCCAGTGTTGTGGATTGAACTGTGTCTCCCCACCAAGGATCCTGAAGCTCTAACCCTGGTGCCTATGAATGTGACTTTATTTGGCAATAAGATCTTTGCAGATGTAATGAGGTTAAGATGAGGTCAGTTGGGTGGGTCCTAATCCAGTAGGACTAGTGTCCTTACAAAACGAAGGACATCTGGACACAGACATGTGTGACCACACTCACATGTGGGAGGAGAGGGAGGATGCCAGGTGACAAGGGAGGCAGAGACTGAAGCCACACAAGCCCAGGACTGTCTGCCACAACCTGAAGCCCAGAAGAGGCAAGGAACAACCCTCCCTGAGGGACTCTAGAGAGAATGTGGCTCTTCTGACACCTTGACTTTGGACTTCTAGCCTCCAGGACTCTGAGCCAATGCATTTCTGTGGTTTGAAGCCATTCGGTTTGTGGTGTTTGGTTCCACCAGCCCTAGGAAATTTAACCCCTGCAGGGAGCCACTGGACACTTTTATTTTGGCCATTGTGGGATTTGAAGTCAAGGAGGGAATTTTAATGGAGGAGATAACGTGTCCCATTTTCCAAAGATCCACTCAGTTGCAAATGAACGTGACTGAACTGGACGGGGTCAGAGACGACATGGGGATGTGCACTAGGCGGCTCTGAAAACAGCCGCAGGGAATGCTGGGGACCAGGGAATTGGGCTGGTGTAGACCTCTACCCTACGTCTTGGCAGGGAAGAGGATGAGGAGGACTGGAAAAAGTGTGCTCTGCAGAGGCGCTCCTTAGACTTGGGCATGTATATTTATATTCTACACAAAGATGTAATCTTCAGACCCCAACTGGAGCCCTCGAGTGGTGTTAGAATTATTTTACCATTTCACACGTTGAGTTGTTTTTCTCTGAATTATAATTGGTTTTTACATAATGAAAAACCTGTTCAAGAATGACAAAGCATGAAGAACTACTTCTCACCTCCTTTAAGATGGGTAGCAGAATAGGATGTGATTGGAAAAAAAAAATCGGTTGGTTGAATGAGGAAGGGTCCACGATTCAAGAGACAGTTGAATCTGGACTCAGCAGCCCCACACCCGCATGAGGCAAGCAATTGACATTGTTGTGAATGGACCAAATCAATTCACAGATCCTTGTCCGTGAATACAGACTGCAGCAAAATAATAGTGGCATGCTCCTTCAGGAGTTTTCCATGGTGGGTAATGTTTCTAAACATTATTGCTGGACAATGTCTTTGGAATATGAGCAGTGGGGTTCCCACTCCTTTTGTGGGACCTCTTTTCTGTCCCCTCCGTTCCATTATGGAAGACGCAGCTCTTGCCCCAGAAGAGGTATCATGGACTGTAAAGCAGAAACAAGGAATCCGAGTCTTGGTTTGGGGATTTCAAAAGTAAACATCCTGCAGCATTTAAAAACATAGCTTCAGAAGAACAAAATGTGATAGGTCAGAGGTTTATTTCACCTCCATTTCCTACTTCCCTTTACCCAAAAAAATAAGGATCCCTGGGAACTGTGAGGAATGTGTGCCATGTGGCTGTTGGAGCATAGGGGAGGCATTGCTCTGTCTCCCAACTGCTATTTGCTGGGCTGGATCCTTGGCCACTGGTCGGATGGGGTGGGGTGGGGAACCACATAAATTAATCTTTCAGATGAGTTTGGGGATTCAAGAGCAGAAGAGTCTTTTGTTCCAATGCCTTGTGGGGAATCTCCACCTCCCCCAGCCCACGCACCATGTTGTGGGAGCAGAAGACTGGAAATATTTACATGTGGTAACTAAGCAAGGGGGTCTGAGACATCGCTAGAAAAGTACTAGTGGTTCCAGAATAGCCTTTCATCAGAGATCAGAAGGGAAACCACACATCCCTGCAGAAGTCAGTGTGGACTTAAGGCCATAATGGAGGGCCTCCCCTCCATAAGGCCATAATGGAGGACCTCCCGTTTCTGTGTGTTTATAAGCCCTTTGGAGATGGGATACAATCCCAGGATGCCGAACTGACCTAGGTTCCCTGATATGATTCTGATTAGATTTAGGTCATCGGATGGCCTGAGTGTGTATAATAAGAATTTAATTCAGTAGTAGATAACAATAAGTTTCTTGTCACTTGGCCTTGAGATGTCTACATTTTTGCTACTGCATAAGGCACATGGTAGCATTTGTTGGGAATAATATACATGCCCGTGCATACAACAGCAGACATCCATGCCTCCTTCTAGAGAACTTGCACTTCAAGCTGCCCTTCCAGGGTGGGAATGGGCCATGCTTAACGGTCTATGTCACCAGGGCCCCAAGAGAATCTCTTCAGCCGCACATCTTGGTCATCAGAATACACTGGTTTGCAGGGTTCCTGGGTGGCTCAGTTGATTGGGCATCCAACTCTTGATTTTGGCTCATGGTCATCAGATTGAGCCCAGTGTTGGGCTCCACACTGAGCATGGAGCCTGCTTGAGATTCTCTCTCTCCCTCTCTCTCTGCTCTTCTTCCAACCCCCTCTGGCGCTCTCTCTCTCTCTCTCTCTCTCTCTCTCTCTCGCTCTCTCAAAATAAATAAATAAATATTAAAAAAGAATACATCCAAAGTTGAGATTCCTTGTGATTTGAATACTAATTTTTTATCCTGTTTTTGGATTCTATTTGTACCCTCGTTAATGCTTTTCAAACTCCTTATTGGCTTTTGTCCCTTCCACAGCTTTTCAAAGTAGGAGGAAGAGACATCGTGCTCTCTTTTGAAATATGAGATGACCAAACACAGAAAGATTTCGTAACATGTCCCAAGTCACAGAGCATAAAATCATCCTAACGGCAAGGAACACTGCAACTCACAATTGTAGCAATAATAGTCCATACTTTTTGGTTTTTTGTTGCCTGTCTGGGAATAGCTCCTCCTTCTTTATCGTCATGTGTCAAAAACTCCCTTAAGTGGGTCTCATTCTTGTCATCAGACTGCAGGGAAGACACCTGAGGAATGGGGGGTTAAGGACACTGACGAGGATCCCATAAACGAGGTCCTGTCCTACAGCACATGCAACTTACATAACGATTCTTGAACTTCGCCCTCAAGGAAGACACCATCCACTGTTTCGTTTAATCCTCAAAACATCAAATAAATCCATTAGCGTGTATTAAGGTTGCAGAGGCTTATTATTACAACCAAAGAGAGTAAGGCCTGCAGGCAAGCAGGAAGCATCAAGAAGCCTCCCCATCCGCCCTTCACACAGGGGACTGGATCATATCTTAGAGGCAGGATGATTCCAAAGTCCAGACATCTGCCTACAGACTGGCTTTTGAGTTCTTCTTCTGCCAGAGCGGTGCTCAAACTTCAGCAGGCACAAAAAGGAGGAGGGAAGGTTGTACACAGTTTTGTGTGTGTGTGTTTGTATGTGTGACCTGATTGATAATGAATTTTGATCTCCTAATGGCAGAGGGACTCTGAAATTTTTTAATTCAGTGATAGAAAAAAAAAGTTTTAAGGGTAGCAGGTTTAAGAGAATTTCAAAGACAATTTTGATTCTTTGTGCCTTTTGTCTGACGATCTGACTTCAGATCACATAAACGCTACTTCAGGGAATTCGGGGTGTTGAGACTCGGGGCCACGTGTGTCTGACTCCAAAGTCCTTATTTACTAGATTTGGCCCTCCCAGCCAAGGCTGGAGATCCCCTGTCCCCTCTTCTAATATGTCAGTTTTGTCCCCCGTTCTAATCCAGTCCAGCATAGAGTTAAAACGTAAATAGATAAATGGCTGGGTCATAAAAACCTGTTGACTACCCTGCTGATTGACCAAAAATAACACTGATTCAATCCTATCTGAAATTTTTATTTTAATTGCCTCAAATAACCCTCAATCTTGCTAGCTCTTAAGAGCCAAGTGCCTGCCATGTGGATATAGTAATTTGCTGTAGCCCTATTGAGAAATATAACTTGAGGCTTCTGGTTGTAATATGCAGCAGCACAAACAGAATGTCAATTTCCTACCGGGTTCAGATGGGTCTATTTCAGACTACTATTGAATATATACGCTGTTTGCTAACACTCACCTGTAAATTTGTGTTTATTCTCCCTTCCCCGTGCTCTAAGTGCAATCTATTTTAATTTTCCTCTTTGCCAAATATTCAGTTGCTGACAAACACACATTCAAATTTCCTTGCATATTCATGCCTGTGATTTTGTGCTCATTTTGAGTTGCTGGGTAAATCAGTTTTAATTTTTTGCATCGACACACACAGGCACACACACACACACACATATATGCACATGCACACACAAAGGTGCATGTGCACACACACAATGAGCATGCATGCATATACTACATACATACACCTTCTTCTCCAACACACACACACACACACACACACACAGACACACACACACACACAATTTCCATTAACCTACAATCACTGGCAAGCGTTTAAGACAAGAAGAGAAATATGCCTTGAAATAACACACCAATGTCCAGCACTTCTGCTTTAGTAATTGTAACTACACTGTTAAGTCCTGTCTTCTGCCAGGGTTGAGTTTGAGAAGTAGCAATATGTTTATAGTTTAAACATCTATGCTTAAAATCTTTAAGTTGTTCATAAATTATGTAGTACTTGGTTTTATGAATACAGGTCAGCCTTGAACAATGTGGGCGTTAGAGGCACTGACTTCCTTTCTGCACCGTCTCAACTAGCCTATAATGTCTGACTTACCAAAAACTTAGCTACTAATAGCCTACCGTTGACCAGAAAGAAACCTTACCAATAACACAGTTGATTAACACATATTTTGTATGTTGTATGTATTATATACTATATTCTTGGAAAGTAGGCTAGAGAAAAGAAAACGTTATTAAGAAAATAATGTGGAAGAGAAAATATGTCTACAGGACTGTGTTGTATTTATTGAAAAAAAATCCATGGATAAGTAGATTTGCACAGTTCAAACCCATGTTGTTCAAGGATCAGCTATCTATCCCTTTGAAATGGTATTTGTTAAAAATGTATAATATCTACAGTAATATGCATATACAACATATATGCAGAACAGAATGCTAGTATATTTTACAGTATGTAAGATGTTTTGTCAAGTGCATAGAGTTGTAAACATCTACACTAAATGTGTGCATGCTACAAATCCCCAATATTCTGAACCGATGTTGCTGTAAAATAGTTACAAGGATGACATATCCACTTTTATTATTTCCCTTCTGAATTTGTGTTATCTTGGGATTTTCTTTAGCTTACTGTTCTGTGCTCAAGAAGCTCACACACTACAGTGTTTAGTGATTATTCCTTATATTTACATGGTACTTCATGATTTGCCAAGCAATTTCCTGTAGATTATTTTATTTTATCCTGATGATAGCCCTGTGGGGAAGACACTATTAATTTTCATTTTACAGATGAGCTGACGAAATCAGAGCGGTTAACTGACAATGTGGCTTAGTTGAGAATTAAACACAGCTTCGAAGAGTCTCTATGTTCCTGCTCTCTCCCTTGAACCACAGCTGCTTTCTGGAGCAGTAAAATCTCATCTCTCCTTAGAGATCTCTTAGAGGATATATGGTCTATGTTTAGAAAAAAAAGAACTTCGCTAGTGTTTGCTTGTATGTTTTTAATTTCAGCTCAAATTAACATATCTCAAAAGGGATAGGAAGCCGATGTGACCTATAATTGGAAGAATGGCCTCAAATAAAGTTGGGCATTGGACTTAAAGATCTCTGTTTCAAGGGGACTATCTCACTGAGGTTTGGGGGGTACATAAATAAAGCACATTTGTGTGTTTCAAAATGGAATTTGAGTTTAACACCTACAATCACAAATAAACAAAGTGTCTCTTTCTATTGCCAAACCCAGAGAATCACACCATTTGGAGAACACCTCCCTGAGAAGCCTAGAATCCTTCTAGAACCTTCCAAGATGGTGCTTTAAATTGAATCCACAAAAGGAACATCGCCAAAATAAGGACAGCATGTCCGTAGAAGGTCTAAAATTGGTGACCTGTTCATGAAAAGTGGTTAACAGAGCCAACCTTCTCAACAGCTTTTCCAGAAACCTTCCAGATAGCCCACAGTCTGCTGGCTGGACTCACCTTTTGGAAGATTAAGGAAGTCCAGACTAGATGTGCAATATGGCATTTGGTTTTTTTTTTAATTTTTAGTGTTTTTAATTTATTTTTGAGAGACAGAGAGAGCATGAGCAGGGGAGGCTCAGAGAGAGAGGGAGACACAGAATCTGAAGCAGGCTCCAGGCTCTGAGCTGTCAGCACAGAGCCCAACACAGGGCTGGAACCCATGAACTGTGAGATCATGACCTGAGCCAAAGCCGGATGCTCAACTGACTGAGCCACTTAGGTGCCCCAATAATGTTGCATTCTTAACCTCTTATCTTTTCCCTCATGTCTCCTAGGCATCTCTGCTAGAGTGACCCAGGGTGTCCTTTGAAAGGCCACGAGGCAGGAGTTCAAGTACATGCTGGTTCAGTTCAGTACATATTTGGAGCCCACACTTCTGGCTCACTGTCTTTGATGTGTGTGCACAGTCCCCCTCATGGTGACCCCTTTGAAAGGAGACTAAGCTTCCACCACATACTTGAAAAGAAGTAAGGATTTAAGGTCCCCAACCTGATCACTATTTCCTTTCCACTTCTGGTTTTCATCAAAAGGCCTGAAGCTACAAAAAAGGTTCATAGTTGCAGTTAGTCCTGTACTTATTAATTCATTCACAAATGTTCCTCACATTTCTACGGTATCAATTTTGTGCTTCGCATGAAGAAGGGCAAGTAAGGTCTTGTGTTGGCCAATAAGGCAGATAGAGTTGAGTTGAGGGGACAGATAAGAAAATAAGCAGCCAACATATCTGAACAACCATGGATGGAAATATGGGATGACCTTGTGAAAGCCTACCCAACCCTGACCTGGAGGACCAGGAAAGGCCTCAGAGAAAGAGAGAGTCACTCAGAGTCCTGAGTGCCTCTTGGACATGGAGAAAAACTTTCTACCGATTTCCATGTGTTTGGGGTTGGGATGGCAGTTTTAGTGCTTATAAAGGACTTTTGTGTATATGAAAGTTATTTTAAAATTTCTTACTCAGTTTTAAGCACTTCTGTCCCTCTCTTCAGGATATTATTTAGCTAATCTGTTTTTACTACAGAGGGTATAATTTTGAATTTCCCAAAGGTGGAGACTAATTGCCAAACTCCCGGATTAAACTCCAACTTTGCATTTTTTTGAGCAGTGGAAAGTCAGCTGTTATGTTTTCAGCTGTTTGACTTAGCATAACTCTCACGGCTGATACCCAGATCCTGCCAAGCACCATATAGAAAGCCATTTTCAGAAAGGAAACAGGGAAATTGGGAGGACTCAACTCTTTAAAGAAATAACTTTAGACGACAGTTTGGATAGAATGAGCAACTGTGGGGCTGTTTTACGTATTAGTAGCAAAGTGGTTCCAATCAAAGTACATGGGACCATCTCCTGAAAAATAAAAGTTATATACCAAAGACCCTTGACATTTGTAAGAGATGTATTCTGCAGCCTTCAAAAGTTCCTAAATTTATGAAGCCACCAGAGCATTTATTTTTCCCTCATAAAATGCAGTGAGGTATATCTTTGACTTCTTTAGACTCTTAATAGCTGTATAAATATAGAACCAAGAAGTCGTGATTGTAGGGTCACCTGTTTGGGGCACTTTGCTTTGTGACAACACTGGCCTGCAGAGAGGGTGTTCCTCCATGGAAAACTGGAAATTCACACTGTGCTTTAGCTCTGGGCAGCTGGCAAAATCACACATTCCTACGTCTAAACATTACCCTGCACAACACAAGCTCCTCCCCCAGCAAATGGCCCAAATGCTACACATCATGAGCCCTGGGTTATCTCCCCAGCAGACAAAGCCACAACGCCACCCCCGCAGACGCCATGAAGGTGGGATATTGCTAAATCTCTAAGAGACAAAACAAAAGTCTCCAACGACTGGGTGTTCCAAAAGGATGCAGTTTTCGATGCCGAGCTCTGGCAAATCTCCCCGAGTGGGAGGAAAGACAGTAACTTCACCTTTTTTTCTTAAGTGTGTGTCAGCAGGAAGAAAGACAACCTTTTGAAGTCAACAAGAATATGAAGCCGGGGGATAGAGACAAGCTACAGAAGTCTTCGCTGGCCTGAAAATAAATCTCAAAGCTCAGGGAGGGCATTTCATCAATTAATATCCTTTAATTAATCCCACTAAAGCATTTTTATAACATTATCCCTGAAACTGGATACGCATTCAGTGGAAATGACAGCTCATGTCCCAGTCACAAAACATCACGGGCACATTTTGTCATCCGTAAGACCCTGTCGTCAATATAGATTTCCATTTTTGTAAATCATCTTTTATTTGGGGAAGGAGGGAGGTATTGATTTTTTTCCCAGTCTTTTCTCGGAATGTTAACCTTAAGTTCTTCATTTCCTCTGCCTGAAGCACCGTGTTGCAACAGAATTAAATGCATAGTAAAATGGCCATGTGAGAAAGGTTTATGCATTATGTTAAAGCCTGCTCCCTTGATAAATGGAGCCATTAGGGTCTGGAATTCACTGCATTAGTCTACTTAGCTCAATCCAACAACATGCCTTAAAAGTCTCACAAATTTGTTCAAATGCTAATGAGCCGCACCACCAAACCTCATCTGTTGTAGAAGGATCTAATCTTTCCAGGGGTTTAATGCATTTAAGAGCTACCCATGGACTCACTTTACCTGACTTGGCAGTTCAAGACTACTCAGATTTATAGACAGGAGAAAAATGTATACATTTCATTGTGTGGCAGCTTCTGAAAATGCACTCAATGAGCCTTAATAAAAATCACTTTTGTTTAGTGTCACTTTATCCTCATCAACTGTCAGGATATGACGTGGAGAAAGATCGCTTCCAAAAGGTCATATATATGTATTTTTTTTTCAAATAAACCGGTTAAAGGTAATAACACCCAAGTCATCTCTAAGACAAAAGGCAGCCTTACCGGTCATGTTTCTTCAGGCCAGATATGAATCTCTGTGTCTATTCTGAGCTTCTAGAAAGGGAAATTGCCAAAGTAAATGCTTGCTTTAGACTTGTGTCACCTGGTCAGGTCTATTTCCGTAGAAAGAAAACTAAAGAAACTCATATCTTCATTCAATAAACCACTGTAGAGGCCCTACAATGTGCTATGCACTGCGGTCAATGTGTTTCTTTCTCCCACTGTCTTTTGTGTGAAAAGTTTTTGTTTTTAAGTTTATTTATTCATTTAGAGCGAGTATGTCAGGGAGAGGCAGAGAGAGAACAAAGCCATTATCAGTGTGGAGCCCAATGCAGGGCTGAATGTGGGGCTCTATTTGGGGCTTGAACTCACGAACTGTGAGATCATGACCCGAGATGAAATCCAGAGTCAGACGTTTAACTGACTGAGCCACCCCATCTCCTACTGTCTTCTGAATGACACTGGACCCATTTTAGGACAACTGCCACAGCCAGCTTCTAATGCATGTGACCTGTGACACGAAAGAGGGTCTCATGACCAGAAGGACCCCACAGTTGGCTTAATGCTCTGCTGTCACCTTCCTGAACTCCTGGAAGGGACCCCACAAATGATATAGCCTGTCATGACTTGAGGTGAATTAGTTTGTAGGGTAAGTTGATCAAGGCTAGCTGGGGGGAGGTCTCACTCCTCATAGCTCATCTAAGACCTTACCTCCTCCAGGGAGGTCTTCCCTCATGCCCATTCCCCACTCCCATTTCTCTCTGTTTGCCTTAAATGTTGCTTCACTCCTGTCCTTGTTCCAAAATGGGCCTTCTCATAATCTCCCATTTGTGTACCTGACTCTCACACCTGCTGGACCCTGGAGTCCCTTCAGACAAGAAACACATCTGTTGTGTTGACCATTGTATCTGAAAGGGTCCAGGGATGTTTTATACATCAGGAATTTGAGGCAGAGTACATTCAGTGTACCAGCTTCTCAAGGGCCCCTGAAAAATTCGGGAGCTTTTAAATCCTTGGAGATCTAACCAAACATGCACTGGTTAAAACACAAAAAAATAAAACTTTGAGTTGTGATCAACAATAATTTTGAAAGCAAATGAATGGCCATTGTATTCTTTAACAAGAAATATATTGTACTTTTAACAGACTTATTTCTATATGGTGTGAGGCCTTCCAAAGTAAGGTTCTAGAACTCCTTGGGAGCTTTTAATTTTAATTTTTGTCTGACATAGCTGCCAGCACCACACCAAGGACCCAGTGCCTACTCAAGACTCAGTCCAGGCCAAAGACAAATTAGGCAGCAGAAGGAAATATAAAGATGGGTATGAAATGGTCCTTCCTTTAAGAAGGAGGACAGAAAAGGCCAAGAGACAAGGGGCCATTAAATAAATCCTTGCATGCACGAAGTCCCAAGCAGTGAAGGTCAGGCCCATGAGAGAGAAGAGTGGACACAAGTAGTTCTGAAGTATGTCAAGGTGAAGGGAGATATGGGATTAAATGGGCCATGGACACTTGTTCCCAGCAAATAAAATGCATGAGGTGACAAGGACACACAGTGGGTAACCAATCTAGTTACATGCTGGGGTTTGCATAGGTGGAATGGGACAAGGTGACACAATTACACGGAGAAAAACAAAGCCATCTTTCTTCGTGTAAGTTGAGACTTTACAAAAAGAAACGCATTCGTTTGGTTAAACAGGGTTAATCCACAATGTTTGGTAACTTCAAAGTGCATTGAGTGAATAGCCTTTCTTTACTTGGCAAAGCAGAGTTAGCTCTTGTTAATGGCATTGGCGTAGGATGAAATGCACATGTGATCACAACACCATGTTGATTTCACATCTTGGCTTTCTCTCTTTGGGTTCAAGAGATGACATTATAGCATACGATACTTAGGCCTCATCTCTCTTGGTGTACTGGTTTGTCTAGTTTTCTCAACCAAAACCCCAAAAATGTACATATTTTCCCTTTGGTGGTACTGTAAAGGAAAAGTGGCTTCAGTACTGACCAGTATACCACAGCTCAGGGAGATTTCTCTGCACTAATAGAAAGCCAAAGTATGGAATTTATTGAACTTACTCAACCAAAATATATTGTGTACTTACTATGTCCTAGATACAGTGAAAAATTGCCCTTAGGCAACTTATATTCTCATAGTATAAGTCAGAAACAAACGAGAAACACAAAAGTAAGTACTTTCAGACACTAATCATAATGTAAAGGAGATAAAGCACACAGACACAGGAGAGTCTTGGGTTGGCAAACATTTTTCATAAAGGGCTAGATTTTGGGGTTTCCGGGTCAAACAGTTTCTGTCACAACTATTCAAGTCTCTGGGTGTAACAGAAAAGTGGCCAGAGACAATATGAAAACAAATGAGTGTGGCTGTGTACAATAAAACTTTATTTATAAAGCAAGAAGCAGGCTAAATTTGGCCCATGGGTTGTTATTTACCACTCCCTGGGTTAGAGAGCTGGGGATTCGTTAATGTAGCTAAGATGTTCTGGAAAGGTTTTCTAAGGAGGTGAAATATCAGTTGAGATCTCAATGATGAGAAGGGCCCAGACATGCAAATATCTAGAGAAAAAGCATTGGAGGCAGTGGAGAAAATGGATGCAAACATTCAAGCTCAGGAGGAGTAAAAAGAGGGACTGTTTTAATACCTCCAAGTACTTTAAATCGCCCAAAGTTCATGCAAAGGTGACACCGGGACTACAATAATGTGCCCAGACATAGAAAACCCCACACCATATTTTGAAGCTTTCTTTTTGCTTAGTAAGGATCTGGAGCACCTTGTTTGAATTGTCGCAGATTTCAGTCACTTGTCTTTGGTCTCCTGGAGCAGTGACATGTAACTTCACCTTGAGCCTGGTGTTCTAACTCTGAACCTGGACTGGGCTACTTTGGACACCATTAGTCCAGAGCTAAACTTAAGGATAACTCAGATGTATGTACAATGTACATTAGCACCCAATGAGTACTAGCTAGATGATTAAAAAAAATTTAAACCTAGGTTGATAATTTTCTTGTAAAAACTTTGGAAGACAGTGCTATGGATAGATGGCATTTAGCTTTTCCAAGGGCTGAGACCAAAGCCCAAAGATCAAATTTGACCTTCTGAGTAGCTTTGTTTGGTTGGTTATCCACATTAGGAAATTACATTTAATGTGAAAAATCTGAATGTCTACTTGAGGGAATGGGCCGCATTGCACCCAGTGGATCCCCACCGGGTAACTGTGCGGGGCTCAGCAAAACCTCTTCTTCTAGTGGGATCAGTAGAAACTTCCACTTTGCCACTGTGCCTATCTTCCTTGCTGCTTTGGTGAAACCTGGAGCTTCTACATCCTTTTTAAATGCTCTTCTTTAAGAAAAAAAAGATACAAAATTAGGACTATACTATGTTTGCAGCATCTCCAATACTGTAGGAGAAAATACAAATAAAAAATGGCCATAGCCCATGAGCACCAACTCCCTGGGATGAGTCCAAAACTATCTATCATCCAAGTTAAGGAAAAGTGTGATGGAAGGGGATGTCAGAGAGGGAAACCACGGCCCTGTTAACCATTTAAAGTCAAACATCCTGTTTTTATAATTGCATGAAACCACTGCGATCAGTAAGCAAAGGTCAAAGTCCCTCCTAGGGCTGTACAAGAGCCCATCTATCTCTCTTGGCTGGTTTTCTTTTTTCACTTTTTCTTTGTAAAACTACCTGTCTGGATTCTATGGGCATATGAGTTTTCAAACCCTTCAAATTGAAGGATTTCTAAGTTCTCTGACATTTTAAAGTTCTGTAGATTTGCTTTTGTTCACACTCTGTAATGTTTTCTTAAAAGACTCATAGCCTGAGCTATCTTCCTCTCCTTTAGTCTTAGAATAATCTGCTAAATGAGCTTGACAATGGATAGAATGTGTGGATTTCTCTCAGTTGCTTGCAAGCAATCTAACACATCCAAACTGCCAAGCATCAATTGAAAACTGGAGAATTCAGCCATTATCCTAAACAAGTGACAGGCAAATTCTTACACCACGCTGATGATCAAACAAATGACAAGTTTCTCTACTTTCTTTGTAACAAAGTTGGACGGCAGCTGCATATATGGGAAATATGAGTGAGAAGGGGGAAGTCTGTGAGGTTGCTCACATAATTAGGTAATTACCCTCCTACCAGAGATTCCGAGCAGGTGCTGGCCACCTTGGTTCACTCCTGATGTGACCTTAGTCCCTTTTCAATGTCCAGAGCAAGGAGCTATATTGTCCCAACCCCTCAGGGTCTTTTAACATGACTTTCGATACAATCAGAATGCCACTGGAGACACAGCCAAGGACTGGGCTGCATAAAACACTCTTAGGTCAGTTAGGGTTCGATCGTCAATTGGAGTGGCCTCACCCTCAAAGCGCATTGGAGTCGTGGCCACTGGAAAAGCAGTTGTCACAGACGCTAGATCGAGAAACTTGCCACTAACACGGAAATTAAAAAAAGCCTGAGCAGACTTTTACTTTGGCACAGACCTCTTGCATCGAAGGATAATTCCTGCATTAGCAGAGAGTTCAGAGATGTTTTATGTATGTGCTATTTCCAAAGAGTCTTTTAAAATTTCCGTTCTCATACTATAATCGGTTGTTACCCCTTCTATTGATTTCCCTAAAGAGTACAAGTCTATTGTATTAGAAATAGAGAAGAAAAAAATGTGTATCTATCTAACTATACACACACACACACACACACACACACACACACACACACATATAGCTTTTAAGTTGAGTGAAAGCAGTTTTCTTTTCTGTCTTTCTTTATTCGAAGGGAATATTTCTGGGGGATGAATTCTGCAGTCTACCACCTAGGCAGATTCTCTGAGCTACATTTTTATTTTTATTTTTACTTTTTTATTTTAGAGAGAGAGTGGGTGAGTGGGAGAGAGGGGCAGAGGGAGAGGAAGAGAATCTCAAGCAGGCTTTGCGCTACACGTGGAACTCAATCTCACGACCCTGGGATCATGACCTGAGCCAAAATCCAGAGTTGGATGTGCAAAGGATTGAGCCACCCGGGCACCCTTGAGCTACATTTTTCCAGAGGGGCCGGTCTGCCCCTGGTAGAGAAAAGGGAATTCTGAATGTAATAGGCTACACATTTGCAGAGTCACAAGGCAAGAAACAAAACTAGTGGGTACAGTGGTACAACCCAGTTGTCCACTAATTAATGAGCAAACAGATAAATAAACAAAACATGGCACACTCATGCAATGGAAGACTATTTGGTGGTCAAAAGTAATAAAGTCTATGTCAACGGCATGAATGAACCTTGCAAACATCAGCTAAGCGAAGGAAGCCAGAAACAAAGGATTGCATATTCTATTCCATTTATATGAAATGTCTCAAATAGGTAAATCTACAGAGACAGAGACTAGATTAGTGGTTGCCTAGGGCTGCGCTGAGGGAAGCCAGTCTAGTGATTGCTAATAGTATGAGGTTTGTTTGTTTTGTTTTGTTTTCCAGACATAGTAATAGAGGAAGAATATTTCTTTAAATTTGGTACCCATTCCAAAATGGTTTTCACCAAAATACATCCCTCCAAACACAAGTCCTATAATATGCTTCTCATATAAGGGCTTCGGACTTCAAAACAAGTGAGAGAACTGAATTTTCTGGTTTCCACTTGGAGGTTCATGGGGTTGTTCTACTAAAGGACATGCAGAGTCTGCGGTACAGGAAGGTGGTAAGACTTGTTTATCTGTTTCTCCAATGTCTACAGGCTTTGTTTTCTTTTAGGTGACTTCCACTAACATGCCAACGGGTGTGGGAATATTCTGGTACCTGCTGATAGAGGCAGTTCCCGAGTAATTCATTCCTTTCTGCAAATGATCTGAAGTTAGCATACGGCACATCAAGAACGACCAGTTAAAGGATATAAAACAGGGGCACCTGGGTGACTCAATCGGTTAAGTGTCTGACTTCAGCTTGGCACGATCTCATGGTTCGTGGGTTTGAGCCCCGTGTCGGGCTCTGTGCTGTTGGCGCAGGGCCTGCTTTGGATCCTTTTCTCCCTCTCTCTCTGCCCCTCCCCCGCTCTGTCTCTCTCTCTGTCTCTCTCTCTCTCCAAAATAAACTTTTAAAAAAAGGGGGATGCATAATGAATCACCTATGAAGATCCTAATACTCACTTCCTTCAGCTCTCTTTTCAACTGGTGCTTTACCCAAGACCCTGTCTGGACAACCCATTTTAAGAAGCAACCCACTCAGCCAACCCTCTCTATCCCCTGTTCTCTCGTTCTTTGTAGCCCATATCTCTGTGTTTATGTATAATGTTTCCTCAACTAGAAAGTGAGCTGCATGAGAGCAAGGACCTTGACTGTTTCACCCTTGAATCAGGAACTCAGCAAATACTTGTTGAGCGAATGGACACAATCAAGAGAAAGCTTGAAAAGCAGGGACAGACTATCAGTCTTTTATCGAATGACTGTAATGGACCAGATGCTTTACTTGTGAAGAACTCACCCTGGAGAAAGAAAGGTTCTCTCTCTGCAGACTCGGGGCTGCTTGCTGGTTGGTAAAAGTGTCAAGCAAAACAACAACTGTACTTAGAACAAGAAAATATACACACACACACACACAAAATACAGCAGCTACGATTGATGCAAACCCTTCTTTTTCACAAGAGACTATTCTCTCTCACTCAATCCTTTCCTCCATCTCTCCTTCCCTTGTCCATTTTGTTAGATGTCTGAGCAATGTTGACGTACCATCCTAAGCTGGGCCCCAGATACTCAGAGACGTATGAGATGCCTGTCTTTAGGGAGGACATTACTGGTGAAGCTGGCCAACTATATAAAATGACTGGGTGAGACTGTTAAAAAAGTAAAAAATAAATAAATATAAAAATAACACGACTGAGGAGTGCAATTAGAGATAACCAGGGACTTCCTCCGTCACTGAGGACGGACAGGGAGGAAGCAATCATGAAGGGTTTCCTGGAGGAGGTGACCTCTGAACTGAGCTTGAAGATTGAGTAGACAGGGGTTAACCCTGAACAGAAGGGACCACCTGAGTAGGAGGATGGGGGTCCGAACAGAGCCTGTTGCATGAAGTAGAGAGATTTTACTGCTAATGGAGCACACAATCTGAGCCACGCTGGAGATCCGAGAGGACCAGGGTCCAAACTTCCCCGTCCTCACATGAAAGGCGAGCTTTCATTTCCTTCCCATTCACCGGGGGTCTAGGAGCGTGCTGTGCATTTTCCAAACATTATGTCCTTGGACACTACCAATAATAACTTCACGAAGTCGACTAATTACTGCGTCCATTTCGTAGGCACAGAAATGAAGTCTCAGAGACATGATCACACGTTTCATGTTGTCCCAGCACAGGGCCAGGACGTGGCTGGTGCCCACGGTCCTACCCCCTCTATGCACCTGCAGGAATGGCCCTATGGCACCCCAGTTCTCCCCTGGGGCTGATGTCGCCCCCCAGGGGACAGGTGACAATATCGGGTGTCACGCCTACGGAGGGGGAGCTGCAGCGTCCACTGGGTAGAAGCCGGGACACTGCTGGGCATCCTGGCGCTCACAGGGAGGCCCCGGCCATGGAGAATGACGTAGCCCCAAGTGTCAGCCCCATGAAGGATGAGAGAAGTCCTGCTCCCGCCCCCCCAGTCGGCTGGCCATCGCAGGGAACCCCTGACCTACTTTATTTCGGTGAGAGACATGCAGAGCTTGTTTTAATGCGGCTCCCTGATGATGCAGAAGGGAAGTTTCCAGTGAACGCAAGCCTGGCGGGTGGCTGGAGGTGTGCAGGGAGCAGTCTGGGGACACCCCATCTGTCTCTCAGAGTGCATACACAACAGGGGAGGAAGCAAAGCTTTCCTTCAGAAAGGAGAGCAAGGGGACTAGTAAACCTTGGCTGACTGTTTACCAAGAGCCAGGCCTGGCCTTCTCTCTCCAGGCTGCTGCTGGCTGAGATGCTGCATTGGTCCCCGTAGGGAGAGGCTATGAGGTCAATCGCCGGCAGCTTCCCTCTGCCCACATGTGGCAATGCAAAGAGCTGGTGGCAGGTGTGGAGGGGGAGGCGGTTTTCCCGCCCCCCTGATCAGAAGCAGGGTAACGGCTGTGCTGATGGGTTGCACGGTTGGGGTGTGCCAAGGAAGGCAAGCGAGGGGCCACATGGAGGTGATCGCCAGGTCCTGGGCGAAAGATGAGAGGCGAATGCCTTGCTAGATGCACCACGAACACAATTATTCGTGATTTTGAAGAAAAGCAGTGAAGCTAAGACTCATTATGTTGCTCCCCACACCTCTATCTCTTCTCTGTAATATAGCAGTAGGCAGAGGAATTTGCAACTTGTGAAGACAAAGATCAAAGAACAGGAGAAAGGTCCGGGTCATCTTCGACCTTCTGTAACCTCAGCTTGGGCCTTCAGGCTGCTGTGACAGGGCTCCTTCTCCGAATAGGGTGCAGGGCAAACAGAGCTGTGTGGTGGGGGGAAGGCAAAGGCGTGTTGGACTGGGCTCAGCAGAGAGGGAGGCTGGCGTCCGAGGGGTCGGACCCGAAATCCCCACTCAGCCACTTACCAACCACATGCATGTGCTCATATGACCTCACCTCTGCCCTTGTTCCCATGGTCAGTGGTGATGACAGCACCCAGCTTGGAGGGCTGTTTGGAGGGTCAGGGGCAAGTCTCACATGTGTAGCGTCTAATGCTCCATCCAGCTCATAGTAGGTACTTAAGACCTGGAGCCTATTTTCATCTTGATGCCAACAATCATTTAAATAGGAAAGTTATTATATTTGGACACACTCTTATTGCATCCTCAGCAGAGAATGGTTCTTTCAGTGTTCCAGAATGCTCCGGAGGTGTGGTTTGGTTGGTTGTCTTAATAATTAAAAAAATCCAAATGAGGGGCTCAGTTGGTTAAGCCTCTGACTCTTGATTTAGGCTCCGGTAATGATTGATCTTACAGTGCTCCTGAGTTCGAGCCCCATGTTGGGCTTTGCACGGAGATTGAGATTCTCTCTCTGTCTCTCTCTTAAAATGAACTTAAAATAAATTTTAAATCCAAATTACTGTGGCTGTTCCTCCTTCCTTTATGTTGTAGATCTCCTGATTCTTGGTTGAGGATTTGGTCACCCAGAATAAAGACTATGTTTCTCAGTCTTTCTGTCAGGTAGATATAGCACTTGACAATGCAGTAGCCCAAGACAAGTGAGAAAGAGTGATGTGTGTGGTTTCCACATTATGTATTTAAAGAGAGGGGGCACGCCCTCCACTTCTCCCTTTCTGGCTGCTTGGAAGAGGTGCATGATGGTAGGCGCTAGAGCAGCCATATTGGACCGTGAGATGGAAGCCTCATGTTCAGGTAGCAGAGCAATAAGATAGAAGGTCATGAGGCACCTGGAATCAAGGGGGGATACGAGGCATTGGAGGGAGTCTGTTTTTAGTGGGGCCAAATCGGTATCCAGTTTAATTACACGGGTCAACATTGAAAACTCATTAAAATCCCTCCTGAAAAAAAGAAGAAGCCCTTAGAACACTGGGATTGTGTTTTCTCTTGCCTTCCTATGGGGCACGTGTATCCTATGTGCCAGAGCCACCTTCCAGCGTCTTCAGGCATACCCACTTAGTCTGAGATCGTCCGCCCTCAGTGACTCCACAGAGACGATTTCTGGGAAAGCCACTTTATTCTTGACGTGTGTTGAGGGCCGATGTGCTGGACCCTTCATGAACTATACAGTGTGCGTTCCCTCAGTCAACTTCCCCACCTCTGTGAGGGCCGCGTTACCACCTCCACTCCGCAGACCAAGGAACCGGGCTTCTGTGAAGACACAGACCTTGTGTAGGGTCAGTGCTCAGGGGCAGAGGCTGTCTGATTCCAGAGCGTGAACTCCTAGCCAGGATCTTCTCCACGGCTCAAGCCGAGCCCCCAGGTGTTTCGAATCAAGCACCGACTCATTTCCAGAAATCGAAATGGGTCTGAGATGACTGTTTCCTGGATAAGGAAGAGTTCGCCTCCTCTGCACTCACCACACAAACTTGTGGCAACTGCTGTCTCGCTCTTGGTGAATCTTTTAGCTCGGGGAGATAATATTTCCGTCATCGCCCTGCGACGTTCAAAGGCGGGGCAGCCTGTTGAACAAACACAAAGCCCTAACGTTCGCCACGGGCTGGGGCCCTTCAGCTCTCCACCAAGTGCTGCGAAGGAAATACCAGTCCAGATGGTGACTGAAGTCGGTGGCCGAGATCGTAAGGCCCGTGGAAGGTTCTGGAGCACCACTGCCTGGGAAGGTTCATCAGCAGATATGCACAGTTGGCTTCTGTCAGCGTTCCCTGGATGGGTTCAAGGCCAGAGCTCGTGGTTAAATCTGTTCCCATGCTTGCCTCATAGCTTGGCTTCACGCCTCTCCCCTGCCTGCAGCCCCCATGACAGAGACACTGTCCAGACCCACAGTAAAGCATACGTCGGGAATGCTTTGAAAGCTCCAGAAGGGATCTGGGGGCCCTCCTTGCGTCCTGGAATCACAGAATGTCAGCTTTGGAAGGGACCTCAGAAAGCTCCTGGTCCGACCTTCCAGATTATAAGACAGGAAACAGACACAGAGCAAAGAGGGGAGCTGGTCAATATTCATCCCCCAACAGCGTTTATCTGGCAGCCCCATTTTTTTCCATAAGTGAAAAGTAAAGGGAAGTTTGCACTTTGGAAAGATGATGATGATGATGATGATGATGATGATGATGATGATGATGATGATATGGCCGTGGCAGTATTTCTATCTAGACACTAAATTAAGCACTTTATGTGAATTTTCTCACTTATTCCTCCCCACAGCCGCTGAGGTTATTATTTTGTTCCCATGAATACCACACCCCCCCTCCATGCCCCCATTTCCCAAGGCTACTTGTGCCCATGAACCACGCAAACCAGTGCCTCCCCCACCCCCCCAAGTGTTGTCATACTATCGTGTAGGTCCGAAGCTGCAACATCCTGCGCTTTGCAAACAAATCCAGAAATTCAGGTTGTACATGATTTTTACATCTTCGTGACCATGGAAATCATTAGAACCATTCACACGTTTTCCGTGTCTCTTCCCTTTGATGTTTGCACTCTGCCACCTCTTTGAAGTTTGGCAAGGCCACAAGAAATGTGATCCAAGTGGCCCGTGTCGCTTTGAGAGGCAGGGTGTGACTCCATGTGCACTCTTTCCCTCTGTCACAAGGGCAGGTGCTGTCCATTCCAGACAGTGGCTGTGCTGGTCTGCTTGAGTCTTCGATGAGAACAAGCCAGGCCCTCGGCTGACCCACGATGCACAGGTACCATGAGAGAGAAATACATCCTGTCACTTTAGGCAGGTGTATACCTTACCACAGCACAACCTATCCTATCCTGACAAATACAGGAATTAATTTCCAAAGAGTAAAGTTTAAGTCAAAAGAACACACATCAGCAGGCCAGCACGTATCCCTAAAGGTTGTGGTGGCTCCAGGACACAGAAGAACTCTGTGTCTTACACGTCAGGGTCAGGACGAGGTTTCGCAAGACAGAGTCAATGTCAAGGGCTTGGTCCTTGGGTCAGCAACAGCACTAGCCTGCAGCGCGGACACGCTGTTGGTCATAGCCAGTGTCTCACTAGGTTTCATGAGGAGCACAGAAGACTTCACAGTACACCTGTCCTCCTTACTAGAGACCTCGCTCAAAGCTTGTCACCTCCCCAGTCACACAGGATCACCTCTGAACTCAGAAATTTCACGTGTCAGAAGTCAACCCACCAAGGCTGCACTGTAGAGCAGAAAATGAGAGAAGAGAGGTTTTATCTCCAAATTGAAATGTTAATGCCCTATGAGAAAAAGAGCATTTCTGTTTGGAGGGAGAAATGACAGGGCACAAACTCTGTTCATAGAAAAGGAAGGATTACTTAGAAAACTTGCTTTGTTTCAGGGGCCCCTGAGTGGCTCAGCAGGTTCTGATCTCATGGTTTGCGAGTTCGAGCCCTGTGTCGGGCTCTGTGCTGACAGCTCAGAGCCTGGAGCCTGCTTCGGATTCTGTGTCTCCCCCTCTCCCTGCCCCTTCCCCCCTTGTACTGTGTCTCTCTCTCTCTCTCAATAGTAAATATAAGAAATTTTTTAAAAGAAAACTTGCTTTGTTTCACAATTAAAGAAGTGGAAAAAATCATAGTGATTTTTACCTTCAGTTTCAAGCAAAACCACAGGCAATTTGAGATCAGGCAATGTAATATTCCCAGAAACTATTAAAATCATTTACCAAGGTTCTAACTGGTATCAATTGGCTGTAAAAAC
>NC_043711.1:97734631-97739205 GCF_006229205.1 Suricata suricatta | reverse complement strand
TTTTTTTTTGCCGCATTTCTAGAGGAATTGTTGGATGGAAACATACACACCTAAAATACTGATAGACTTTTGCACGTTTTCCACCAAACACCCAATGGCTGTCTACTTCCTTGGTAGCCTAGGAAACTCGATGTTCCAATGTTATTTCCTTTCTGAACTTCCATAATAGCATGGTAGTGATTAGCTTGACTAAACAGCAGTAGCTCGGAGGTTGAGAAACTTGGCTTGAAAGTAACAGAAGCCTAAGTCTGAGTGCCAGGTCCATGTTTGACCCTTGCTTTCCTCCCCCATAACAATAATGATTAACAGCAGTACCTCCTTCAAAGCCTTGTTGGCTGGAATTTGTTGAGATTGTATACAGGCCTAGCACACTGCAATTAATTACTCTAGTTCATAATACAAAGCAAGGGAGGTTCACACAAGTAAAGCCAAAATGTGTGCACAATCTAACAATTACAGAACACTGTGATGCCAGATGAGTTAGCGACTGCTACAGAGATGACCTTCCGATGATCATAAAACAAACATGACAGAAGGGAAAATATTTCTCCTCACCAAGGAGACTGTAATTAATGTGAGAGCCACTGGATGCTTCCAAATCTAGCAGAGGGATGAATATCTGGATTTATATACATACACACAGAGAATATGAATATACATGCTTTTTAAACACGCCTCCACACATTTATATAAGAAAGGTTGTGGGCATATGGGTTTTCCCTACATGTGGGTAACATGCCACCATTCAGGAGATGCTGATTTCCTTCCAGGATAATTTCAGAACATTCCTCTCTGTACTTGCTAAGACTGAGTCACTCTTATAATCAGATAACCTGGAAAACTGGTTTCCAACTTCACCTAAAGTGCATCAAAGAAATTGAAACTGTAAAAAATGAGCAAATGCCGGTGGGCTGCTTTAGGGAAGCAGGTTTCAAGGTTCATCTTGACCCTGTTTTGACATTCATCCTTCTCTCTCAAGTCTAAGGAGATGCTTGGACGTGCGCTAAGGAGAAAGACAAATTCATATTTGGATCCCGGCTCTCCCACTGAAGGGCTATGTATTTTCAGGGGATTTAACCCCTCTGGCCCTCACTGTCTGCAGAATGGGATCATCACTATGGGTTCTTGAAAGATTAATGAAGAGAATGCATGAAAGCTGGCATCGACCTACCAGGCATCTGGCCGTGTGACCCTGATCTTCCTTGGGGAACTGCTTCTTTTCCATTTTGGGTCCTTGAGAGCTACATGGACTAACTCCTAAGCTGGTTCAAGGTTGAACCCATGACCCAGAGCCCAATCAGGGCATTGCACTGCCCTGGACAACATGATTGTCTTAGGTCTGGGCATGTGAACTGATCTGAGCCAAGGAGACTCCATTCTAAGATGTCGCTCGAAATGTTAAGAGGAACCTGGAGTCACAGACGTGTTCAGATGCAACCTTATTTGGCATCTTGCTACATCCTGGGACGAGATGCATCCTGAAGAAAGCAGAGAAGGGAAGAATAAGACCTGATTCTGATAACACCTTCTGAGTCCTTACCTTCCACTTGCTTAAACCGTGGCTTTACTGGCCTTCTAGAGATAGGGACCCCCAAAGTAATCTTTGTGATTTAAACCAATTGGCTTTCCAATCCCTTGAAGCTCCCAGGTCTCACTAAAACAATAGGCAGAGTGTTTGGTAATTAGTGGGCAAGGAGCTGGGTGGGTGCTGGGGAGGGGGCTCCACGGCAGGGACCAGCGGGCCTCCTTCCCCCTTGGCATCCTCGGGGAGAGAGCTGACTGACAACACCGAGAGATCAGGTTCACCGCTCGGTAATGAAAGCAGCTGCTGTGTGAATAGAAAACAACAACAGGAACCCTGGGCCCAATTTACTCACACCTGGCCCCGTGCCAGGCTGCAGGGCATCAAACTCAGGGAGGAGCAGACGCTCCCACCGCTGCTGCAGCCGGGCTGTGCCTGCTGACGCAACCCAAGCCCCACGCTGTGATCAGCCGGAAGCTGGCCCGAGTCGCCTGCGCAGGGGACCACTGGCTGCAAGAAGGACCCCAGTGCTCTACAGAAATGGGAAAAAAAAAAAGCCTAAAGCAAACTCTGCCATCAGCTTGGGGCTGAGCTCCCAACACCAGGGATGGGGCCTGCCTTGGCACCAAACTGCACAGGGGAGAGACAGGAGGTGGGCATGGATAGATACAGGGTCAGTACTGGGGGGGCAGACGGTGGACTCAGAGAGCCCCATTTCTATCCTCGCTTCATTGATTCCAAGCTGTGTGATTTTCTTCATGTATCCAGATCTCCCCTGAGCTCAAAGCTCTCCCATGACTTCCCACCGTATTCACAGTCAAGGCTGAAACGTTTAGGGAGACCCAGAAGTCTTCGCATGAGCCCCGCCCTCTTCTCCTCCCCCTCTGACTCTACCGTCACCCCTTCCACACCAGCCATGCTCTCTCAGTGCTGTTTCAAACTCACCCATGTGCCTCTGCCCCAGAACCTTTGCACTGCCTGTTCCTTCTTTCTGGAATACTTTGTCCCCAGACATCTACATGACTTGCTCCTTTCCTTTCTCCAGATCTCTCTGGAAAGTATCCCCTTGTCAGATGGGCCTTATCTGAGAGCAGTTCCTCTTCCCCCAACACCATTACCTACTTTCTGTGCACTGCTCTCTGAGATACCATGTATTGATTCTTTTGTGAACAACCGTCTTTCCCTCCCAGGATGGGGCTCTTGATTTGTTTTGTTCACTGCAGTATCGCCAGTGCCCGGAATGGTGCCAAGCTGTGTGGAGCAGGTGTTTACATAGATGTGTAACACACACCTGCTGAGTGCCCACCTGTGTCAAGTGTTGACAAAACAGAATTGAGAGAGATGAGGGGTACCTACTCTTATTTTGAGAAATATTCCTGTAGACAAATGAAAACCAAGAGGAACAGGCTAATTTCAGAATGTGGAAAACTCTCCAGGGTGATAACGGGGGACAGAAGTATTTTTTCTCAGGTGGTCAGGGTAGGTCCCAAGGCAGAGCTGAAGTTGCTGGAATGGTAGGAAAAGCACATTCCACCGTGTATAGACCAGGAAGAAGGGTTCCAGGTGGCACACATAGCAGGTGCAAAGGTCCTGGGGCAGAAAAGGACCAAATACCTAATACCTTTAGGGAGCTAAAAGCATTCAGCATGGCTAGAGGGAGGAAGAGACAGACAGGGAGCAAAGTCAGAGACAAAGGCACGGGGAGATCCCTGAAACACAGGCCAGGGATTTGGGTTTTCTTCTAACTTTCAGACTCAGTTCCATCTCATGAAATGGAGATGATAAACACCATGGCAGGGAAAGAATTCAGCCAGAAAAGTAAAGAAAATGCCCAACACAGTGTTAGGTAAATGGCGGTGCTTCATAAACATTAGCAACTCTGCACTCCTCACCTAGAAAGAAATGCAGACGTGATATAAGGTAGAAGTTGACTGGAATATTCCATTTCTGCTTCTCAAACCCAAAGGCTTATTGGTGGCAATGACCAGAAAGAAGCTTCCAGGATCAGCTAGGTCCTGAGAACGACTGTAGAATCCTCACCGGCTCCCTTCTGGTGCAGTGCAGACCATCCCTCTCTCCCCAATCGTGATTCTGCATCAGGCAAAGGTGCTTCCTGAGCGGAAAGCATGTGAGTTGTCAGTAGAGGGAGTGTCAGGAGCGGTGGCAAAGCGAGATCTAGAAGGGCGTGTGGGAGCCCGATCCGGCGGTCCTGGGTGCTCTGACCTGACAGCTGTCCCTGTGGGGCCAGTGGCCACCTGCTGCATCTTAGGAAGCCGTGTAGGGAGGAGGGAGCGCCAGAAGCACACAGACAAGTCTCATAGGCAGCAGACTGGCCCCCACACCGGGCACCCCTGTGACAAGTCTATCTGTGTACATAGAGGTGAGAGGAGAATTCTGTTGCATCCCAGCAAAAAGCCTCCCTCAGAGGATGCACAACCGGGCACACCAGCCGAGTAACCATGCGCCATTAGGCAGGTCAAAATCCACACCCTCTAAGACCTTAGGAACACAGCTCCGAAAATAGGGCTGCCCAAAGGCTCGGAGCCTTGAAGAAAATAGGTAATAAACAGCATGTGACGATTAATAGTTCGCTTGGGAAACTCAACACCCCAAAACCAAATGATCCAGTGAAGAAATGGACGGAAGGCACAGACACTTTTTCAAAGAAGACATCCAGATGGCTAACAGACACACGAAACGACATTCAACATCACTCATCAACAGGGGAAGACAAATCAAAACCACACTGAGATACCACCTCACACCTGTCAGAGTGGCTAAAAGGAACGCAAGAAGTTACAGATGTTGGCGAGGATGCAGAGAAAGGGGAGCCCTCTTGCACTGTTGGTGGGAATGCAAGCTGGTGCAGCCACTCTGGGAAACAGTCTGGAGGTTCCTCAAAAACTTAAAAATTAGAGCTACCCTATGGCCCGGCAATAGCACCACTAGATATCTATCCAAAGGATACCAAAATGCTGATTCGATGGGACACATGCACCTCAATGTTTATAGCTGTGCTGGTGACAATAGCCAAAGTATGTAAAGAGCCCAA
>NC_043711.1:97701996-97734531 GCF_006229205.1 Suricata suricatta | reverse complement strand
TGTTGTATAACATATATGAATATGTATTGTTATATATTTGTATAGATATATAACATCATATACATTATGTTGCTTAATATAACATAATATAGTTATATATTGCATAGTTATGTAATATGCACATTAAAAACACATATATCACATATTGATATTATATAACACAATACAATCAAGTTCCCTACATTATATATGATAAAAATAATATATAGATTAAAATAAATTTTACTAATACATATATTAGAATTAGAGAATATACATCCATGCACACCCCCATGAACATATACATACGTAGGATTAAAAGCACATTTGAAATGTAGATTTCCAGATACATATCACTTTTATAATATGAAAAATAAAAGTTATTTTTAACTGACTTTAAGACATCTCTGATAGATTCACAGATCGTGACTTACTTATTCTGATCACAGTACCTGTGCAAAGCAGATGCTTAATTAATGTTCATTATATTGAGAGAAGGAAAAGCAAGGTAAGAGAATAGAATCACTTCAGCGAAGAAGAAACAACCCCAAACCTCATGTGAACTCCTGGATATACGTGAGTCAAATTAAGTAGATGTAACGCCATAAATGTTTGCTTCCTTTGTGGCTCTTCACAAAACGAAAGACTCGACCTTTCCCTCTGGTCTAGAAATGGAATTCTTATTGGGCTTGAAGAAAACTTGTATTTGGGAAGATGGCACTGAAGGATTACTGGTAAGATGTCTTTCCAAAAGACAATAAACATGTTCTATGTGGAAGCAAATACTATGTATATGTGTACATTAATCACTGGTATTTTAAATAAGTGTATAAAAATATGTACTTATGAACCA
The DNA here is from genome assembly GCF_006229205.1 of Suricata suricatta. NCBI lineage: Eukaryota > Metazoa > Chordata > Mammalia > Carnivora > Herpestidae > Suricata > Suricata suricatta. Next base: position 97,733,699 of record NC_043711.1, on the reverse strand, counting down.
GCCTTAGGTTCAGGAATATCTAGCTGATGCTAATGATCTGATGCACGCTCTCTAATCCCTGTGGTTTAAAAATGGCACTGGAGCACCTGGGTGGCTCAGCCAGTTATGCGTCTGACTCTTGATATCAACTCAGGTTGTGATCTGTCTGTTGTGGGTTTGAGCCCTGCATCAGGCTCTGCGCTGAGCATGAAGCCTGCTTGGGATTCTCTCTCTTCTCTCTCTGTCTCTCCCTTGCTATAAATACATAAATACATAAATAAATAAACTTAAAAAAATAAACTAAAAATAAATAAACAATTCTATTTATTTATTTTGAGAGAGAGAAAGAAAGCACATGCACACAAGTGGGGTAGGGGCAGAGAGAGAGACAGAGACAGAGACAGAGACAGAGAAAACCAGGTAGCCTCCGTGCTCAGCACAAAGCCCAACGTGGAGCTCAAACTCACAACAGAGAGATCGTGACCTGAGCCAATATTGAGTCAGACACATAACCGACTAAGCCAGCAGGTGTCCTAGTAAAGAAACATTTTTTTTAAATGATACTGGGGGCGCCTGGGTGGCTCAGTCGGTTAAGCACCCAGCTTCGGCTCAGGTCATGATCTCACGGTTCGTGGGTTCAAGCCCCGCATCAGGCTCTGTGCTGACAGCTCAGGGCCTGGAGCCTGCTTCAGATTCTGTGTCTCCCTCTCTCTCTCTGACCCCTCCCCGCTCATGCTGTTTCTCTGTCTCTCAAAAATAAATAAAAAAGATTAAAAAAAGATACTAAAAAAAAGCACATAAAAAAGATCCTGATGTATTGTTAGCCATACCTTGCCAGTGTACAAATAGTCACTTTTGTGCTATGAAACAAATGGACTCTGTTTGATTTTATTTTCTCTGATACTTGTTTCCCCCCTTAAACTGTAAGTTCCATGAGAGCAGAGGCCTTTATCTGCCTTGCTTGCCCCACATCCCAACACAGAGCAACATCAATGGCAAATACATGTGGAATAAATAAATCAATGGATCTTGTTATCATATTCTATTCCTATAGGGAAATAACATTTCAATTAATACACCACAAGACATACTCTGGTTCTTGGCCTCTGTCTTAGATCTTATGTTCACTGGTCTGCATTGTATCATCTCCTGTGTTTTCAGAGCAAGTTTCCTTAGGATCTTTAGGACACTAAGTGGGGCCCATATAAATACTGAGTTAAAACAAAAAACAAAAAGCAAAGCAAATCAGCAACTTTGGGAAGCAATCTCCGCTGGGGTGGCCTTTTCCCCTCCTTTGTTTGAACCACCGCTGATTTCTCACCTCCCAGGAGCCAAAGCCAAAGCCCCTGACATCCCGGCTGGTCTCACCAGGGAGGAGAGTCACCTCCGCAGAGGACAGGGCGCCCCAGCGGCAAGCCACAGGGGACGTCGGGGAAACAGGGGAGAGTGAGTACCGCTAACCTGTGTGCTCCAGGCAGCTGGTGGTGGCCTCACGGAAGCCCAGCAGCTCTCTCCGCCTCACCCCTCCATCCTGCGGTTCTACCTCCAAACCATGTCCAATGTCCTTCTCTCCTTTGTCCCTGGATAGGAGCTTCCTAACCTGACTTCCTGCAACGTGGTCTGACCCGCTCTAATTGTCACACCTGCCAGAGTAATGATCTTGCAAAGGAAATCAGACTAAGTGACCCATCTGTGAAAAACCTGCCAATTGCTGAGCCTTCACACTTGGCATAAAATATTTTATCCTGCCTATAAAGTTCTGCAGGAGCAGGCTCGGAATACCTTGGATTTCATCATTGGCCTGATTCTTCCTTGTTGACAAGGCACCAAGGACCCTGGAGCAAGCATTCCACCTCAGGGCCTTTGCACTTGCTGTTCCCTCAGCCTAGAAGTCTTCTCCTTCAAATCTTTATATGCTTGGCACCTTCTCATTGGAGACTGCTCACAAGTCCCTCCTCCAAGGAGCCTGTCCTGACCATCTCTTGCAAACCAACCTGCCCACTCCCGACCACATTCCTCTCCTCTATTATCTTCCCAAGAGATCCACCTTGCCTCAAAGAACACATCTGTCTGCAGTAGTGTCTGCCTCACTCACTAGGATATCAGCATCGTCAGGGCAGGGGCCCTGCCTATCTTGTTCCCCATTATCCCCAGTATCTAGGGCTAGCACAGAGCCTGAGATGAAGAAGATGCCCAATGAAGAGATTCCCATGGACTCTATAGGCCAAACACTTTATTTTGCAATCATTATAATAAAAGATAACATCTATCATCACATATAAGCCAGTAACTCTATAACATGGCTACTCTCTCCCTCAACTCGCAAATGAGGAAACCAGGCTTCAGAGAGACTAAGCAAGCTTTCCAAGAACACTTAGCTAGTATTGGCAAGCCTGGACTTAACCTTAGTTCTTTTATTTTTAATTTTTTAAATGTCTTTTTATTCTTTGAGAGAAAGAAAGAGAGAGAGGGAGAGAATGAGTAGGAGAGGGGAAGAGAGAGGGAGACACAGAATCTGAAGCAGGCTCCAGACTCTGAGCTCACAGCACAGAGCCGGACATGGGGCTCGAACTCATGAACCGCGAGATCATGACCTGAGCCGAAGTCAGACACATAACCAAATGAGCCACCCAGGTGCCCCATGAACTTCGTTCTATTTCTCATCATCCACCATGTTCTCAACCCTCTTGATCCATTGTCTTCCATGTGCTGCTTCAGCATATTAGGACTTTGAACTGAACTTGAGCAAATCATTTATGCATTGGCTCATTCAAGAAATATTTATTGAGACTGTAATGCATTCCATGACCTGCACCAGGCTCTCTCCATACCCCGGTCCACGTGACTACCTTACCCTTTCGCTATTCAAAAAGTAGGTTTTGATCACTGAAGAAGGAAACTAAAAAATCCTGGAATAAATATAGTATATGTTGAGCACCTTCTCCATGCTGGGTGCTGACCTAGGCCCTTTGCACAGACGGTACCATTTAATTCTTGCAGATTGCATGAGAAGACAGGTGATGTTTCTCCCAATTTAATGATGACGGCGCGGAGGCTCAGAGAGGTTAAGTGACTTGCTCACATACGTAGTAAGTGGTAGCGTTTGTCGTGTCCAAATTGTCCTCTTTCCACACCACACATTGACACTCGCACACAGGAGGATGCACTCCATAAATGTGCTTGGAATGAATAAATGAAGTCCGCGGCAAACCCGGCCCAGGTCTCAGGAGGCCACCTGCCCCACATCGTAGCAATCCCCAGCTATAAAAATGCGATTCAGCTTGGGAAATCAATTTTACTACTAGATGGCATAATATCCTTTTTGCTAATGGTTTTGGAAGAAATAATACCGGCTCCAAATGCAAATCACAGCACTCACCTAATTTATCTGGATTAATCAGGGCCTACAACTTTCTGGGCATGGAAAGTTATCAGTTGACCATCCCACGGTCCATAGTCTTCAGTACCTGAACATTCACCATAAATTAGGCATGGTTTATGGCCCTTTGCATGTTCAACCCCATGAAATATGAACAATTATTATCTATGTTCCGCACACACACACGCCGCAGCCAAGGCAAGTCACCGAGGAGTGATGTGGCTGCCTCACTGTTGCACAATCATGAGATGTGGCTGAGACAGGATTGTGCTCAGGCCTGTGCACTCACCTACGCCACTAGCAGGGCTCCAGGAAGCAGGAGTTGGACAAAATTACTGAGGACGTGGGGAAAAGGAACTCAGGAAATCTCTGTGCCCTCTACCAAGTCTCACGCATCCCTATCAAATTGAATCCAACAATGAGAAATCATATTCCCCCAGGGTCCAACCCCCAAAAGCTTCAGGAATGAATTCTGTGCTTCCCTCGCCACAAAATTATTCAAGTGCTCACAAGGCAATTGCTGGCCTCTGGAACCCAATCTCAGAACCTTCCAGAGGGCCTGAATGATGGTCCTGATGACATTACCAAGAGGTGCGGCCCCAGTTTTGACATCCGTCAAGGGTTTATGTCCAAAGATTATTCTACCAGACAGGTCCCACGGATGTGATGGGATTAGCCAAATTTCAAAGCTTATTTTTGACCTCCAATAGAAAATTGAGCACATCCGTTCATGAAGGCCATGGGGACTATGAGAGAACATCAAGTTGATTCATCAAATTAGCTCAAACATAATTGTCCTGCATGACTGGCTATAGAATTCGTCAGCTATAAACCTGTCAAAAGGCTATCCGCTCCAATGTTAAATAGAGACACAAAGTAATGTTGTTCGGAATCTGACATTCGTCGGACTTTAGCCTGCTAAGGAGGCTTTGTTTCCTCTTGAAGGAATTTGTCGAAAGATGTACAGAGTGGACAGGTCAGAGCCGAGCAAAGGAACCCAAGCTGGTTTCTAGAAGTACCAGCTTGCATAACATCAGACCTGTAACTATATCCTTTTCTTTGATAGACCTATCAAGGTTAAAGTCACACATTTTGAATGTGTGTGTGTGTGTGTGTGTGTGTGTGTGTGTGTTTGCTAATCACATGCCATGTGGATCATTTGCCTTTTTGCAACGAAGACTGTTCTCAGCAATAAAAAGGAAGCAAGCACCGCTGCCAATCTTTGCTTCTGTTCCCTAACACGTCCTCTCGCCCCTGCTCCCATGTGCTGCTACGCAAATGCAAAAGCTGAAAATAAGAAATCTTTGCAGAGAAAAATCGACAGTGTCAGGGCAAGATTTAAGTCAATGACCTTCCAGCCCCTGGTGAAGGTCACGGTTCCCCCTTCCGTGGCTGACCATCTGAACCCTCTGCACACTTGCTAGCTCTCATCCTGTGCAGTGAGTGCGCTCACGGGGCCTCCAGAGGCATCAGGAGGGACGTACCTCAGGCTTTTGTCTCTAAAACCCAAACAACTCAAATGCACCTGATGTACTCCGCTCTAAATGCGAAATTCTTTCACTGTTGTCTTCCTTGTCTTCTCTCGGTGACTACTTGTCTGGCTCCTAATTTTTATGCCATTTTGGGGTAATTTTTCCTTTTTTTTTTGTTATTGACAAAGACAGAGGAGGCCTCCTATAATTTGTGGGTGACTGACAAGGCTGAATGTTGTTAACTCAAATGTTTTGATTTACATCAGAGAGGACCTCCAGGCCCCAGACATGACAGGCTGCAATAGCTCCTTTAAAGCGAGTGAGTATTAAATCCTAGCAGGCAAGTCCTTTATGTGCTAGTCAATACATTTTTCCTTCCTGGGTAATTTGGCGCTTAGTATTAATAAAAGCCTTAAAATAGGCACAATCCTTAGCAATTCTGTTTCTGGGATCCTATCCCAAGAGATGAATAGATAAGTGGGCCACGATCTGAATCCAAGGATGTTCATCTCAGTGTTGTTTAGGACGGGAACAGGTTTTTTTTTTTTTAAAGCTATATGCCCAGCATTAGGGTTAAGTAAATAGTTTAAGTAAATACGGTGCGTCCACACAATGGAATGTTTCTAATCATCAAAATTTCTTTTTTTTTTAATTTTTTATGGTTTTTATTTATTTTTGAGAGACAGCACAAGCAAGGGAGGGTCAGAGAGAGAGGGAGACACAGAATCCGAAGCAGGCTCCAGGCTCCAAGCTGGCTGTCTGCACAGAGCTCGACGCGGGGCTCGAACCCACGAACTGTGAGATCATGACCTGAGCCGAAGCCGAATGCTTAACCGACTGAGCCACCCAGGCGCCCCTATAATCATCAAAATTTCTTATGTGTCCTTTTTATTGATAGAAGAAGACATTCACCATAGATATCCAGTGAAAACTAGATTATACAACTCTGCTGCATTAACGCATCCTCTATGTGTATTGTCTATATTCTATGGGTGTGGATGGAAAAATCTTTTGAAGAGGCATCATCCAAACATGAAGAGTGGTGAGATCTGTGGGTAATTTAACATTTTTTCCCTCCGCTTTACAATGTATATGTATTCCTTTTATAGCCAAATGAAACAGAGAAATTTTTATTTTAGAAAAGCAATGTCCATTGACTCAAGGGAGAAACTTTCCATGGACTGTAACTCATTTAAAAATATCGCTGTCTATATCTAATTAGAGTAGACAGAGCTGAGTACAAAGGGCGACCAGAATAAAAAACTGACCAGGAGCCCAGAAATCCTTCTGTTAATTCTTACTAACCGATGCTGTGTTTGATCTCCACTTCTTGGCCAAGACTGAGTTAGAACTTTCTCTTTGAAAGATGAAACTGTGAATTTCCTGTTAGGCAAGTCTCAGGTTGATTATGTTTTAAGTCACTGGTCTACCTCTAGTGAAACTGAAAACCTTAAGAACAGTGTCATCGGAAATTTACTTGGTATACATCTTCACCGAAACCCAAGCACTCACAGGAAGGGACAAAAGAGGTGGTGTGGCTTTGGGTCACGTCATGCTCTCTCTCTGCCTCCGTGTCCTTGCTGGTAAGACAGAACTAACACTGTCAGTACTGTCTGCCTTCCAGATGGGCCACCAGGCTTAAGTTGCAGGTAACTGACACAGGGTAAATGCTTCGTAAATGCTGATTACTACTAACACTATGGCAAGTTGACTATCTCCTGGAGAGTCCTGGTGCTGGACCTCGTCCCTAGCTTACACTGTTAGTTACCTACCCAATTTGCCAGCTCACCTGTGTGACCTGCTGTTGACTGTTCCTAACTCCTGATGTGTTTGGTCTTGATTTGTTGGCCGACTGAGGCAGAGTCCTCACTTTGAATGGCCTGGTTCTTACAGTGACTCTTATCCTAATTAATATACATGGGAGCCTTGACTTTAATCCCCTCCAGACCCAAAGGTCTGCAAATATACCGAAGCAAGACAGTTCTAACCTCTTACCTTCCAGGAAAGACACAAAAAGACTTGATATAAGGCCTCAGAGCAGAGGGCAGAAGCAAACAGTTCCCAGGAAAGACTTCATCCAAAGGCACATTTTATTTGGCATGCACAGCAGTTTGTCAATATCATAAATTGCTTTCCAACATTCAAAAAGTTAGTACAGATCACTGTACCTCCTAGGTTCCAGAATTCCTGAAGAAAAAGAAAAGCTCTCCTCACTTTAAAACGTACAGGAAAATACTACCCGACTATAATACATGTCTGCAACTTAGCCCGTTCAGCACGTCTCTAAGATTTGTCTGCATGATTCCTCTACCTGTGGTTTATGCTTCTTTACGCCTGTACGCTATTCCATAGCATGAATAGGACGGAATTTATTTTTACAGTCTACTGTTAATAGATATTTGGTTGCTCCAAGCTTTTTGAGAACACAATGCTGTTGTGAATATTTTTGAACTTGCCTCCTCACACCCGTTCAACAAACCAAATAGTATCTTGTTTGGGGAGATGAACCCATGTGGTGAAACCCTAAAGAGAAGCAAGGGACTTACAAATGTCTGGTCCAGGCTGCAGGCTGCCGTAGGTGGCGGGGGCGGGGGGCATTTGAGCAGGGCGGGTCACATAGTATCAGTAATGTTCTATTAGATTGAGTGGAGAGATCTTAAGGGGCTCATGTTATTAGTATGCTTCCCAATTCACACATGTTTTATACAGAGTCTTTGTAAGAAGCCAAATGAAAAGTATTTTCTAGTTTTAATTCTTATAAAAAATTTATGTTTATTTATTTTGAGAGATAGAGATAGAGAGAGAGAGAGAGAGCAGGGGAGGGGCAGAGAGAGAAAGACAGAAAGAATCCCAGGCAGGCTCCGCACTAACAGCAGGGAGCCCGATGTGGGGCTTGAACTCATGAATCTCGAGATCATGACCTGGGCTGAAACCAAGAATTGCATGCTCAACTGACTGAACCACCCAGGCGCCCCAAAAAATATTTCTGAGTCAACTAAAAAAATGGAGAGATGCAACACTGGGCCCATATTCTCTGCTGCTTCTTGAAGAAAAGTCAAGGACTGTTCACTCATCCCCGTCCAATGATCTCACAGGTACAGCTACCTGCCTGTTCATTTATGTTCCTTGCCTGGGCCCTTGACACGGGGGAAATGATCCCAGCACGAAGGACGATGCCATCTCTAGGGTCCAGGCTAGAGAAGCCCATTCCTCCCACACCACATCCTTCCCCGAACAGGAAAACATGTGGAAAAGATATTCACGAATCTGCCACTTCTCACTGCCAGAAGGCCACCGTGGTGACTCCCAAGAGACCTGCCCCAACTTGCACAGGGGGGGCCAAGATCTTAGGGCATCATCTCAGCCAAATGAGGTCCCATGACACTAGAGCTACGAACCAACAGAGTCGAACAGCACAGAGAAAACAAGGTCACCCTTCACCTCCTACCTGCAAGTCATAATTTCCAGGTCCAGGAAATACACCCCCCTACGTGCAGCTCAGCGAATCCTCAGACATCACTAATGGGGTTCTCCCTGGGGGTCTGTTGCCCACACTGCAGTCTCTCAGTTGAAACAAGCAGATGGTTTATAGACGGCCACAGGTGGGGTGTGCTTCCCAGAGATGGTCATTCTAAGGATAAACCCACATTATTCTCAGCACTGACTAGAAAATCCACGTGAGCCATCCAGGTGAAGGAAGACGTGGCAGGAGATTCCATGACCTTGGCTTTCATGAAACTGATCCCCTCAGTCTTCCGGGAACGCCCCATAAGTGTGAGCGAGTGCCCCACACCTGTAGTCCACCACCAGGTTTCCCAGCAAAAGCACTCGATTGAGTCTGAGCCAGTGAGGCGCCCGCAGACGGCCTGCACTCTGTTGTCTGCTTCTTAATAATGTTTATGTTTATTGATTTTGAGAGAGAGCAGGGGGAGGAGCAGAGGGGGGGAGAGAGAGAGAGAGAGAGAGAGAACCCCAATCAGGCTCTATGCTGTCAGTGCATGGCCCGATGCGGGGCTGTAACTCATGAACCCCTGAGATCATGGCCTGAGCTGAAATCAAGAGCAGGAGGCTTAACCGACTGAGCCACATCCAGGCGCCCCTGTCGTCTGCCTCTTAATGGCTTTGACAGCTGCTCCCGGGGCCCCATCTTCCATTCCCTCCACCTGACCCGCTCCCCTCGCACCAAGAGGTCAGCAGCATCCCTGCATTTTTCTGAGCTGCCCCCGTTGTAGTGCCCGCAAAGTGTGAAGTCCATCAAGCATTCCAGCCAATCCAGGCCGTTTGCAGGTGCCATGAGCCCAGCGGATCGCGCCCCCCCCCCCCCCCCCCCCCGTGCCAAACCTTTAGCCTTGTGACTCCTTCCACCTGGAAAACGCTTCTTCCCCACCCACCTTCCTCCGGTGAGCTGCGGTCTGAGTGTAGCTCTCACGATCCCCAAGGAACATTTTCTTCCCAGCTACCAAGATTACATAAGGTATATGTGCTGCAGCGGCACACATGGATGAAGCTATTTCTTTTCATATATATGAATATACGTGAGGGGAATGGAGACACAGGTGCGTCCATATGAACCCCACATATACATGCACATACTTAAATAAGTATAGAAAGGACATCTCAATGCAAAAACACATCCTTTGGCTCAATAATTCCGCATTTTGGAAGTTATCCTAGGAAAATAACCATAGATGTATTTAAATACTTAGCTATTTTTTTTTTATTAGAACATGGTTGTATAGCAAAAAAGTTGGAAACAAACCTAAATATCCAACAATAGGGGACTGGTGAAATGAGTTAGGGTGTTGACTGACAAGTTTCACTGACTTGTCTTCTTCTTATTTTTTAATTTTTTGAAACCCTTTGAAAATTTTATTTAAATCCTAGTTAGTTAACATACAGCACAGTATTGGTTTCAGGAGTAGACTTCAGTGATTTGTCACTTACATACAAAACCCGGTACTCACCATAACGAATGTCTTGCTTATTATTATTATTTTTAAAATGTTTAAAGTTTATTTATTTCTCCTAAGAGAGACAGACAGCATGAGCAGGGGAGGGGCAGACACAGAATCCCAAGCATGCTCCTCATTGTCAGTGCAGAGCCCAACGTGGGGCTCAAACCACAGACTGAGATCATGATATGAACAGAAATGGAGTCGGACGTTTAACCAACAGAGCCACCCAGGCGCCCCTTGCTTATTATTATTTTTTGAAGGAAAAGGAGAGAGAGCTCAGAAAGCCTTGTTTGTGGAGGAATCTTAAGGCTGCAGCTGTTGGGACATGAGGCAATGTCACAGAGAGAATGACATTCAGGAAACTAATGCGCAAGCAGGCATAAGGAAAACCCATTTGCCTTCTTGCAAACCTGATCTCAAACTGGCTCCGTTCTGGCCATCTGGCACCTTGCCTGTGAATCTGAGTCCAGGCACCTCTGGGTGCGTACTGGGGGAGAGAGCCTGGTTTTCACAGAGTCGTGGCCGGAAGTCATTTCTTGCTTAGAAAAAAGTGACAAAGAGCATCTGTGGGCGCAGGAGGCCAGCACGTCACAGCCTCCCACGTGTGGAAGGGGGCCCACCGGGGAAGCGCTCATCCTGGCCGGGGGCGGTGCACTTAGCTCAGGAGTGAGAAAGAGGATCCACTTTGGTACAGAAAGAACATACATGAACTTGAATTTACATGTAATTTATATTTAGTTTTTGTGTACAAAACAGTAGGCTTTGCCTTAAAATAAGAAAACATGTTGGGCTGCCTGGGGGGCTCAGTCAGTTAAGAGTCTGACTTCAGCTCAAGATATGATCTCACAGCTTGTGGGTTGAAGCCCCGTGTCAGACTCTGTGCTGACAGCTCGGAGCCTGGACCCTGCTTCTGATTCTGGGTCTCCCTCTCTCTCTGCCTCTCCCCTGCTCCTGCTCTCCCTCTCTCCGAAATAAATAAACATTAAAAAATTGTATTAAGGGGCGCCTGGGTAGTTCAGCCGGTTAAGCATCCGGCTTCGGCTCAGGTCATGATCTCATGGTTCGTGGGTTCGAGCCTCACATCGGACTCTGTGCTGACTGCTAGCTCAGAGCCTGGAGACTGTCTTCAGCTTCTGTGTCTCCCTCTCTCTCTGACCCTCCCCTCTCGCACTGTCTCTCTCTGTCTCTCAAAAATAAATTTAAAAAGCATTAAAAATTTTTTTTAAAAAATTGTTTTAAAAAAGGAAAACATGTTGACACTGGTGTCCTGACTCACTCTAGATGAACATGTCATCTATCAGGGGAGTTAATATATCATGAGTGGGCGGGGGAATTCACTGAGGTGGAGGGTCGATGTGACCCTTGGTTTTTTCCTTAAATTTCAGCTACCGGCAGGCAAGACAGCCCAAGTAGTCCTGTGCAAGGGGATAGACGTATTTTATTCCCTAAGCTTAACGGTCTCCATTCGGATCCATGCACTTTTGTGTGGTATCTCAGCTAGGACAGTCATTTCAACCAAGTAAAAAAAAGAAAACAAAAATTTATAACCAGACATTTGAATCAATGAATCATGATGTTATTAAGCTCTTCAAGAATTATAAACCAGATTCAATGTTGGCTCTCACCATAAAAATTGTGGGGGCACTTGGGTGTTTCAGTTGGTTAAGCATCTGACTTTGGCTCAGGTCATGATCTCACGGTCGTGGGTTCAAGCCCCGTGTCAGGCTCTGTGTTGACAGCTCAGAGCCTGGAGCCTGCTTCAGATTCTGTATCTCCCTCTCTCTCTGACCCTCCCCTGCTCATTCTGTCTCTCTCTGTCTCTCAAAAATAAATAAAAAACATTTAAAAAATTTTTAATTGTGAATATATAAAAGCCAGAGTTTTAAAAAATATGTAGAATAAAATTATATATGGAATATATGCACCCATATGTATAGTTATATATTTGGCATACTTATATAATACACTATATATATACTAATGTATAACATATTATATAAATATAATATATAAGTATGTATTATTTATAGCTCATTCTTTTAAAATTTCCATTCTGAACATATTTTAATAAAGCACATGTTTTACTTGTACACTGATGGCTGCATACAGCAAGTGCATAATATATGCATATGCTACCTGCAACCAAACACAAAATGCTAGGACACCATTGGCTCAATGCCCTTTTCCCATCTAGACCATGAGCTCTTCGAGGTCAGGGACGAATTACTTTTTTTGAATCCTGTTACCACATTATATTGGTTCTGAGGCACAAAATAAAGATTTATCCAATGGAGGAAATTTCCCTTAAGACACACATCAGGAAAAGCCAGATTAAAAGAAGAGTATGTGGGCGCCTGAGTGGCTCAGTCAGTTGAGTGTCTACTATGGCTCAGGTCACGGTCTTGCAGTTTGTGGGTTTGAGCCCCATGTCGGGCTCCATGCTGATAGCTTGGAGACTGGAGCCTGCTTCAGATTCTGTCTCCCTCTCTCTCTCTGTTCCTCCCCCACTCACATTCTGTCTCTCTCTCAAAAGTAAATATTCAAACAATTAAAAAAAATAAAATAAAAGAAGAGCAAATGATTTGGCTTCCCCTAAAAACACAAAGTCTTGGCCTGATCCACAGCAATCACTCAGCACCGTCCAACAGTTTTAAGATAAGATAATTGTTCATGTACGTATTTATTTTGGTAAAATATCAAACCGTGTGCTCTTGGTTATAACTACAGCCATTTTTTTCACTGAAAAAAAAAATAAGAGAATGGAATGAATCTCTCTCCCTCTCGCCCACACTACTTCAGTAAGAAAAAAAAAGGAACAAGAAAAAAAAACCCAAAAAACAAATGGCCTCCCCTTTATGGCAATTTGTAGCCTGGAGCCAGTTTTTAAAGCTGAGTAATAAATCCCAGAAAAACAGTGACTGCGATGGAAAGGCTGACAGACATTTAACACTAATGGTGCAAACAGAGGGCGCACAGGAAAACGCTCCGGTCCCATTCCCCACACCGAACGTTCTCACACTGCTCACCAAAGTGCTGTTTTCTAGTGGACAATTTGCCTGTTCATAAACAGCAGAAAATTCCAAAGTGCTTGCAAACCCTAGGGAGAAGAAATTTCCTTGGTATTCCTGTTTCCTACAGGTTGGGTTCTTTGCTGGATACTCACTTCAACTGCTTTGGCTATTGTTGCTGGTTTTTAAAAAAATGTTTTTAATGTTTTTATTTATTTTTGAGAGAGAGAGAGTGTGGAGGAAGACAGAGAGAGAGAGAGGGAGACACAGAATCCGAAGCAGGCTCCAGGCTCTGAGCTGTCGGCACAGAGCTCGGTGTGGGGCTAGAACTCTAGAACTGCGAGATCATGACCTGACCCCAAGTTGGACACTCAACCAACCGAGCCCCCAGGTGCCCCTATTGTTGCCGTTTTTAACCTTAAGGAATAAAAATGGCATTTGAACCATGACAACTTGATAACTATTAAATTAAAAAAAGAAAACAAGACTTAAGAATACTGTAACTCAAACTTGAACTAGGGTAGCTTTATATCAACACCATTGTCACATCTTCCAACACGTGAAGTATCTAGTTCTCTAAATATAATGTACCTCTGTGTAGAGGCAAAAAATGTAAATTACAAAAAAAAATAATCATTTGATTACTATTCAATAAAACAAAGGGAAGAAATATCACGGAATCCCAAAGTTTATACTTAGACCTTAATACTTAATTCAGAGGAAGAATACTTGGATAAAATTCTGCCTCCACTTGCGGTATCTGTCATTTCCCACTGGGTTAAGGGCTCTCTAATTTATATATGTGACTGTAGGGACAGGAACCCACTTTGGAAGGTCATGAACATCAACCCTGAGTGTCTCGCGTTGGACATTTACAGTTTCTTTCATATGAAGGTAAAATAACACACCCACAAACTATAGTAATACACCCATTGACAAGACTGTCTTAGAATTATGCTAAGACTTCGTTCCTGGGATCTGAAGAATATGGAGCAGAGTGTTTTAGGAAGGAGAAGAACCACTCCCAGGAGGTGAGAATTCATGTCTGAATGCAGTGGGGGGAGGGCGGGGGGCAGTAATTGGGAAGCACTGAGAGGAACACAGAGGTGCATTTTCCGTCAGAGTCCTGGAAACCCAGTGGAGACAAAAAGCAACAACAAATAATGCATCTCCATGGTAATAAAACTGCGGACCTATTCATGTAATTATTCCATACAAATAATGAAGATGTAGGCAGAGCCAAGATGACATTTTATCATCTCAATTGATCCGTTAGGCTCGCTCACAGCCCTCTTGTTTACTCAGACATGTATATTCCGTGAACATTATTCACGTTAGATGTGTGTACAATTAAGTACACAATTTTGCATCAAAAACCCAGGTGCCCGTATATGAAATGAGCCAATGTGCTCGGCATTTTTATGAGCAACTATGGATTTTGCAGGCAGATTTACATTATAAGCATTCAACGGAAGGATCGAGACTGGAGAAAGTGGTGTAGATATATTTTTGAAAAGATGCTTCCAGCTCACAAGACTCAATTTTGAAGCCGACGCAGGCATTCGGCATGTATAAGCACTTTCTCTGGGTATAATTTAAGGGCAGTTTGAAACTTTGGCCCAATTTGATCAAATATTGATAGACGGTCCAGTAAAACGTGGTATGGGAAACAGCTACTTTACTGCACATCGACACTGTAAATTTGAAGAGACACTGTCAACCTGCTGAGGTCTGAAATTTACTTCCCTAAAAGGCAGATAAATCCCACGGCTAACACTGGAGATCTGTGTTAAATATACATACTCATGTACCTTATGTGAGGTCCCCCACAATAAATTTCCCTTTGAGTCTAGTGCTAGGAAATAGTTTGTCTTTCCTGATGAATGTGTCTGCTTTCTCATTAGGGGATGAGGCTGTGACTCATCATGTTTTCCTTTTTGCCTCTGTAGCCAGGAACCTCTGTGGTCCACTCTGCACTCGGTTGCAACAGCTCTTCTTAGCTTAAGTTTTCAGGTACGACAGACCTGCCCTTCATTATGAGTCTCTTATTTCACCCTCTCCTTCCCTTGCTTTCATGATACTCTTTGATTTCTATCTTTTTTCTTAACATTGTATTTTTAAGCAATTTCTATGCCCAATGTGGGGCTTGAACACACAACCCTGAGAACAAGAGCCACAGGCTCTACTGACTGAGCCAGCCTGGAGCCCCTTGTTTCTAGCTTTCATTGGCTGTCAGCTCACACTCTTTCTGGGGAGAAGAAAGTGTAGTTAAAAGTATACTCAGGTCCCAACATTCCTTCCAGTAACTTCAGTGAAACTTTGTTTTTAAGAGTTAACTTGCCTGAAATCAACCAAATATTTGGATACGCGGTGGTTACCTACCATACAAATGAAGTTCCTCTCTTCCCTATGTCCCACTCAGTTCAGTCCCAGAGACACTGTCAGATTTAGCTGCCACAGAAAATTAGGGCAAGCCTCTTCCCCACCAAGACTTTACCCAGACTCCTGACGCATTGCTGCTGACATCGCTGAAGGTCAACCACCACTGGCTTCTTTAAAAATGCAAAATGGAGACACATACTTATCACGAGGAGGATTTATTGGAAGAGATGCCTCTTCTCCCCATTATAAGAGGAAGAAATTTGGTTGTAACTAGGCTGACCTGAAATTGCTGAGGAAGCAGGGGAAAGGGAAGAAAGAAGGTACAAGCCAACCAGATCCAATGTCAGTGGTCACAACTTCCACTTAACATGGTGGCTGTCAAGTTAGCGTGCATCTGAACCCCCCACATGGATAGCTGGGGGCCCTCTCTAGAGTTTCTGGTACAGTAGGTCTAGGAAGGGACCAAGAGTCTGAGTTGGTAACCTCTTTTCAGGGGAGGCTAAGGCTGCTTAAATACCTCCATCCCTTTGCCCAGAAAAATCCAAACTGGTTCCATGATTGTCCTCAAATCTTTCTCTAGCCCCCGCCCCTTGTTTGATCCCAGCGCTCTTCCACAGCATCAGAGGAAGAAAGGGAAGAGAAGGGCAGGGCAGATCAGTGCAGGGGCACACACACACACGTGTTCAACAGAGACAGCCGAATCCGGGATTTACATTAGTCTCAATATTAGCACATAGTTTTGATGTTCTGTCCATGCTCTGTGCTGTTCACACTGCTCCCCCAAGGCAGAAGTTGATATTACACCCTATTTACAGATGAGGAAATTAAGGCATAGAGGGGTTAAAGGGACTTGCCTGAGATCACATAGTCAGTAAGTGGTGTACCTGGGGTCAGAGCTCAGGTCTGTGCTTCCAGAGCCCATGATCTTAAGTACTAGACTGTGCAGATTTCTCCTGAGGTAGAAACAGAGACACAGTAAAATTCTCCACCCAGAAACACAATATCTGTAAACCCGACGTGGTTCCCTGGTCTTCGGATTCCTGTTTCTCAGTCTTCATGGCAGGTGTCCTCCCCACGTAGACCAGCAGAACACTACAGCAAGTGTTTTCCACAGGAGGTGAATGGGGTGCTAACCACTGACCTGGGGGCGTCTGTGTTTTATGAGCATGTGGCCGGGATTTTGTTGGCGAGGACGCGGAGAAAGGGGAGCCCTCTTGCACTGTTGGTGAGAATACAAACTGGGGCAGCCACTCTGGAAAACAGTGTGGAGGTTTCTCGAAAATTTTTAAATAGAACTACCAGGAATTTATCCAAAGGATACAAAAATACGGATTCAAAGGGGCACGTGCACCTCAATGTTTATCGCAGTGCTACCTACAATAGCCAAATTATGGAAAGAGCCCAAATGTCCATCAACTAATGAATGGATGAAGATGTGGTTTGTATATACAATGGAATACTACTTGGTGATGAAAAAGAATGAACTCTTGCCATTTGCAATAACATGGATGGATCTGGAGGGTATTACGTTAAGTGAAATAAGTCAGTCAGAGAAAGACAAACATCACATGATTTCACTCACATGTGGAATTTGAGAAACTTAACAAGATCATAGGGGAAGGGAAGGAAAAGTAAGATAAAAACGGAGAGGGAGGCAAACCATAAGAGACTCTTAAATACAGAGAACAAACTGAGGGTTGATTGGGGGGAAGTGGGGCATTAAGAAGGGCACCTGATGGGAAATAAAAAAAAATGGAGGAAGGACCTCATTATGGGACAGGCAAAGGCCACAGAGGCAAGCAGCTTCTCGCCTTTTTACAAGTAGCAGAAATCAAGGTGGTATTTCATGAACTCCAGATTCCAACCTGTAGTGTGAGCTGGGACCCAGCCCTCAGGCTCTCTGTGGCTTTTGTTCACCATACAAAGTTGACCACCACCTGTGCACAAGGATGGTGTGGAATGTACTGAGTGAAATAAAATGAGACTAAGTAAAAAGGAGATCGGCGCAAGGAAACTTCTAGTACGGACAATTAAAGAACGAGTATTAACAATAACCACAGGAAGGTGATGGTGGAAAGAGAGCAACAGGCAGCCCTCATGGCACTTCCTCTACTGGACAAGCATTGTGCTACATGCTCTGTGAATTCATGGATTCACTTAATCTTCAAAACTGCCCTATGGATAGATTCTAAGATTCTCCTTATTTTACAAACAAGGATGGAGACCTGGAGAGAACAAGCAACTTGTTATACCCACGGTGACATAATTACCAAATAATGGAATGTGGATGCCCATCCAGGCAGAGTCCTAATCATTACATGATGGCGGTCCATGTCACAGGCATCATCTCTGGATATTCAAGGGCAAGAGTCTGTTGGACTCACTGGTACTGCTGTGCTTCCTCAGTAAGAACCTGTGGCTAGTCCCCTCTCCCTGCTCATAGGGGCCCAGCATGCTGGTGACTTTGAGTCTTGACTCAGTAGCAACGTTGAGGGTTATAAACCCAAACAACGGAAGCTCTAGACTGTTACCAGCATACAGGACAGTCGCTTCAGTATCCTCAAATCAAGTTTACAAAGAGGTCCTAAATCCGTATGTGGATGTGAGACGTCTTGAGGTTTAAATGAAGCCTCCCATTTAAAACAATTGGCAACACACGCATTGACTTTAAACACTATGGGCTAAACAAACTAAATCTGTAGATCTTACTTGAACAGCAGGCTTTCATAGTTTGTGACCTCTTAACCTACATGCCAGGTGGCCAGAAAACAGTAAGATACATTCTGAAAGTATAGAGAATCGATCCTTTCCTCTATTTTCTCCCCACAATGTTTAGATTTATCAAAAGAAAGTCTGAGAGGAGAAAAGTCCCTTAAATAAAAAATCAAATATTCAACAAATGAGAAAAAAGAATACATCTGTTTGAAAACAGTCTCCTAGCACTAATGACTAGGATCTAAAAATACTCTCAACATATTTTTAAATTGGAAGAACACCCAGAAAAAATAAATTGAAAGATAAATTGGGGAAGACGTTTCTAACAGGATGAAACAAAACAGAATTCGCCGTAGAGTTGAGAATGTAAGAGTTGTGCCCCGAAATGAGATTTTTTTTTCCACCATCTTCATGGTACAGAAAGTGAAACCAAGAAAGGGAGCCTGGGGACACAATGCCAATGCAAATCCTGCAGAAGGGAAATGCGGCATAAGGAAGCCTGCATTATAGTTCAGTCCTGGGCTCTCAGATTACCTGATTTAGAGGCAATGGTAGCCTGCCTGTGGTTGGACACAGACAAAGTAGTCACTTTCAAGGTGACACGGGGGTGTTAAATAATAGTTACAAAATGCTTCCAGTTCAACGGAGTCAGGTTTATGTTTCTCGTTATCTGCCTGCCGTGACTATTTGCTGGCTGTCTTCCAACACCCTTCCTGTCCTCCCCCTCCTATCGGCCCCTTGTTTCCAATAGAGACTCATAGGATTCGGGAGTCCAGACACCTCTTCCAGGTCTAGCAGTGGAGCAGGTGACCCGGGTCAAGCCCATCAGCCCATTCCAAGCCTCTGAAAACTGAGATTGCTTTGGGAATTTGGCATATGGTGTAAGGAGTTCTAATTAAAGTGATTACCCATACAATTACTGGGAAAGACAGGAAACACAAGAAAACACTTCCTCTTTCCTGTTAGCTATAAATGAAGAAATAGAACTCCAGAGTCTTCTAGTTGCCATCCGGGGGCCCCATAGGAAGGCAGCCTTAGGCTACATTAAGAAGTTGTGTGCTTGGTGATATTGTCTATCTGCTAGATCAAACCTTCCCTGAAGTATGAACCACCTCTGGGTTTTTCAGTTAAATGAAATTCCCTTCCAAATTCGTATAAGCCAGTCTGAATTGGACATTCTACTTGTTACATGTAGTAGAAGACTCTTGGTACAATGTCTCACTGGATTGCAGACTCCTCAAAAGTAAGGTCCATGATCTCCTTTAAATGCATCTACTAGAGCCAGGAACTAGAAGATGAATAAACATTATTAAAACCCCATGAGGGGTTCATGGTCTAATGGGGAAGACAATATGATTGGTCCTAAACTATACAAGAAGCACAGAGAAGAAAGTTCTTAGCCATGGGGATGGGAATGACTAGAAGGCCACTGATGTTTGAGTGTTCCCCAGCCCATGGGCAGCCTTAGCAAATATCTGGCTAGTTAACGGACTCATTATATGAAAAAAAAAACAAAACAGTATTTTCAAACCTCCATTAATAAATCACCTTCACATTTTTTGCATCTGTGTAGTATTCTTATTATATTTATATTATATTTAAACATTGACCAATTTTTATAGGCTGTTGTGAAATTGGTTTCCATATAACACCCAGTGCTCATCCCCACAAGTGCCCTCCTCCATGTCCATCACCCATTTTCTCCTCTTCCCCACCCCCATCAACCCTCAGTTTGTTCTCAGTATTTAAAAGTCTCTTATGGTTTGCCTCCCTCCTCTCCTCCTATTTTACCCCCTTCCCCACTTCCATGGTCCTCTGTTAAGTCTCTCCTGTTCCACATGAGTGAAAACATACAGTATCTGTCCTTCTCAGCCTGACTTATTTCACTCAGCATGACGCCCTTGAGTTCCATCCATGTTGCTACAAATGGCCAGATTTCATTCTTTCTCATGGCCATGTAGTATTCCATTGTATATATAAATCACATCTTCTTGATCCATTCATCCATTGGTGAACATTCAGACTCTTTCCATGATCTGGCTATTATTGAAAGTGCTGCTTTGAACATTGGGGTACATGTGCCCCTATGTGAAAAGTTGACTAATTTTAAACTTAAAAATTTAGTTAAGCATCAACGTAAGCCATAATATCTACTAGGTCATGACTTGGTCATGTTATACCTCATTCAAATGGCACTGCAATAAATATGTATTTCTTAAAGAAAAGAACATTGGCTCATGTGCCACCTCAAATCAGGGTGGGAATTGGGACCCACCGGCATGATATCGGCTCCAGTCCAGAGACAGTGGCAAGATGGAAGGGGATTATTTAAGTGTGACTGGTAGTGCATGGTGCTTAAGTGTGGACTGCCGAGTCAAGCAAACTTAGTTCAAACCCAGCTCTGCAGTTTTACTAGATTTGACTTAATAACTCTGTGCCTTGTTTCAAAAATGGGGATTTATAAGCCCTGTGTCTTTCAGAGTTGTTGTGAAAACCCAGTTAGGTGATGCCCACAGAGTAAGGAGCAGGGGTCTCCGGTTGGTGGTGGGACCTCAGTAACGCCAGGGGTTACTGAGTGAAGACGGTGACCAGCACTCCTTAGTTGTGGAATGCCCTTGGCATTGGGGTAAGAAGCAGGGTCGCTCACAGCTATTTCGATTCTCCTCTTCCTCCAAGGTCCCGGTAGGAAACAGCTTCCCTGTCTCGTGGAATTTGGTGATAATGATGAGCAGAGTCCTCCGCCCCTACTCGTGTTTGCTATTCAGCAGGAGCCGAAAACAAGTTTTAGTTGTAAGTCGTCGTGTTTGGGGGGGTGCCTACTCTGCAGGGCCAGCTTCGTGGGCGTGCAAGCCGTGTCGCCCACACTACCCTCAACTCACGCTGGACGCGGAGCAGGAGCCAAAAGCATATGCTTAGGCTATTCCGAGTCCCTGAGATGTGGGGGTGGCTTGTTAGAGCTGAACACCCTCGCTGAGCCAGTCCGATAAAAGCACTTAAAGTGGTAGCCTGTGTTTTCACTCCTACCATTCTCGTATCTCGATTTCAAAGCCTCCTGCAAAATGTTGGAAATGTGGGAGGAAAACTGTTTCTCTGTGAACTTGGGGTGCTCATACCTTGGGCAAGGCACACGGTGGGTGAAGGCCGGTGGGAAGGAGGGGCGGGGAAAGGCCAAGGCTCTGTGCACTGTAATTGCTTTATTTCCACCAAGCAATTAGCACCGGGCTGATAATCCCTTTCAGATAAGTCATTTTCACCAATTCAAGACGGATTGGTTGTGCGCTGCTCCGGTTCATGGGGAGCCTACCTTCCTCTACCGCACCCGCTGAGTGGGTGCTTTTGTGGAAGTTTAGGGCCCTGAAAGACTCTCTCTGGACAGTGACAAAGGGAGTCACGAGGGGAGAAAGAAGGGGGGGCGGGGGGGGTGGGAGGCAGGGCAGTCCAACCCCGAGTGATTGAATCCGAGAACGAGCCATTCCTCCGGGTTAGCAAATGATTCTTCATCAGGCAGCCGACTCTTCAGCACACCTAGATAATAAACGGATGATTTTCACCATCATCCTGCGAGGTCCTCCTATTTTCCATTTTTAAATTCCATGTTACTTTTAAAGGATCCGTCCGTTATGATGATTTACATCACGGAGCTGAGACAATCATGCCCTTAATGTCAGAGGCAGAGCCTGATTATTTATCATTAAATCAGGCTTTTTATTGTTATATATTTTTTTATCCTTCCCTTCCTGGAGAAACCTTTGAAAAATGCTCCTGTCGTGACACAGATGGGTGCTAGCCTTGCTTTAAGTCCCGTGAACTGGAGTGGAGGGGCATGGGGGGGTGATGTGCGGCTCCTGGGGTCCTCAGGAATGGAGAGAAGTGGTGCTCCCCCTGCTCCCCAGTCCTCACTCCCCCCCCCCCAGCAGCGTAATCACTCATGTACTAGAGGGCGTCTAATGGCGTGGCATTGAATTCGGATTCCACTTACTCAGAAATAATGAGGTCGAGGCCCCCATGCCACATTTCCCCCCTATATTTCTAATAGAGCATTTTATTTATCTGTGCCACAAACAGGTGTCAAAGGAGTGCTCTCTGCCAGGTGCGGAGAGAAACAGAAGGTGCCCCTGCCCTCACAGCACATGGTCTAGTTCCGAGGTCCGAGGTCCTGGTTATATGGACCCTGCGGACCAGGTAACACTTCACTGGGGGGTGGGGGGGTCTGTCTTGTGCACTGCACAGTGCATAGCAGCATCCCAGCCTCTCCCCGTTAGAGGCGAGAAACACCCTCTTTCCAGTTGCATCCACCAAAAATGTCTCCAGACATTGCCAAAATGTCCTGTTTGCAAATTTGCAAAAATGCAAAATTGCCTCTGATCCAAGGATCCACTGTTCTATGTGTAAGATAGTTGTACAGAATGATAAGTTCTCGGAAAGAAATTCAACCTGAAAAGGTTGAAAGAGGATGGCCAAGAAGAGGCCAGTTCTAGGAAGTAGTCAGAGAGGGCTTCTCAGAGGAGGTGACAGTGAGAAGGATGAGGACAGGCCAGGCAACGGGGAGAACCAGGGAAAGTGCGCTGGAGAGCAAGTGCAAGGTTTTGGGAGGACAAAACGGGTCAGCTGTTTTCAGAAACAGAAGGAAAGACAGAGAGGCCACTGTGCAGGGGTGAGGAAGGGGATGGTATTATCCCACGCTGGAGAGGTGGGGAGGTGGGCAGGGGAGAGGCCAGGGTAGAGAATTGGGCTTTAAGGGCAGCGTGGGAAGCCATTGGGAGTTCTAAACACAGGAGTGACATTACAAAATGTATCCTTTCATTCCACACTTATTAACAGAGGGCTTATTCTGTGCAAGGCAGCTTCTGGGGAGTGGGGCTGGAGGGGTGGGGGCGGGGTGCAGAATTTGGTAAGACACAGAAACAATTAGGTCCCTGTCCCTGACCTTGAGGGGCTCCCAGTCTATTGGAAGACACTAACTTGTAAGCCAAAAAAAAAGAGGTCATAAACCTTAATAGAGAAAGAGATACGAAATGCTGTGGACACATTTTCTACATTTTCTAGGATGGAAAGAAGAGGGGGAAGGAAGGAAAAACAAAGCTTTAATCAGGAGCGGGGAGGAAGATGGAACTTGAGATAGGACAGAGAGCAAGCACTGCCTAGAACACCCATGAGTGGGAGGAGCCTGGGCACATCAGGTCACAGCTGGGTCCCCCTCCTGGCTCATAGTTAATACTTGATACATGGATGGCAGGTGGGTGGATTTTTGTGCATTCTCCAGGTGCAGGTATGTCTCCAATCACATGCTGCTGTGGGCTGAATGTTTGTGACTCCTCCCCAATCCATGTGGTGGAATCTTCACCCCCCACTGTGATGGTATCAGGACTTGGGGCTTTTTTTGGGGGGGGGGTTGATTAGGTCATAAGGGTGGAGCCTTCATGAATGGGATTAGTGTCCTTTTGGGAAAAGATATGAAAAAGCTAGCGTCCTCCCCATCCCTCTCTCTGTCTCTCTGTCTCTATCTCTATCGATCTCCACTATGTGAGGAAACCAGGAAGAAGGTCCTCACCAGAACTTGACCGCACTGGCACCAGATCTCAGACTTCCAGCTTCCGGAACGGGGAGAAATAAATGTCTGTTTTACAAGCCCCTCCCCACCCCTGTCTTCGGTACTTTGTTACAGCAGCTGGAGAGACTAATACACACACATTACTCCTTACCCTCACGCATCCGCACGAGGCAGGGAAGGGAAGGGCAGCTCCAGGACAGCAGGGAGCATTGTCTTTTGTTTTTATCCCTTATGCCTAGTGAAATTGACCCTATCTGGCACATTACAGGTGTGTCATAAATATTGCCTGAATGAATGAATACATAAGCCTGAATGCAAAGCAAAGGTCTTTTTTAAAAATCACATAGGCAATAGGAAGTTATCACTGATCATTATTTTTTAATTTAATATTATGCTTTTAATAAATGTATTATTTTTTATGGTTACTCTGTGCTTAGCATCACTTAAGCAGAATTACTGCATTTATTCTTTATCATTTTTGTGTTTGGTTCAGGGGGATCTCTTGGTGAACAAAACAGATGTAGTCCTACCGGCTAGGTGAGGGGATAGCATGAATGCATGGATGACGGGGACTCTCATCTAGTCTGGAGGTCATGGTGGACACTGTAAATATTTGTTAAGTCGATGTAATTGTGAACTTTTTCTTGTTCATACAGAACACAGCTGAACTTCCAGACTTGCTCGTTTTACATCCTTGAGTACCTATTCTCTGTGTATCTGTATGCTCAAAATCTATTAAGGGCAAAGATGAGCGTGACATTTTCATACAGGAAATAGCCAACTTTCATTAATGAGTAGAGCCTGTTGGGAAGTAATCTCTAGGAAGTCTTCACATCTCTTGTCTCAATTTGGACAATAAAGCCTTTCTGGGAGTAAGTGATCCAAAGGAGAGAAAGATCGGTCTGGACGACGCCCCAACATTTTCAGTACATAGCTCGAAACTCGGAAGTGATCCATAAATACTAGTCTTTGAGGCTACTAGGTCATTTTCTTCCCCACCCCCACCCCCCACCGCCCTGATTCAAGCCAAGGTGAAATGAGACAAACAAAAACAATGCCATGAACTTTTATCTTGTATTCAGTTAAAAATCCTATCCTCCATTCTGAGCTTATGAAGGGATAGTTGCAGTTAATGCTGGTTTGTTTTCTCAGTTGATTCTCATGTCTTTACTTGGCAAACTGAAAAAGCGAGCAACCTGGAGTGAATTTTCTAAACATATTGCTGTCCTTGGACGTCCCCAAAGAGTGGGATCCGCTGCTATGGAGAAGAGAATTCTCCGCTGGAATGGCCCGCACAGGACTGAGACATGAGCACATGGAGAAGCCCACCTTCCCCAAGTGTGCGTGCCTGTGCACACCTGCGTGTGTTTAGGGCCATAAAAGAGGCTCGCTTAGGAAAGCATGGGAGGCCTAGAGCAGAACAGAGACACGAACCCTCTCAAATAAAGGGATTGTTCTAAGTTGGCTCAGCTCCTGGTGGGTCTGGGAGACAGGCTTCTCAGACTTTAAGGTGTGTTTGAATCACAGGGGTATCTTGTTAAAACGGACACTTTGATTATGGAGGTCTGGGGATGGGCCGAGAGTCTGCATCTCTGACAAAGCCAGGGATGCCAACACTGCTAGCCTACAGAGGACATTTGGAAAAGCAAGGAGTTAGAAGACGCCTATGAGAAAGGGGAGGAAGACAAGTGGCCGATTGGCCAACTAGAGTGAGAGAGTGAAAGACGGAGTGGAATAAGAACAGAAAGTGATGGAAGGTGATAGGGTCAGGCAAGTTGACCTTGAGGTACTGAGTATCAAAGTGACCCCATGAGCAATTAGGATGCAATTCCACTTGTCGCTCCTGTGTAGCACTGGTTCACTGTAGGGTTGTTCATCTCAAAATATTTTGCATTCAAATAGGAATACATACACAGCAGTTCTCTGAAAGTTGTGGGCCATAGTGTAGCCACCACGAACACAGTAGGATCATCAATTCTAACTTGAGGATTACAAAATAAAGCAAAACGAATGCCAGATGAGCCAACTTCACCTCTTGAAGCAAGCATCACTGTTGTCCATTAAGAAGGACTGACACGGTGCTAACATGGGTATGATTCGACCTTCTGCGTCGAATCCCAGTGGCACCACCTACCAGCTCTGACACTTGATTTCTCGACCTCTCTAAGCTTCGGTGTTTGTACCTGCAATGTGATGATGATTATACCTACATCATAACTTTGTTTCGTAAAGTGTGCAGAACGTTGCCAGGCACAGAACATAACAACCCGACTGAGAAACCAGATGGAGGATGAACTCAAAAAGAATAAGCCATCCACTATTTGGCCAAAAGATGCTCCAAGAGGCAGCTGTGGGTCATTTTGGTTTCCCCAGTTTAAAGAAAAGAGCTCTTAACCCTGACAATGGGGGGATCTTACAAATCGCTTGTAATTTCCCTCCTTATCCAAGTACACTATGTGGCCATTCACCCATCTGATTATCTAATCAGTCAAGGGACAAACATTTCTTGAGATCCTACTATGCTCCTCCACCATCATTCCACACACTCCCAGTAGGAGTCGATATGAATAAAATTCATTTCAGGAAATATTTTTGTCAATCTCCTTTCCCTGGCATGAAATTGTATTCCTCTGCTACTTCTGGACTGTCGGGCTTCTATAACCTAAGGTCCTTGCTTTTTATCAACAATATGATCATGTTGGGTTGGATGAATGAGTAGGTGTTGTTTCTGTTTTATTTAAAACTTTGGGATTATTTATTGAATACATATATTATTTATATGACCACTGCTTGGAAATACAAGTATTCAATAATTTGTCACAGGTATTAATGGTGAGATTCTCAGCGAAAGCTGCAATATTTGAAGTTAGAATCAGAGAGGGTGCCAGGATGAACGATGGCTTCTGCTATGTGGCAGCCATGCACAGTGTACGGACTCTGCACCCGTTCATGACGGCTCTGCTTAGCTCGAGGACTGAAAACAGCAGCAGAGGGTCTCACAGAGCAGAATTCTAGCCAGGCCAGATCAATGTGTTTTCCTGCTATAGATAAGACACACTAATTTTAAAAAAGCTGCTAGAACAAGACTTATCAAATATGAAATTTGCTTTTTACCTTCATTGGTATTATTGCCTGTAAGAATTTCTGTTTAAATGGCCAGATTTGATTAAGTTATGAATGTGACTTTTATGATGGCTGAGTAAATCTTACAGAGAATACGTAACAGGGAAAGATGTCCAACGGCACAAAATAAAAGTTTCCTATGGGGGAAAATACTTCTAGTTTAAGCTTTAAGATGCTTGGAATATAAGACTAATAAAATTGGAAGGATATCAATTAGTGGCAATTTGGAGAAAATCTTCAGCTTTTCAGGTTTGACACTCCTTAAAATATGTTCCGAGGTCTTCAATTTACTATGCAATAAGGTTGTTTCATTCCACGTACAGAACCATATCGGTGGTTAATTTGCTGTGTTTTTATCATCACCGCAGCAGTAAAGCTGTCATTTTGCCCCTGGTGACATGTGTCTCAGTTTGTCATATCTCAGCACATCAGCATTTCATTTTGTTTTGTTTCCAACCCCACTGGCCAAACTAAAGATACCCACTGACCTCCCTTTTCAAGGGCGGAGGTGGCCACACGTAGAATCTGAGCCAGCCAGCTGGACAGGAACGTCACACTAACCACTGGACAGATTTTTTCCTTCGCTGTGCTTCCTTCAGAAGTGTGTGCTTAAGGGGCACCCAGGGGGCTCAGTCGGTTGAGCATCTGACTTCGGCTCAGGTCATGATCTCACAGTTTGTGGGTTCAAGCCCTGTGTCGGGCTCTGTGCTGACAGCTCGGAGTCTGGAGCCTGCTTCGGATTCTGTGTCTCCCTCCCTCTGTGCCCCTCCCCTGCTCAATCTCTGTCTCTCTCTCTCAAAATAAAATAAGGACATAAAATTTTTTTAAAAAAATGTTTAAGAAAAAGTGTGTGCTTAGACATGGTAGGTTGTAGGGCTGAGGTTTTGAGGACCCATTCAAAGTGGGGAAAGGTTCTAAACATCAGACTCTTCCCATTCTGATGGGAGATGAACAGTCACATCCTGGAGCTTCACTCAAAGGGTCCCCACTGCGGTCACCGTGCGGACGAGGTGTTGGGTTGATGAAGGGGAGCGATGGTCAACGTCGACTGTGCAGCCTGAGGCCAGAAGGTGCGAGGGTGGACTCATGCGTCAGAGGCTTTCCTACTCCCTAAAAGAATCAATCGTGATAGTGAAGGTGATGATGCTAATAAAATTTACATCATCTCCAAAGGCCTAAGACGCATGGGGCCATGACAACAAAAACTAAGAAAACCTAAAAAACTCCTAAGAGCTCATGGTTCAGGGTTGTTGTTTTTTGTTTGTTTGTTTGTTTTTTGTTTTTTTTTTTCCAGTTTTGTGCAGGATTCCCCAGGGATGGAAATAATCTGGTATTTTTGGTGATTGCTCCAAAGGCCTGACACTTGTCATTGAAAACATGCAGAAGTTTGCCTTCCACAAGATATCCCAAAGTCTGAATTTGGAAAGAAGCATTTTGGCCATGAAAGTCTCTCTCCTTAGAGTCTCCTAAGCTTTTGAGTTAAAAATATCATTGAAAGGTTATGCAACCATGTCTCTTTCTCCTTATTTTTTCTTAATTTTTTAATGTTTTTTATTTATTTTTGAGAGGCGAGCAGGGGAGGGTCAGAGAGAGAGGGAGACACAGAACTAGAAGCAGGCTCCAGGTTCCAAGCTGTCAGCACAGAGCCCGACGTGGGGCTCGAACCCACGAACTGTGAGATCATGACCTGAGCCGAAGTCAGACGCTCAACCAACTGAGCCACCAGGCGCCCCTCTCTCTCCTTATTTTTAAGGCACAAATAATTGATTCCCTAACTTGGCCCTTATATTGACTATTCTCTAAAGCTCTTCAAACTCCTTCTGATCCTTTCAGCCCCTGCTTTGAGGTAAAACTGTGCCAAGAAACTGTTTTTGCCATTGTTGCTTTTTATTTTTTTAAGTGTTTATTTATTTTTGAGAGAGAGAGAGACACAAAGTGTGAGCAGGGCAGGGGCAGAGAGAGAGGGAGACACAGGATCTGAAACAGGCTCCAGGCTCCGAGCTGTCAGCACAGAGCCTGACACGGGGCTCGAACTCACAAATCACAAGATCATGACCTGAGCCGAAGTCGGAGGCTCAGTCAACTGAGCCACCCAGGGGTCCCCTGCCATTGGTTTTAACAATGTTTTAAGTAGCAAGTGTCAATTACACTTGACTAGTTCATTAGATTCCTTTTAAAAACTCTCCCTTCTTGCTGAAAATACCTAGTCCCCCAGACCTATTCCTTCTGGCTCTCGGGGAGCAATGCTCACCCAGACTTTTAAGTCATTACAAGTCTATCACATGCTCCCTCCCTCCATTTTATTCAACCAGGAGAATTATCTATTTGCCCAGGACAAGTGAGCAATTCATTATTTCAATAAATGCCCTGCCCATGTCATTCTCAAAGAATAAGCCATGAATTAACTACAGGCTTAAGTTCAAATGACACCCACTCTCCAATTACCCAATTAACTATTTTCCTGAGATGGCTTTACTCCCTCTTTGCTCATCTCTATCTGGCACCCCCTGTCCCCGTCTTCTTCATAAAGACTGAACGCACTGTTCTGTTCACATCCCTGAGAAAATCAGGCTCAAAACTATAAACTGTACTTTCATTCTCAATTCTATATTCAAGGCTAGCTGTGTATTGATTTAAGTTAATCTTTTTAGCCTTGGATTTCAGTATTAGCCTGCATGCAATTCAATGGAATTGGTTCCTTGGTGTGAGATACAAAGTGATTTTTTCTTTACAAATAGGCTTGATAAAGTAGACACTCTTACACCTAATTTATAATGATATAAATTAGTTTCGTGAACCTAAGTAAGATAAAAAAAAACACAGCCAGTGAATTTGCTGCATTGTATTATTTTATTATTTTTTAATTATTTTAATTTCCCTCTCCAAGCCTGATTTGGATGTTAATCATTAACCACGTCATGCTCACAATCACTCTGCAAAGAGTTACCTGGATATCCGTGCACACCACATGCGCACGTCAACACACATTTCCTTTCCATTCTCCTGGATGACCCTATCACGTCCCTCCATCTCCCAGCACATTCTTCAGGATGGTAACTATTCTACGCCCATGCTGTCATCAAGTAATTATTTTATCCAACACATATTTCCTATGACTTCCTGCTTTTTACTTTGGAAGCCCACACCCTGGCCACACTCTTTTTTTTTTTTTTTTTTTTTTTTTTTACCTCTTCATCACTCAGTTACTATCCTGCATGTGATCTTTAACAAAGACCAAACACCTTTCTATGTCCTTAAGGCCCAACAGAATTTCCTGACCTCCTCCCCTACCATTCTTTCCTTTTCTTATGTGAGCCAATCACGTGAATCTTCCTCCACTCCCTGTAAGTATCCTGCTCTCTCCTACCCCAGGGCCTTTGCATGTGAAGTCCTCCAAACTGGAGATTCCTCGCTTCTACTAGGTCTCTTTGATCTGGCCAACTGCTCCTCAGCTGCCTAGTGTCAGTTTAAACGCCCCTTCCTTGGGGAAAACTTCTTCAGCTGTTAGACTAGGGCTGTTAGATACTCTCACAGTAGCCTTTACTTTTTAGTACCTTTACTTTTTAGTACCTATCGTAAGGGTACTTAAAGCATTCCTCAATAACTATCTGTTTGCCATCACCATGGGGTGCTATCAGCTTTGTTCACTAATGGATTTCCAGTGCCTGGCACAGAGCTGATGCTCTGGTATTTAGTGACTGAATGAATGAATGAATGAACATTTAAACTCTGCATAAATGAGCAATACAGGTGCTCATTCTTTTTTCTTCTTTTACTATTTGACTCAGGAAAAAAATCCCTGTTTTTCTTTTTGGCCCATGTTGAGCCCAAACAAAACAAGGCACAGCACCCCTACTCTGCTGCCCAGTATGACAGCTTAGTATTTGAGTAATGCTCAGCTCTGTAAGAAAACGGGAAGAATGAAGAATGAAAGACTAAATGATAGTTCCCAGCTTGAATTCAGGCACCACATGTGTTTTATTTAACTTGTAAACTGACACTGAAATTGAGATTTCTGAATCCCTTGACCAACTGAAAGATCTGGCAACTCAGATGATGCATTTCTATGTGATGGCTACAGGCTGGAGCTGAGTGGCCACTGTCTGCATTAGAGGAGGCTGGGCCAGGAGCATCCCACTGACGCCCCACCCCCAATGCCTAGAGCCCAGTCTATGTCCGTCATCTACTTTCATGTCTGGCACCTACGGGCTCCTAAATGAGCTGGTGTTCCTGTTACAAATTCTTCAAAAGTACATGGAGGCTTCTTTCAAAATGGCTACAAAATTTTGTATTTATTCTTCTATCTCTTTTTAGGCACAAATACTTAAGATTATGGGAAAACTCTTATTTTTGCTTTTTGATGACTACTATTGCAGTAACAACACAGTTATTTATCAACATGGATGCAAACATTGTTTGCAATGAGTGTTAAGAAGAATTTTGTGGTTTGGTCTTAGAATAGATGAACAGGTGCCCTTTTTATAATGTTGAACAAAATGGTATCACATTTTTTAAGCCAACTTCCAAACATTAGACTTTTAGGTGAATGAAGGGGCAACAGAACTAGTTGGAAGTATTTTGAGTGCGTGTGTATGTGGGCACATGTGTGTTTCAAGAAATAAATCAAGAGTCATGTAACTATTGAATACATTCCATCTCAGCCTGTCCTGGGTTCAACTTGATGCCACCCCAGCCAAGGTTCCTCTCTTGAGAATATTTTTTGGAAATCCAGGGAATGACAGGTAAAAGGAAAGATAAGGAAAAATGCCCTTGATCCAATGGGTTTAAATTTCTCAAGGCAGAAATGAAAAAGCGAGAAGATCAGTGAGCATAGCAGCTAGGGAAGGAAAATCCGGCCAGAACACCGGCCAGAAAGAAATCAGACAACCAGTATTTGAGGGAGAGAACCCACGTCCAAAGTTTTATTCTTCTCCAAACTTCAAACTGTCAATCGCTCCAGAAATTCTAACACTGGGGACCCCTCCAGAGCCTTACACAGGACAGATCCAGAGCAATCCAAGCGTGAGTTCATTCAGCTTCTCATTGCCATGTGCTGTAGGACGTCCAACATGCAAGACCTGCAGAGACCTGGAGACAGTACCTGTCAGACGGGAGGCCTTTCACTTCCCGCCGCTCTAG